>NC_044557.1:141029634-141358206 GCF_007565055.1 Rhinopithecus roxellana | reverse complement strand
TCTTGGGGCACTCATCCTGTATCTTTTTTCCTCTGCCTGCTAGGCATTATCATGAGCGCTGTTCCCTGGTGTGTTGTAAACTTGTCTTCAGCCCTGCTTTTTCTGTGGGATTCCACAGAATTGTGGAAGCGTTGCTCCTAAGCAGCGTTTGGTGTACGTCTGCTGGGTGTCCGTGAGATTCCCAGCCCAAACATGATAATTCTTATCTTGGGGGCTTCCGTGCATAAGGAAGGTGTGTTTGGATCCCAAACATATGTGAGACTAGGCCCAGGGTTTCAGCATCTCAGGAGAGATTTTTGTTCTCATGCAGGGTCCAGGCAGAGATTGGCTTCCCATCATCATCCTGACGCATGAGTGGATTTTTTTTAACAGCTCAGTTTGATGTAGGGAATCTTAGTTCCAGCTTCTGCCTTGCACAGGCCCAAAGTAATTTCTTGTTTCTGTTCCAGTTAAATACAATATATAATAACTTACCCACTTCCTCCTGACTTCCCACTAAAATGAGAATGAAGTGGAAAAAAAAAACCAAAAATACAAAAGGATGGGAGATTGAAAGAGGAGGTGATGGAAACAAAAATATAAAAGGTGCAAAATAAATGGATGAGTGATAAGTAATGACACAGACTAGAAAAAAAAAAAAGCTGCAATTTATGGCAGAAGTATGAGAAACCCCAAAGGCAGCCAAACAGAAGTGCAGATCCTTTGACAGTCTCTGGAATTCGAGCCATCAGGTGTCTCTGAAAGAAGAGCACTAGCCGAACATTTGCACAAGAAGTTGATGGGATCCCAGCCTCCTTCCTCCCCTGCACTGCCTAGTGAGGCCCCTTCCCACCCTTCCACAAGAGAAGATGGTGATGCACTTTCTGGAAAGTCAGCCTTTCTGAAAACGTTTACTACAGGGACTCTGGGATCAGGAGTACCAGGCAAAGCTGGAAGAGGGGATGGGGAATGCCAGCCCAAAAACGGGTTAAGTGAAAGTGTAAGTATCGAAGAATGAGACCCATGGTTACTGCCCCAGCTGTCCTCTTAGGACACTGGCATCCAACGTGATGCACTCAGGTGTTCAGAAGATTCCATGCTGGGGCCTGCAAACATCTAAGACAAAGGACTTGCAGATGTTACATTGGCCAAATCCCCCATAGCAAAGCCCAGCAGCTAAGAAAGCCTGCCCACGCACACAGCACACGGCACTGTTAGCCTCCTGTGTCTTGCTCTTACATGTGAATGGATAGGCAAAAATGAGAAAATTGAGGAAAGCTCAACATGCATGACAGAGACCACACCCCCCTAACACACACAAAAACTGCCATTAATATTTTTAGAGAAATATTATAAGATTGGCAAAATGTAAAGCATCAGCAATACCAAGTATTAGTTGGGATATGGGGAGAGGAACTTTCCTACCCTGCTGGTGGGAGCATAAACCACTGCAGCCCTTTTTAAGAGCAATTTGGCAGTAGAGTCATCCCTCAGTATCCAAGGGGAATTGTTTCCAGCACCCCCACCCCGGCCCCCATAGATTCCCAAATTCACACACGCCCAAGTCCCTTACATAGTAACATGGTGTATTTGCATATAACCTATGCACATCCTCCCATTTATTTAAAATCATGTCTACATTACTTGCAATACTTAATACAATGTAAATGCTGTGTAAATAGTTGTTACACTGTATTGTTTTTCTGTTACCATTATTTTTTGTTGTACTGTTATTTTTATTTTTTTCAAATATTTGTACTCTGTGGTTGGTTGATTCCAAGGATGTGGAACCCGAGAATACAGAGGGCCAACTATGCATGATAGAGCTGAAGATTTAGGAACTCTGTGACCCAGCCCATTTCACTTATAGAAATCCAGGTACAGGGAGACTTTCTACAAGGAGACTGTAGAAAGATTTTTTTTTTTTTACTATACTATTTGTAAATATTGAAAAAGAGGAAACAATTGTCAACAGTAGGGGGATGGACAAATAATTTGCAATATAGAGTGGAATATTATATAGCTGCTAAAATTAATAAAGTTTATTTACATAATATGGGTATCTAAAAGTTGGATAAAAATGGCAAAGACTATGATATATATGTAAATTTTAATACCTATAAAATATATATTATTTGAGGATAATAGCAATAAGGGCTAACTTAAATAATAACACTTTGATACAGAGGCTATTATTACCATTTTACAGTTGAGGAAACTGAAGCACAGAGAGGCTAAGTAATCTGCCCAAGCCCACACAGCCAGTATGTAAGTAGTGAAAGGACAAAAAGTTCTTGGGAATATTAATAATCTTCAAAGGAAAGAAGCAGGATGGCATGAAAACACGAGGCTTTATTTGTAACTTTATTTTTTTAGAGAGAGGATCTGGCTCTGTCATCACCCAGGATGGAGTGCAGTGGCAAGATCCTGGCTCACTGCAGCCTCAAACTCCTGGGTTCAAGTGATCCTCTCGACTCAGCCTCCCAAGTAGCTGGGACAACAGGCATGTGCCACCAAGTCTCACTAATTTTTTTCTCTTTTTTGTAGAGACTGAATCTCTCTACTTTATCCAGGCTGGTCTTGAACTCCTTGGCTCAAATGATCCTTCTGCCTTGGCCTCTCAAAGTGCTGGGATTACAGGTGTGAGGCACTGTGCCCAGCCTTTTTTCTGTTTTGTTTTCTTAAAAGACATCTGGAGCAGTTGTGGCCAATCTGGATGTCTGTTACATTATCATGTTTTTAAAGACTCTTTTTTTTTTAAGAGCAGTTTTAGATTCACAGCAAAATTGAGCAGAAGGTACGGAGCGTCCCACCTAGCCCTGCCTGCACACATGCACAGCCACCTCCATTATTAACATCCCCTACAGAGTGGTACACTGTTGTGATCAGTGCACCTACACTGGCACATCAGTATCACTCAAAGTCCACCGTATGGTTCCCTCTTGCTGTAGGACATTCTGTGGGTTTTGACAAATGTTTAATAATGAATGTAACCACTGTCACAGTGGACAGAATAGTTTTCTGCCCTAAACATTCTTGTGCCCCACCTATTTATTCCTCTCACGACCCTAACCCCTGGCAGCCACTGATTTTTTTGCTGTCTCCATCGTTTTCCATTTTCTAGGTCATATAGTTGACATCATATAATATGTAGCCTTTTCAAGGAAAAGTTGGCTTCTTTCCCTTAGCACTGTGCATTTAACTTCCTTCTGTGTCTTTTCATAGCTCATCTCCTTTTATCACTGAATAGTATTTCATTGTCAGGATACATTACATTTTAATCTTTATATGTTTAAATATTTTATAACTTAATGATTAAAACTCTAAGCTTGGGCACTCTCAGCCCATGGCTGACTACCCAGGGCTACAGGGCTAGTAGAGCCATAGATTCTGTGAATCAGTCTGTGTATTTTTCACTGGCCTTCCACTAAGCACCCTCTCCTTTACCATTCTGCATGTACTTTATCAGACATATAGTGTCTTCCTGCCTGTGATGCTGGGCCTGGGGTGCGGAAGGGGCAACACTGTGACCTTAGACAGGCAGTGCTGCGAACCAGAGCAAATTCAGAGGGCTGTCACTTCACCAACTGCATATTAGGTCTTCAGAGCTATGCTTCCAGCTCAGGGCAGGCATTTGGAAGGAAGATTTTGGAATCTTGCCTGAACATATTCATAATATAGTTTTCTTAGGTTGGGTTTTTTTCTGGGAATGTCAGTGTTATTTCCTTCAACATTGTTGTCATCTATGACTCAGAATTTAACAACTAATGCTTTTTTGTGTGGCTTTTATGTTGCAGGAAATCACAGTGAATCCTCTTATCTGCATTCTTGGAGGCAGGGCATCTGATAAATTAGTATTTTTGTTAATGCTGCTATGTGTCCCATATGCACAGAAATTTCAAAGAGTTCACAAAGTTGAATCTGGGGGTTTAGAGTTGGAAGGATATAATTTAGTACACTTTCCCCATTTTAAAAAATGAAGAAATTGAGGCTCAGATAGTGGAATAACGTGCAAGACTACACAGCTCATTGCTCATGGAGTTGGGGGTAGGAAAAAGGGCTCCCTGTTCCCTATGTGTGTTTACTGCATCACAGAGAACAATAAAATAAACAGAAATCTATAGATCATGATTGAATTTCATTGGTTGATTGACAAGACTCCTGAATAGGGTTTTATATGTCTAAACCTCCACTTTGGATTGCAGTATTTGTGATATGTACTCAGCACACTAGCTCTAAAGCTTTTTAATGCTTTAAATAAAAGAAGCTCCTGAGGTGAAAGTTGGTGGTTTATAATATTATAGAGGTGTTTATACACCTGCCTTAGTTGTGTAAATATATATTTCATTGGGATCCTAGGTTTTCTTCATTTTCACTCAATGGGAAAGTCCCTATCCTGATGCTCTAGAATTGGATCAGAGGTATATATGTTATTTTTAAGCTTACAGGCCTTACTCCCATTGGGTGGGGGTTATTGGCAAGAGGCGTTTGATCATTTCCATTTAAGAAATTTAGGATTGCTCTGTCTTGTGTTTTTACAACAGTCCTAATCTGAAGTGGTTGGGTGATGGAAACTTCTAAGTGGGTAGGTGCTACAATTATATGATTTTTTCCCCATTGCACTCCTAATTCAATTATTCCTTAGTAGCCCATTTTTAATTACTTTGCTGGAAAGGCAAATATGTGTTTTCTGCCAGAACGCTTAATGATTTTCATTAATATTAGGATTTAAACTTTACATATATAATAGTTATAAACAAGTGCAGTATTCCCTGTGACCGAAGAAGGTAGAAAAGTCTTACTTGAAATGGTTCCACAGAATCAAGTTTAGTAAACATGGGTATTTATTTTGACTTAAGTCTTCCAGAAAATACCTATTACAACAAAGAAATCATTAGCAAACTACCTATAAAACATGATCATATGTAAAACAAGAGAGTACCTTAATTTTGCTTTTATAACATGATTTATCTTGCAGTGTGTGAACTTAAATCTCCCTCCATGAGTGATTTCCTGTGGGGTCTGGAGAACTCTGGCTGGTTAAGGCACATTAAAGCCATAATGGATGCAGGAATCTTCATTGCAAAGGTATGCAATTGCAGAGAAAATAAATTAAGGGACAGATGAGCAAACCACTGACTTCAAAATGGGTATCCCTCTGCCATGGGCTTCCCTGTCCTAAGCTGCACTGCATTGGCTGGGTAGCCGGCTTTGTGGAGCTCCATATAATCTGTGCACTGAAGATGTGATTTTGCTAAAGAATATAGTGCTTAGCTGATAGTATGTCAGCACTGTGATCAAATGGTAGAATATTTCCAGAGTATTCTCTTCCATTAAGCTTAATCCTGGATGGAGAAAATAATTTTCTGTAGAATACAACCAAATGTGAGTTACTTCAGTGGTGGGGCTTAAGGCTTACATCCAATAGATCCTTCTTTTTAGTCATGGCATAAGCAAAAGTCACATTCTTGTAGCTGGAAGGTAGAGTCCATTCTGCCATAGGAAAATGTTGCAACTTCCATACAAGCTGTTTTAGAATGCAGTGTCTTTTGTGCTGTTAGGTTTTTTTACAAAAATAAACTCCTCAGATTTATACATAAAGAGAACCATACCTTCCCTGATGCCATGGTATGTTCTCCGTTTTGAGGTAATCATTTATTGAAGAAATCTTTATTTAGTGCCAGGTACTATTCTAGATTTTACAGATGCGACGTGAATAAGGCAGATGAAGTCTCTTCTCTCAGAGAGCTTACATTCTACTGTGGGAGACAGAGTTGTTGTTGTTGTTATTTTGAAAGGGAGTCTCGCTCTGTCACCCAGGCTGGAGTGCAGTGGCACGATCTCAGCTCACTGCAACCTCTGCCTCCCAGGTTGAAGCGATTCTTCTGTCTCAGCCTCCCAAGCAGCTGGGATTACTGGCACGCGCCACTATGCCCAGCTAAATTTTGTATTTTTAGTAGAGACGGGGTTTCACCATGTTGGTCAGACTGGTCACAAACTCCTGACCTCAGGTGATCCACCTGCCTCGGCCTCCCAAAGTGCTGGGATTACATGTGTGAGCCACTGCCCCCAGCTGACACAGGGTATTAATAAACTAATAAAACTAGAATTTTAGGCAGTGATAAATGCTATGATGAAATCTCTCCCATGTTTCGCAGCGTATGTTTCCTGCCAAGATGCTTAGCAAAAATTTATGTGCATTTGCAATAGCAAATAGATACTCTTCTTAGTGGAGATTTTCTGGTGTCATTTTTACTTTTGTTTTTTCTTCCTTTCCTCAAACTTGGACCCATTACTTGACTCTTACCTTTTATCTGTAACTTCAGAGATTTGTAACTTACAATTTTTTTGCCTTTTCCTTTTTGGAAATGGTTGGGGCCAGTAGCAACTCCAGAATTTCAGTAAGGGTTTTCACTCTGGGTTTTCACTCTGTGGAAACCCAGAGTGGAGGGAAGAGGGTTGAAGGTCCATTTGCATAGGACGAATGCTCATATTTAGTAAGTACATGTGCTTATTGGGGATGACTTGAGTGGTGGCTTCTGGATAGAATGGGAAGGGAAAGCTTTAGCTGCCAGCACCAGGCCATTCTGGCTCTGCTCTAATTAGGTAGGGCCCTAAATACATGAACGAACAAGTGTTTCGTTTTGGCTCTTTCTTTCTGTAGATATACAGTCAAACCTGGCTCTGATAGGTTCTGCCTTTTTACAGCCATTCTTTGTGACTCTTTGCGGATCGTGTGTTTTCTAGGCAGTTTCAGAGGAAGGGGCAAGTGTGCTTGTTCACTGTTCAGATGGCTGGGACAGGACTGCTCAGGTGTGCTCGGTGGCAAGCCTGCTGCTGGATCCGCACTACCGGACTCTGAAGGGCTTCATGGTGAGTGTGGCCACTGGGCCATTCCCACAGGCAGTGCCTTGACCATGGACCCCTGTTTTTGCAAGTACTGGCAGCTGCTGTTTTCTTGCCAGCATTATTTTTCTTTTAGTAGCTCAGCAAGATTAAAGGGGAAGAGATCAAATAGGCTTAGAATAAAGAGATGATTTTCTGGGACATTGAAACCATTTCAAGTCAATGCTACTGAATGACTTTTGGGGCAAATATAAAATATATTTGGTAGTTTGTAAGACAATTTTATACATCATTTGCTCATAAGTATTTCAAGTTTGAGGTAATGTGAATACATAACAGAAAACTTTTTGGAAAAAATATCTGTGGAAAAATTTTTCTATATTGTGTATGCCAGGAGTCCTTGGTAGGCAAACCTGTTTTCACTTCCAGGGTTTGTTTTTTAAGTAGTCCTTCAAACCCCTGGATGAGAATACTGAAAATTTCACAGCCTTTTGTTGTTTTTCTTTGCAAAATGACGAGTATATCCTGTAGAGTTTGAACTTTTTAGGTGGGCATCAAAACCTAACAAGTTGCTTTCACCTACAAAGTATTGTATAGTTGCCTGGGATGGTGAAGTTTTCACTAATCTGGTATAAGTTCCTTAAAATGAATTAACCTCTTAACCATGATTTGGTAGAAAGTGCTTCAGTGAATCATGAATCTGTGCTACAGAAGATGCTGACAAAGGAGTCCTAATGGGATATCTTTACTGCTGGGTCTTCATTATTGAGTAGTATCAGCAACACCCTCAGACAAGAGCGAAGAGGCGGCCTCCCTCTCTGGGACGTCTTTCTTTTTTTGGAAGTGTCTGAGAACTTCCAATGACCTGTGATAGCACTGACACCTCGAAGTGATACTCCTGCTTCAGACCCCTGCTGGACTGAGGTCAGGAGGGCTGGATTCCTTCATTTGCATTTGGAGAGTGAAGAGGTTGCGAGTCACACACTGCCCTTAGGCTCTTCTCTTGCACACATCCTTTTCCACCATCAACTCATTCTCATTGTGCCCCATTAAACTTACAACCCAAAGAAAATGTCTCGAGTTGTCAAGAACAGACTTCAACCAGTCCATATTTCTTTGTAGGGGGATATCTCTGGTCACTTTAGAGCACTGGGGATATTAATCAGACTATCCGTATTACTTGACTAAACATTTTTTAAAATCCAGGCTGGGTGTGGTGTGTAATACCAGCATTTTGGGAGGTTGAGGAAGGAGGATTACTAGAGCCCCAGAGTTCGAGATCAGCCTGGGCAACATGGCGAGACCTCGTCTCTACAAAAAATTTTTAAAAATTAGCCAAGTAGAGCCCACCTGTGGTCCCAGCTACTTAGGCTGAGGTGGGAGGATTGCTTGAGCTCAGGAGGTCAAGCGTGTAGTGAGCCATGATTGCGTCAGTGCACTCCAGCCTATGTGGCTGAGTGAGATCCTGTCTCAAAAATAAGTTTTAAAATATAAGACAATACAAAATGTAAAATACAAAACCAAAACAAAATTTTAAAAATAATAATCTAGACTGCTTCAGACTTAGAAATTCATGTTAACCCTAATTTCAAAGCAGGGCTGAAGCTTCAAATATATGCCAAACCCCATCATTTTAGATTTCTTCTAATGTGTAGAGAAGATCACTGAAAAACTTACCAACTGTTTTTTGTAAAGAGGTTGGTAATTTACATTATACTGAGAGGCAGCATCACACATTGCTTGAGATGGGGTTTGGAGTGGAGAGAGCTGGGCTGTGAAGTGGTGTCTGCTTCCTAGTAGCATGATCTTGGGCGAATATGAAACCTCTTTCCTTCAGTTTCCCTTTCCAAAAGAGTGAGAATACCATCCCACAGTTAAATGAGATCATACGTAAAGCAATGTGAACAGTGCCTGGCACATAGGAAGCATTCAGTGGGTGGGGTTCCTGCATTTTTATACATCCATTTACACTCACTGTTCCTATGGATGACCTTCAACTTTGCCCTTGCCATGTGCATCTCTGTATCAGTGGGTAATGCCTGTTCACGCATTTGCAGGTTGCTCGAGGATGGGGACTTCTGCAAGTGCCTCTAAATTCCTCATCATTATTGGTTGTGTGGTCTCTCATTTTTTGTTTGCTTCTCTCCATGACATTTATATTCTTTCTTGTGTAGGTATTAATTGAAAAGGACTGGATTTCCTTTGGTCATAAGTTTAATCACCGGTAAGTAATATTTAAGACTGTTGTTTTGAATGTTTAGAATAAAAGCACTATTTCTGAAATTTTCAATAGAATATTTAGGGGAAATATTCTTGTTTTTGAAGAGTTTGTGTCTTATTCAGAAAGCTAAAATTTTGTTGTATATATCATATCATAGATAAATGAAGTTATAACTCTGATTCCTCTTGGTAACATCTGGGCAGAACTAACTAATGTTAAATTGTTCTAGAAGAGACAGAGAATGCTTGTTCATTAGTTGTCCTAGTGAGGATCAGCCCTCCCTTCCTCCTGCCATTCGCATGTGACTTACTAAATTATTCCATTTTAGAAGTCCAGAGATTCACTTTAGGCTGCAAGTTGTGAACTGCCTGTGGAACAGTTTCTCTTTGATCTTCTATAGTCCTAAGGCATTTGTATCAGAGTGCAGTTTGTCCCAGATGTCTGAAGGCTTCAGAGCCAGATATGCCCAAGTCCAGATCCAGGCCGTGGTATTTGCTGTCTGACCTTTGGTCTCTCATCTGTGGAATGGGGATGCCTTCTTTTCACAGGGTTGTAGCATGGATATAGGCCAGCTGCAGGACTGACCTGTGTAGTAGGCTTTCAATAACTACAAGCTATTGCTTTTGGAGCCACCAGCCTCCTTTTGTCAGTGTTGATGATGCCTGTACTGTGTTCTGGCGTTCTCTACTCTTTGAAGCTGTACTTAGTTTAGTCTTCGGTGATAAAATTTAAATGTAGGCAGCAAGTTTCGTTAGATAGTTTGATATATATATATTTTCAGATGTTTTACTGTGTTTTCTTAAAATTCTAAATGCATGCAACTGCTCAAGTATATTTTTGTAGTTTTTTGCTTTTAGCATGAATCGATCACTAATTCTGTGATTTTCAGAAAATCTATTTTTAAATTTTTTTCCAGGAAAGCATAGGAACTCCATTTACAAATGAGAAAATTAAAGCACTCAATTATTAGATAAACTTCTTAACATGGCATTATTTTCAGTTTGGGGTTCTATTAATATTATATGCTAGGCAGTTAGGATCTTCAAGATAGGAGACAGATGACAGAGAGAATATGGAAATGACTGAAGATCAGCTAGATAATTGTTAGATGACAAAAAATATATTAATATTAGGCAACCCTTTTTAAAGCTACTAAACATGTGAAACTGTAACATCTGAGAAGTTTCTAGACAATTTCCAATGTTCCCACTCTTGGGAAAACTCTGAAACTGATCATTGCTCATTTCTCTTCCTCAAGGTGATGATGCCTTACTAACATGAGGTTCTATATTGTTATTTTGTCTTTGGTGACACCAAAACATCCTTTTGGATTCTCTATAAAACTCACACAATAAAGGGCTAAGGAGTCATTTAAAAATCAATACACATTTGAGGAAGAAGATTCTGATGTGCTCTTTAAAAGCAAAACAAAGGCAGATAAATATACATGTGGAATCTGTGGTCACATGGAGATAAATCATGTGACAAGCTTTAACTGCTTTCAAAATGGGAATATTCCTGGCAACTTGGGAAACCACTATGTTTTTCAAGTTGTTTTTCTTGCTCATCCCTTCCCAACCAGACAGTGCAAAAAATGAAGAGCCCTAAAGTTGTTTGGACATTTCTTCTCACCCACTCATAAAGTGCAACATTTATTTTAGAAGTTCTAATGTACTTTTAAGGAATCAATTTAAAAATGCCTTTTCTGTGGAAAGTGTTTTTGAATTTTATTTCTTGCACTAACACTTTCTTTTGTAACTATAACATGAACACATCCCTTCTATCCAGACCTTCACTACAAAGTGGCTCTGGAAATTTGAATTTAAAAACTTACGTTTCTACTTTTTTTTGTTATTGCGAGTTTGTAAGGTAAGATTTATTTAAGAACTAGGGTTGCTTTTATGATTGTGTTTGCATTTATGGCTTTCTAATTTAAAAATAAATCTGCCTTAAAAAGTCTCTAATGCTTTGTTTTATAGGTATGGCAATCTAGATGGTGATCCAAAAGAAATCTCTCCAGTTATTGACCAGTTCATTGAGTGTGTTTGGCAGTTAATGGAACAATTTCCCTGTGCCTTTGAGTTCAATGAGAGGTTTCTGATTCACATTCAACATCATATTTATTCCTGCCAGTTTGGAAACTTCCTATGTAACAGCCAGAAGGAGAGACGAGAACTCAAGTAAGTGTTTTGGTGTTTAACTTTTATTTAAAGGTTTTGACGACTGAGAATTTTAAATGGTCTTTCATAGTTTTGAAGACTTTTTTCATTTAGTTACATACCTATACTGACAGATTAAGGTTATTTTCTTTTTCCTGGCATCATTTCAGAAATACTTTAAATGTCATCAACTGACAGATACATACAGTTTCATTTTTTCCCTCAGTTTCTGCCTGATATACACAGACAGCTTGATAGACTTGATGCACGAATACCGAAAAGGGATTTTCTGGAGTCAGAAAAAGTGGTTTTTGCATTTAAAAGGAAAAGGTTAGATACCTTTGGTGGCTATGCTACCATAATAAAAATTGCAAATTTAATCGGGAAAGCAAATATAAAACTAAAGCCATGACTTACTCAGATTAAAACTGTATTGATTTATCCAAGGGTAAAAGTAGCTAAAATGTGGACTTTAAAATAAGTGATAGTAAAAAACTTAACAACGTGATTTAGGCAGTATAAATGAGAGAAGATTTTTTAAATTTTCATAAAATGAAATGATTTTAACTCTGGTGTATACAACATTATCAGATTTAATCTGGGGAATGATCAGTTCAAATGAAATGGACTCCAGTAGTTTTATACTGAGTTGAACATAAAGAAAATTAGTTTTTGTAGTGGATACTAGTTTGTTTTCTCTAAGGAAGCTCAAGTGTGATTTCTGGTAAATGGAGACGATTTAGAAGGAGCAGAGTGTATCCTTTAGGGTCACCTGTTTTCCTATACAGTTTTGTGGTTTCTTGTACCTGACTAGCCAATTCTAACTGTATCTGCTTGGGTCTGAATATGGCTTTTCCACTTACTAGCTATAGGACTTTGGGAAACCACTTTCTCTATTCCTCAGTTTCCTCATCTGTAAATTAGACATATCTCACAGCAATTCAGTGAGGATTAAATGAGAGAAAACATGTGAAACACTTAGAATTGTGTCTGACAAATTATAAATGTCCAATGACTATTTGGGGGAAAAACTTCCCCCAAAAGAACAGCTTAAAACACACACACACAAAACAAACAAAGAAACCACTTAAAGGAATCGAACACCTTGTCAAGGCCAGTACAGATGGTGGTGAAGTTGAGATTATTACAGTGTTCTCCCTCTGTACCGTGAAGCCACCAAGATGATACATTTACCTGCTGTTGAACAGACACGTGGTTTTCAGGTTACAATTATTAGTTCCTTTCCCAGCTTTAATATAACATATCTACTATGTGTAAGCACCAAAATAGGTCATTTAGAGACTTATTTTCTTTATAAAACAGGATTCAAGAAAGAACATATTCATTATGGGCTCACCTGTGGAAGAATCGGGCCGACTACCTGAATCCTCTGTTTAGAGCTGATCACAGCCAGACTCAGGGAACCTTTCATCTCCCTACAGCACCATGCAACTTCATGTACAAGTATGTAAACCCTTGGGAACTTTGTAGCTATGGTATGAACTTGGATTTTGGTACCGTTTAACAATCAGAGGTCAAAATTTATGAAACACTGATCTTTGAGGCTTTTGTTGGACACAAAAGACACCAGTGGGAGATGCTTATTCAAGCATCTGATCTGGTATTTTTGCCAGTGTCTCCTCTGCCTCTTTATTCCTCCTAAATGTGGAATTTTCTTCAGGAGTTGATGTTTTATAATAATGATATCATAAAAGGTAAGTTCCAATTTTTTAAAAAGCAAATGAAAGAGAGTAACGCACATGCCTTAAGTCAAATGTGGAATCACAAGTTTCAACAGTGATTGTGACTTATAAGGTTGGAACAAAAGTAACTGTAGTTTTTGCCATTAGTTTAAGCAACAAAAAGGCAAAAACTGCAGTTACTTTTGCACCAACACAATACCTTGCCTTTTTGTCTCCAATGAATTAAGTCCTAGTGGAAATACTTCCCTTGTGGAAATTACGTTAAGAGTGTATGTATCAGGACAGGGAGAGCAGGGTGGCATCCTACAGGTTCTACTAGGTATGTGCTAGATACATATGTTTTTTCCCTTGGCTTCCTTGCTAGGCTTGTATAATATGAAAAAACTCAAAAGGTCAACGACAACCAAAAAATCTCACGCAGAATAAACAGAAACCCCATCTCTTTCTTCCTACTCACTCCCAACACAGACTTGATGGCTTTTCTTCCTGTATAGATTTCATTTCTCAAGGTTTTTTTCTTAATTATTTCAATCTAATTATTTCCTCAGAATTTATAGCAGAATATTCTATCATACTAAACAAAAGCCTCCATAGTGTGCGTAAAACAAGTTTTAAGAGCTGTTGAGATATGACCAATTGGATTGCAACTGATTTATTATTAACAGCTAGTCAACACATATTTTATTAAGGATCAAACACTGTTCTGGGCACTGCAGATAAAACAATGACACCAAGTTCTTGGCCTCAAAGAACTTTACTTTTCTACATAAATAAAATAGTGGGTCTAAGCATAACTCTATGATAACACCATTTTTCTCATTTGCACTCCAGTATGCTTTTCTGTGGAGGATAAAAAGGGATTTATTGGTCAGGCGTGGTGGCTACCGCCCGTAATCCCAGCAGTTTGGGTGGCTGAGGCAGGTGGATTACTTGAGGTCAGGAGTTCGTGACCAACCTGACCAACATGGTGAAACCCCGTCTCTACTAAAAAATATATAAAATTAGCCGGATGTGGTGGTACATGCCTGTAATCCCAGCTACTTGGGAGGCTGAGGCAGGAGAATCACTTGAACCCGGGAGGTGGAGGTTGCAGTGAGCCAATATCACACCACTGCACTCTGGTTTGGGTGACAAGAGTGAAACTCTGTCATAAAATAAAAAGAGGGGTTTATTGCAAATGCATATGTCAACTTTTAGTGGTAGTGATAAAAAAGATAAAAGCTACAAGGTGAAGATTCCCTTTGTAACTGAAAGATTCTAAATATACAATTTCAAAGTTCAAAACTAAGAGCCATTTTCTTAAAAGAAAATGGTTACATGTGCTATTTCAATTTTAGAAAAATGTATTCTGTGTTTTCTAATTCATATATACAAGTAGACTTTTCATAAACTTACTCTCCCCAAAAGGCATTTACTGACCCAAGGAAAAAAACATCAACATGAAACTATTACCTTAAGCAGTGGCTTTTTTGAGGCTGAAATGTGCATTTGGTTATTATTAAGACTGTGGTATCACAGATAACTTAGAAGACTTGAGGATGTGAATTTTCAGATTGTGATGAGGTGGTAATGATGCTTTGCCGTCCTTTCCAGGTTTTGGAGTGGAATGTATAACCGCTTTGAAAAAGGGATGCAGCCCCGACAATCAGTTACAGATTACCTGATGGCAGTGAAGGAGGAAACTCAGCAGCTAGAGGAAGAACTAGAGGCCCTGGAAGAAGTAAGACATACTTGCTTTGTTAATCTATTTTCTGTGCTTATTTCTTGAAGAGCAAGGTTTCATGAAAGCCTCTTAAGAGTCAGTGCAACACAACCATTTCTCATGTTTAGCCAGTAGAACACCTGAAACACAACCCCATCCAGGTGAGGACTCAGATAACCGAAGCCCAAACCTAGGCATTTAATGCATTTCACACATCTGGCTTGTGGCTCAGTTCCGCAAATTTTTGGTTGTTCCTTATTTTTTGGTCAACTTTTTTGATTACTGTTATTTGGGAATAGTAAAATTAATTCTTTCTGGAAAAGTGTGAAAAAGTAAAAGAATAAAATCAAATATATGTACTTATAAAGATCTTTCTCCACTTTTAAAAATTAGGTAACTATTAATCTATAATTGGTAATAGGGGAGATTGACTATAAAGTCTATCTTTTGGCTTCTAATAACTTCCCTGTACTTGGACAGGGAGGTTATAATAAAATGCTTTTCCTAATTGAATAACTTTGTTTCCAGTGGTACTACTGTAGTTTATGAAAATCTTAGGATTCTGTTAGTCTATTCCAGCAGTCTGGCTCTTTAAAACTGGCTCTTCATTATTACAAAGTCAAAATTCCTTAGTCTAGCATTTGAGATTTTCTCTTTTCAACTTTATTTTCCATACTAACATTTAACAGTTTCTGCTGCTTATATACAATTTAGACTTTCCTACGTTTGTGTTTTTTCCTCCCCCTGTCCCTCCTCCTGCCAGGAATGCTTACTAGCCATCAGCAGAATGTCCAAGTTTAAATCTTTCACAGTCCTGTTAAAATGTTCCTTCCTCCCTGAAACTTACTCTGTTCTCTTCCTTCTAACTTCACCACGCCATCCCTCTTCAAGAACTTTTGCCTTTCTGAAATTCTTAACATTGCATGAACTCTGCCTTTTTCTGCTTCACTACTCCATGTTTCTTAGGGCTGAGTCTGTATTTATCTCTCTTCCTCACACTGCCCAGCACAGCACTTTTGCACATAACTGAAATGAATGCTTTTTGAATGACTACATAATACTTGATCTTATAACACCTCCTCTGCTAACTTCAAAACACGCAATCTGGTGAAATGTACTCTGAACCCAGGTGTTTGTGACATGAATGGAAAAACAAAATGTGGTATATAATGGAATACTCTTCAGCCAGAAAAAGGAATGAAGTACTGATATATGCTATACCATGAGTGAACTCTGAGAACATAGGCTAAGTGAAAGAAGCCAGATACAAAAAGCCACATATTGTATGATTCCATTCAATTTATATAAAACATCTAAAGTAGGCAAATCCATAGAGATAGAAAGTTGATTAGTAGTAGCCAGGGGCTGTGGGGAGATAGGAATGGGGAATGACTGCTAATGAGTATGGGGTTTTCTTCTGGCAGGGTAGGTGATGACAGTATTTTACAATTACTAGTGCTCGTTGCACAACCTTGTGAATATAACTAAAAACCACTGAACTGTATACTTTAAAAGGGTGAGTTCCATGGTAAGTGAATTGTATCTCAGTGTAAAAGTCACATGATAAACACTTCATTCTTGATTTCTAAAAAATGTTTTTTGAGTTCATGGGATGAGAATCACCATGTGAAACCATGTAGGTATAGAAAGGAGGGAGACTAGGGCTCACTGGGTGCTTCAACTGTGCTATATTGTTTAAGATTATAGAAAACCTATGTCAAGGCAGGTATTATCCTTACATTAGAGATAAAGAAAGCAGGCCCCACAGGTTTTGTCCAAGGTCATAAAGCCCAGGTTTGAACTCACATCCCTCTGAGTCCCATGTTCTTAACATTATACCCACTTGGGAGGTAACAAATGCTAAAGGCATGCATATATAGAAAAAGATAAATTATTCATGATTTTTTCCCCTGAAATTGTTATTTCTTTCTTAGAGGCTGGAAAAAATTCAAAAGGTCCAGTTAAATTGCACTAAGGTGAAGAGTAAGCAAAGTGAGCCCAGCAAGCACTCAGGGTTTTCTACCTCAGACAACAGCATAGCCAACACTCCCCAGGATTACAGTGGGAATATGAAATCATTTCCATCCCGGAGCCCTTCACAAGGCGATGAAGATTCTGCTCTGATTCTAACCCAAGACAATTTGAAAAGTTCAGATCCAGATCTGTCAGCCAACAGTGACCAAGAGTCCGGGGTGGAGGACTTGAGCTGTCGGTCTCCAAGTGGTGGTGAGCATGCACCAAGTGAAGACAGTGGCAAGGACCGCGATTCTGATGAAGCCGTGTTTCTCACTGCCTGAAGTTTCCCTTTGGAGTCCCAAAGTAAAGGACACACAAGCAACACTTCCAAAAAGAAGGGAACAAGGTAGTTTATCATAAAAACAACAAATGGTACATGTCATTGAGAACTATTTTAATGCAGCCATGAAAAGGGAAAAAAGTGCCCAGTTCTTGATTTCTTAGATACTGAAGAAGATGTAGTCATTTTATTTATCAAATATAAGGAAAATTATTCACCATTTTGAAGCTCATCCTAGACTATGAAAATTTTATTCACTGCAGAGCAATTACTTCTGTCATTACCTGAAGTGATCAGTATATATCTTCCTTGTCATAGCATGCATCTCTCAAAAAGCCTCCACTCCTTTCCCTCACATCTGTGATCATCATCAATCTTATGATTCACTTCCAGATGCATATTTTGTGTTTTCTAAAGCATCTGACGTTATCTTCCTTTCTGACCCTCTTACACGTATTTCTAAAAACAGGCACATTGTTGAGATGGACCCTTTTCGGTTAATAGATATATTCCTAAGGAGCTTTTAATTGCTTATCTTTCAGGAATAATCATCACTTTAACTTTTCCTGACATCATATATTTTGAATTGTTAGAATAATTGTGTTGCCTTTCTCTGAGATCTATAGTCTGTTTCTCCTCATTATTTAAAAATGTTAAACCTTGTATCTCACTTTTTCTCTAACACTAATTTAATAGCTAACAAGGTAGAAGCAGCATTCATTCTCTTGGTCTTGTATATGAATTTAAGTATTAGCTTTCTCATAATAACCTTTTATTACTATTGTAGAGACTACACTACCAACAGTGTGGGCCAGCCACCAGCCTGATCTCAAAGTATAACATTATAAAGTTAGTAGGATAAAACATATGTGAGGGAAAATCCAGTTTCAAAGAACCAGAGAATTGGGTTGTCATGTCTGTTTAATGAAGGGAATAGGTTTTGTAATCTATTATTTTAGAAATTACGTAACTCGCTAACATGGTTTAATTAACATTAGTAACATCTCATGACCACTGACTGCTGAAAGTTCTGAAAAGAATTTTTTTTTTTTGTAAAACTGCACATTTGAGGGAGAGTTCCTCCTCTGTCCTATGAGTAAAAAAACACTTCACTAGGCGACCTAAATGAAACTTCGTGGGGAAAAGTGGCCATGTTTGGACAGAAATAAATGGTATTCACACTGCATGGTTTTAATATATTAGTACATTCTAGAATGTAAAGGATTAATTTAAACTTTACAATTTACATTAATATTTTGAGTATGTGAATTTTTTTTATGGAAGAATATTACATTTCGCTGAAATGACGACAAAGTAAAGAGGGCAAGAAAGCAACACTGCTAATCTCTCTAGTATGAAAGATTTGGAGGGAGTGCTGCAATATATATAAATGAAAAAATGTAATTGTGTTCATCATATTTAAAAATAGAATATATTAGAGAACTGTGATATAAAAGTACTGTTAATGTAAAAAAATAAAGCAAGTGGAATTCTTTTAGAATATAAAATTTGGGCATTCTCTGCTGAGCAGTTCCCAAATTAAGTACAAGGAATGTTTATTCATTTTCTGCAATATACTGTATGTAGTAGGGAATACCTTGCTAAAAGGAAACTTAGGATATAGTGGTAATGGCTTTCACATTTTTATAACATAACTCACTTCACAACCTTCCTGGAGCTGTCCACTCTTAGAAACTCTGTTGCCTAATATTGAGGATGCAGCTTTAATTTCTTCCATGTGGCAATGTATGTCTATAAAAACAATAAAAAAATTTTTTAAAAATGACAGAGTATCTATGCCAAACAGCACTATGCATTTATTTGAAAAGCAAATAGTATAAATATTTGATGTTTTAAAATGCAGTTTTTTAATATGACATCTTCTACATCAGAGTCATAAACTTTTAGTCCCCTCAACTTTTTTACAAGACATTATAATTTATGTAACATGTTTGTCTACTTATTAGAAGTTAACCTAGCACTGAGATTTATATAAAATGTTGCATTTATTGCTTATTAAAACTTTACTTTCACAGATTCTTCAAAGAGCATGGCTAACCCAACGAGACTAAAATATCGAATAATCAAACATTTATCAGGAAGTGTTATATTGAGAGCAGTGGTTTAAAGCATAGGGAATAATCCAGTATAAAGTTGATTTGAGGCATATTACTTCCCAATTAGTAATATTTAGAACGCAAGTATTTTTTAAATTTGATGTTAAATGAGTAAGAATTTTGACCATGACCCAGCAAATCAGTAACTGAACTTTCTATAGAATGGAAGGTGACGATCGAGACAGAAACCATAGAATAAATTTTTATTATTTAAGAGCACATTAGTTTACTTTCTTCTAAAAATGAATCTGAGCTGTCCTTCAATTTAAGCATATATATGTGTCATGCACCCTCTATTCTGATATAAATTTCCTAGTCTCAATTTATGCCTAGAAATTTCTTTCAACTTTGAAGTGGGTCTCTTTAGTTTATATCTCACTGATTTAGAATTTTCTTCTATTTTGAGATATTAACCTTTAAATTTCTTCCTATGACAAATTCCTACACTGATTAATAACTCCTAAGTATTCCTCTCTAATTCTGATTTCCATCTCATTTTTCCCGTGGCACTGCTTCTCCAATGTGGCCAATTCATAAGAAAAAATATATAGCCATAAAATTAGAAAAAATGGTCACTTAATCTGTTGCAAAAACAGAACCCACATTCACACGGGCATATTCAAATGCAGATTCTTTTCATCCTGGGTGACATATATAACCTTTATGTGAACTGATTTATCTATTTGTTAAATGCAGATAATTGTGATCTAACTCCTCTGTTTAATGACTGGGTTGTAACAAGGTTATCTAATGAATGAATTTTGAAGGAGAACCTAAGCTATGTTAACTGGTATAGAATGAAACTGGAATAATAGTTCAATTTAAAAAAAAACACAGAGATGAACTACTCATGTGATTATGTAGAAGATATTTACTCCGTAAGAAAATGTTTCGGGTTTTTTGTTTGTTTTTGGTGAACAGGAAAGCAGATAAGCATCTAAGCAATGTTTATCTTTGTAGAGTATTTCCACAATGCCTTATTCTTAGTAGGTACTTAATAAAATAGATCAAATGAATTAATCAAATGAAGGGCTGTGGTATGCTCCTCCCTTGTTATGCAATACACCTGATTTCTAGGAACCCGATTGTTGGCAAAAGATTGAGACCGTTATATCTTCCATTGCTGTAACTGCTGGGAAAATTAAGCTCTGGTGGCCAGTACAGTAAGGAAAGGTTTCTGAATACCCAAAAGACTATCATAAATTTGAAACTTTTACTTCAGTTATCTATAAATCAGGAGTAATAATTATTCCTTCCTCATCTGGTCATTTTGAAGATTTAACAGCATGCCCTTAGCACAGTGCCAGGGAGACAAGGAAAGTTATTTTCTGTATCCAACATTATATCTTAGTCCACGTGAATACTTCTCCTCCACAAACAGACTAAATATTAAGCATGTTTTAATTCCAACAAAATAATTTTGTTTTTCCTATAACTTTATTGCCAAAAACATGTACAGGAAGAACTAAAAAATATAAAAAAGAAAATCTATATTGTATGCTGGTGTTGGGAAGACAATCATACCGGGATGACATTTAAGCGAAATTATGCATTAGTCTGTTGTGTAATTTAGATGGTACCTTAGCAAGCCTCAGCTACACAGTTCATGGCATTTTCCTTTATGAGTTTTTAGGACTACTCAAGAAATACGTTAATTTTGTGACACGGTATAGAAGCAAATTGCTGAACACAGTACACAAGAACACTCAAATTCATTAAAAATCAGGACTGCCTAAAAATTAAATTTTATTTATTACTATAGCTTTTCTCTTAGGAAAAGCTAACTCACAGTAAAGGTCAGATAAGTTCATTGACTTTTTTGTGTATAGATTTACTGTTTATTAACATTAGGAATTTAGGAAACCTATCCAGCCACAAACCTACCAGATACTTATTTTTTAAAAAATTAGCATGAGAGTTTGTGTTGGACTGGTTTAAATGAAAGGCAACTTTTTTTTTCTATTAGATAAAATATTTACTTGTATTGCTTCTTAAATGCATCTTTAGTTTTAAAAATGAAACAATATTTAAGAACAGCTGGTTTATTCTTTTGATTTATTGTAGGTATTAAAAGTTTCTTTTGTGAGATGGCACATAGGCAGGTTTAGTGTTTCCTAATACTATGAATATCTTAAATTGCTTTTGAAAGTTTTATCCAGAAAGAAAGAAAAATAAGGGTTCCCTCACAGTTGAAAATAGTTTTTCAAAAAAGGTTAAGAGGAAAAAAATCTACATACCACTCTTGATAAAGAAATGGAGCTTCAAGTTAAAAATACAAATTTAAATGAAGTTTTATAAAATATTAAAAACTAGCTAAAATTACATGCATAGGCATTTAAGCAAGGTAAGTGGAACAGCAGTGGAACTTAAATATGATAGGGTTTATCAACAATAAATATTTCAGTGCAAATAGTGCAGAAAAACTTCTTAAAGTAAAGATCATAGCAATCATTCTAATCTGTACAAAATCAGTCTCAGTTCTGTATACAATCTATATAGGATATCTGTGAATTTAGCCACTGATGAAATGCCAGTTTGCAAACCATAATTTATGGTGTTTAGTTTTGTGTCCCATTCCTCTCTTGGCAGTTCGTGTTTCCAGGAAAATCTAGAAAGAAAACAATAAAAAAAAGCCTTAAGATTTAAGAAGATAAATATGTATCTCTTTACATTATCTTCCAATTAAGATTTGCCCATAGTGGCTCCCAGGCAAGATGGCCGAATAGGAACAGCTCCAGTCTGCAGCTCCCAGGGAGACCAACACAGAAGGCAGGTGATTTCTGCATTTTCAACTAAGGTACCTGGTTCATCTCATTGGGACTGGTTAGACAGCGGGTGTAGCCTACACAGGGTGAGCAGAAGCAGGGTGGGGCGTTGCCTCACCTGGTAAGCGCATGGAGTTAGGGAACTCCCTCCCCTAGCCAAGGGAAGCCTTGAGGGACCATGCAGTGAGGGATTGCGCTATCCAGCCCAGATACTACACTTTTCCCATGGTCTTTGCAACCCGCAGACCAGGAGATTCCCTCAGGTGCCTACACCACCAGGGCCCTGGGTTTCAACCACAAAACTAGGTGGCCGTTTGGCCAGACACTGAGCTAGCTGCAGGAATTTTTTTTCGTACCCCCGTGGTGCCTGGAACGCCAGCCAGACAGAACCTTTCACTCCCCCGGAAAGGGGCTGACGCCAGGGAGCCAAATGGTCTTGCTCAGCAGATCCCACTCCCATGGAGTCTAGCAAGCTAAGATCCACTGGCTTGAAATTTTCACTGCCAGCATAGCAGTCTGAAGTTGACCTGGGACATTCGAGCTTGGTGGGGGAAGGGGCATCTGCCATTACTGAGGTCTGAGTAGTCCGTTTTCCCCTCACAGTGTAAACAAAGCCTCTCGGAAGTTCGGACTGGTAGAGCCCACCTCAGCTCCACAAAGTCACTGTAGCCAGAATGCCTCTCTAGAGTCCTCCTCTCTGGACAGGGCATCTCTGAAAGAAAGGCAGAAGCCCCAGTCAGGGGCTTATAGATAAAACTCCCATCTCCCTGCAACAGAGCACCTGGGGGAAGGGTCGGCTGTGGGCACAGCTTCTGCACACTCAAACGTTCCTGCCTGCTGGCTCTGAAGAGAGCAGCGGATCACCCAGCACCGAGTTCTAGCTCTGCTAAGGGACAGACTGCCTCCTCAAGTGGGTCCCTGTCCACTGTGCCTCCTGATGGGGAGACACCTCCCAGCAGGGGTCCACAGACACCTCATACAGAAGAGCTCTGGCTGGCACTTTGCAGGTGACCCTCTGGAACAAAGCTTCCAGAGGAAGGAGCAGGCAGCAATCTTTGCTTTTCTGCAGCCTCCACTGGTGATACCCAGGCAAACGGGATCTGGAGTAAACCCCCAGCAAACTCCAGCAGACCTGCAGAAGAGGGGCCTGTTAGAAAACTAACAAAAAGAAAGCAATAGCATCAACATCAACAAAAAGGATGACCACGCAAAAATTCCATCCGAAGGTCATCAACAGCAAAGACCAAAGGTAGATAAATCCATGAATATGAGGAAAAACCAGCGCAAAAAGGCTGACAATTCAAAAAACCAGAATGCCTCTTCTTCTCCAAAGGATCACAACTCCTCGCCAGCAAGGGAACAAAACTGGACTGAGAATGAGTTTGATGAACTGACAGAAGTAGGCTTCAGAAGGTGGATAATAACAAACTCCTCAGAGCTAAAGGAGCATGTTCTAACCCAATGCAAGGAAGCTAAGAACCTATAAAAGGTTAGAGGAGCTGCTAACTAGAATAACCAGTTTAGAGAAGGACATAAACGACCTACCTGATGGAGCTGAAAAACACATCACAAGAACTTCATGAAGCATACACAGTATCAACAGCCAAATCAATCAAGTGGAAGAAAGGATATCAGAGACTGAAGATCAACTTTATGAAAAAAAGCGTGAAGACAAGATTAGAGAAAAAAGAATGAAAAGGAATGAACAAAGCCTCCAAGAAACATGGGACTATGTGAAAAGACAAAACCTATGTTTGATTGGTGTACCTGAAAGTGACAGAGAGACTGGAACCAAGTTGGAAAACACACTTCAGGATATCCAGGAGAACTTCCTCAACCTAGCAAGATGGCCCAATATTCAAATTCAGGAAATACAGGTAACAGCACAAAGATACTCCTTGAGAAGAGCAAACCCAAGACACATAATTGTCAGATTCACCAAGGTTGAAATGAAGGAAAACATGTTAAGGGCAGCCAGAGAGAAAGGTTGGGTTACCCACAAAGGGAAGCCCATCAGACTAACAGCGGATCTCTCTGCAGAAACCCTACAAGCCAGAAAAGAGTGGGGGCCAGTATTCAACATTCTTAAAGAAAAGAATTTTCAACCCAGAATTTCATATCCAACCAAACTAAGCTTAATAAGTGAAGGAGAAATAAAATCCTTTACAGACAAGCAAATGCCGAGGGATTTTGTCACCACCAGGCTTGCCTTACAAGACCTCCTGAAGGAAGCATTACTATGGAAAAGAACAACCGGGACCAGCCACTGCAAAAACAAACCAAAATGTAAAGACCATCGACACTATGAAGAAACTGCGTCAACTAATGGGCAGAATAACCAGCTAGCATCATAATGACAGGATCAAATTCACACGTAACAATATTAACCTGAAATGGGCTAAATGCCCCAAGTAAAAGGCACAGACTGGCAAATTGGATACAGAGTCAAGACCCATCAGTATGCTGTATTCAGGAGACCCATTTCATGTGCAAAGACACACATAGGCTCAAAGTAAAGGGATGGAGGAAGATTTACCAAGCAAATGGAAAGTAAAAAAAAGCAGGGTTGCAATCCTGGTCTCTGATCGTTAAACCAAGAAAAATAAAAAAAGACAAAGAAGGGCATTACATAATGGTAAAGGGATCAATGCAACAAGAAGAGCTAACTATCCTTATACGTACCCAATACAGGAGCACCCAGATTCATAAAGCAAGTTCTTAGAGACCTCAAAGAGACTTAGACTCCCACACAATAGTGGGAGACTTTAAACACCCCACTGTCTATATTAGATCAATGAGACAGAAAATTAACAAAGATATTCAGAACTTGAACTCTGCTTCAGCTCTGGACCAAACGGACCTAACAGACATCTACAAAACTATCCACCCAAAATCAACAGAATATACATTCTTCTCGGCACGACATAGCACTTATTCTAAAATTGACCACATAATTGGAAGTACAACACCCCTCAGCAAATGCAACAGAATGGAAATCGGAAGTCTCCCAGACGACAGTGCAATCAAATTAGAATTCAGGATTCAGAAACTCACTCAAAACCACACAACTACATGGAAACTGAACAACCTGCTCCTCAATGACTACTTGGTAAATAACGAAATTAGGACAGAAATAAGTAAGTTTTTTAAAACCAACAAGAACAAAGACACAATGTACCAGAATCTCTGGAACAGAGCTAAAGCTGTGTTTAGAGGTACATTTATAGCACTAAATGCCCACAGGAGAAGCAGGAAAGATCTAAAATCAACACTCTAACATCACAATTGAACTAGAGAAGCAGGAGCAAACAAATTCAAAAGCTAGCAGAAGGCAAGAAATAACCACGATCAGAGCAGAACTTAAGGAGACAGAGACATGAAAAACCCTTCAAAAAATGAATCCAGGAGCTGTTTTGAAAAGATTAGCAAAATAGATAGACTGCTAGCCAGACTAATAAAGAAGAAAAGAGAGAAGAATCAAATAGATACAATACAAAATGATAAAGAAGAGATTGTACAGGCATGGTGGGTCACACCTCTAATCCCAGCACTTTGGGAGGCTGAAGTGGGTAAATTACCTGAGGTCGGGAGTTCAAGACTAGCCTGGCCAACATGGTGAAACCCCATCTCTACGAAAAATACAAAAATTAGCTGGGTGCAGTGGCGCATGCCTGTAATCCCAGCTACTTGGGAGGCTGAGGCAGAGAACTGCTTAAAACCGGGAAGCAGAGGCTACAGTGAACCGAGATCATGCCACTGAAGTACAGCCTGGGCAACAGAGTGAGAGTCCATCTCAAAAAAAAAAAAAAAAAAAAAAAAATCACCACTGATCCCACAGAAATACAAACTACCATCAGAGAATACTATAAACACCTCTACGCAAACAAACTAGAAAATCTAGAAGAAATGGATAAATTCTTGGACACATACATCCTCCCAACCAGGAAGAAGTCAAATCCCTGAACAGACCAGTAATAAGTTCTGAAATTGAGGCAGTAATAGCCAACCAACAACAAAAAAAAGCCCAGTACCAGACCGATTCATAGCCACATTCTACCAGAGGGACAAAGAGGAGCTGGTACCATTACTTCTGAAACTATTCCAAACAACAGAAAAAGAGGGACTCCTCTCTAACTCATTTTATAAGGCCAGCATCATCCTGATACCAAAACCTGGCAGAGACACAACAAAAAATGAAAATTTCAGTCCAATATCCCTGATGAACATCGATGCAAAAATCCTCATTAACATACTGGCAAACCAAATCCAGCAGCACATTAAAAAGCTTATCCATGACAAGTTGGCTTCATTCCTGGGATGCAAGGCTGGTTCAACATATGCAAATCGATATATGTAATCATCACATAAACAGAACCAATGACAAAAACCACGATTATCTCAATAGATGCAGAAAAGGCCTTTGATGAAACTCAACACCCCTTCATGCTAAAAACACTCAATAAACTAGGTACTGACGGAAAGTATCTCAAAATAATAAGAGCTATTTATGACAAACCCACAGCCAGTATCATACAGAATGGGCAAAAGCCGGAAGCATTCCCTTTGAAAACTGGCACAAGACAACTCCTATTCAACACAGTATTGGAAGTTCTGGCCAGTGCAATCAGGCAAGAAAAAGAAATAAAGGTATTCAAATAGGAAGACAGGAAGTCAAATTTTCTCTGTTTGCAGATGACCTGATTGTATATTTAGGAAACCCCACTGTCTCAGCCCCAAATCTCCTTAAGCTGATAAGCAACTTCAGCACTCTCACGATACAAAATCAGTGTGCAAAAATCACAAGCATTCCTATACACCAATAACAGACAAACAGAGAACCATATCATGAGTCAACTCCCATTCATAATTGCTGCAAAGAGAATAAAATACCTAGGAATCCAACTTACAAGGGATGTGAAGGACCTCTTCAAGGAGAACTACAAACCAACTGCTCAGGGAAATAAGAGAGGACACAAACAAATGGAAAAACATTCCATGCTTATGGATAGGAAAAAACAATATTGTGATAACGGCCATATTGACCAAAGTAATTTATAGATTCTATGCTGTTCCCATCCAGCTACCATTGACTTTCGTCACAGAATTAGAAAAAATACTTTAAATTTCATATGGAAACAAAAAACAGCCCATATAGCCAAGACAATCCTAAGCAAAAAGAACAAAGCTGGTGGCAGGCATCGCACTACCTGACTTCAAACTATACGACAAGGCTACAGTAACTAAAACAGTATGGTACTGGTACCAAAACAGACATACAGACCAATGGAACAGAACAGAGGTCTCAGAAATAACACCACACATCTACAACCATCTGATCTTTGACAAATCTGACAAAAGCAATGGGGAAACGATTCCCTATTTAATAAATGGTGTTGGGTAAACTGTCTAGCTGTATGCAGAAAACTAAAAATGGACCCCTACCTAACCTTATACAAAAATTAACTCAAGATGGATTAAAGATTTAAACGTTAAGACCTAAAACCTTAAAAACCCTAGAAAAAAACCTAGGCAACACCATTCAGGACATAGGCATGGACAAAGACTTCATGTCTAAAACACCAAAAGCAATGGCAACAAAAGCCAAAATGGACAAATGGGATCTAATTAAACTAAAGACATTCTGCACAGCAAATAAACTATCATCAGATTGAACAGGCCACCTACAGAATGGGAAGATTTTTGGAATCTATCCATCTGACAAAGGGTTAATATCCAGAATCTATAAGGAACTTAAATTTACAAGAAAAACACAACCCCATCAAAAAGTGGGCAAAGGATATGAACACTTTCAAAAGAAGACATTTATGCGGCCAACCAACATGAAAAAAAGCTCATCATCACTGGTCACTAGAGACATGCAAATCAAAACCACAATCAGATACCATCTCATGCCAGTTAGAATGGCAATTATTAAAGTCAGGAAACAACAGATGCTAGAGACAATGTGGAGAAATAGGAACACCTTTACACCGTTGGTGGGAGTGTAAATTAGTTCAACCATTGTGGAAGACAGTGTGGCAATTCCTCAAGAATCTAGAACTAGAAATCCCATTTGACCCAGATCCCATTACTGGGTATATACTCAAAGTATTATAAATCATTCTATTATAAAGGCACATGCACACGTTATCTTTATTGCAGCACTATGCACAATAGCAAAGACTTGGCACCAATCCAAATGCCTGTCAATGATAGAATGAATAAAGAAAATATGGCACATATACACCATGGAATACTATGCAGCCATAAAAAAGAATGAGTTCATGTCCTTTGCAGGGACATAGACGAGGCTGGAAACCACAATTCGTGGGAAAGTAACACAGCAACAGAAAACAAAATAACGCGTGTTCTCACTCATAAGTGGGAGTTGAACAATGAGAACATATGGGCACAGGGAGGGGAACATCACATACTGGGGCCTGTCGGGGAGTCAGGGACAAGGAGAGGAATAGCATTAGAAGAAATACCTAATGTAGATGACAGGTTGATGGGTGCAGCAAATCACCACGGCTATGTAACAAACCTGTACGTTCTGCACATGTATCCCAGAACTTAAAGCATAATAATAATAAAAAAGATTTGCCTATAAAATAACTTGACTATGAGGGAATAGAGGTAAGGAATGGATTCTAGTATGTTCATATAAATGAGCAACTACTCTGTGTCTACTTCCTAAGCGGGCAGATATGCAAAGTTGGTATCAAAAATCAGCCCCTACCCTTAAGGAATTTATAGTATGATTTGGAAAGTAACACATAAAACAACTCATTGTGAGCACTAATGTTACAAGGAGCAGAAGTAGTTTAACTGGACATAAGAAATGCCTGTCATTTCTTTTTCTATACCCCAGTCCTTGTTTTAGGGAACCTCTCATGCCCCCTTCTCATAATCCACTCCCTCAGCCCAGTCGACTGGGCAGAGGACCATAGGATACCAGTTGCCAGGCCAAACTGACTACACTAGGATGGACAGCTTGCCGATACTGGTTCAGTTACTTTCCCAGGGAATGTTCTGGAACTCCAGGGACTCTTGTTTATCTCCATTCACTGCCTGAACTGTCAGATGATATAATTAGGAATGGGTGAAGGACAAGTAAGAAAAAAAATCTTTTTTTTGAGACGGAGTGTCGCTCTCTTGCCCAGGGTGGAGTGCAGTGGTGCGATCTCAGCTCACTGCAAGCTCTGCCTCCCAGGTTCATGCCATTCTCCTGCCTCAGCCTCCCAAGTAGCTGGGACGACAGGTGCCCGCCACCATGCCTGGCTAATATTTTTTTGTATTTTTAGTAGAGACGGGGTTTCACCGTGTTAGCCAGGATGGTGTCAATCTCCTGACCTCGTGATCCACCCGCCTCGGCCTCCCAAAGTGCTGGGATTACAGGCGTGAGCCACCGCGCCCGCCAGAAAAAATTTTTAAAAAGAACAGAGATGGAGAAATAAGAAACAAGCAAACAAGCAGTCTCAAAAAAGGTGTGAGAAGAGCTGTTTTGATCACTGAGTGGCTGTTTTCACTCTCAGGTGACTGTACTTTCCTTCATTTTTACCCTATAATAAATCCTTGTCTTATCCAATAACATAAGCTTTTACTTAAGTTTGTTGGGGTGGGAACTGTTCTTGCAAACAAATCATTCCTAAAACAAAACAGATGCAGAGGAAAAGGAAAGGCATCTTGACATCAGGTAAGAGCACAACCAAAGATACTGCGGTAGAAGAAGAATGTGCCACGTAAGACAATGCAATGTAAGGGGAAAATGCAGAGTTAAAATGGATGATCTGAAATATATGCAAGATTATGGAAATCTTAAAACCAGAGGAATTTGCCATGGATACTGTCATTACTAGGGATTCATTACAGGTTCTGGAGTAGAGCCAATTTTATCATAAAAGTGGTATTTTAGGAAGATCATTCTGTCAGTGCTGCATAGGAAGAGAACCCTCAAGTCATGGGGACGGGCAAATTATTAGAGTAATCATGGTGTGGGATGGAAAAAGAGACTGGCTGGAAGTTCACTTTAAAGGAAGAAATGACAAAGGAGCCTTTTGAGAAATGTTAGCCACGTGATAAGGTATACTCTACACACCAGGCGAGAGAAAGGAACTAACTATAACTTACAATTCTATATTAGAAGGTAATGTTAAAAAAATTTCATTCATGCCAAGATCATAGAAAATATCCAAAAGATTTCTACTAGTTACATGTTTATATTATGCTTATTATATAATACAAAGCATTCTATGTTACATAGCACAATAGCTATAATGAGAGCATTATGCTTAAGGCTGATGAACAGGCACCATTAACAACATGTCTATTTAAAGAATACTGATGCAATAACCTTGAAACTCAAACCTGAAATACAATTTACCTATAGTGGAGCATGAAATTGGCTGTGCATTGCTATTGCCTGCTGAAGTTTCTCTTCCTTGGCTCTTCTACAGTGGCAAATCTAGAAAATAAATTTTTAAAAATACCAGTCACTTTTACAAAGATATGCCTATTACTTTACTTCCTACAGTATGACAGGAACCTTTTAACTTCTTGGCACTATGTTACATTTTGAATGTTGAAGATAGCTAATAATCCAATAGCTAAAATTGTCAGATTATGAGCAAATTCATTTCATTAGCACTAATGTTACAAGGCGCAGATAATAGTTTGAATGCGACAGGAGAAGTGCCTGTCATTTTGTTTCCTGCACGCCAGTCTCTGTTTTAGGGAACCTCTCATGCTCCCTTCTCATAATCCACTCTCTCAGTCCAGTAGACTGGGCAGAGGACCACATGACACCAATTCATTTTGAATTAGCTAGTAATCTAATAATTGAATGTTGAAGATAGCTAATGTTGAAGACAGCTAAGACTTTAAGAATCAAAAAAACCTCTTGCTTGGGAGACAGCCTTTTCCTGCAAGCTTCTAGAATGTAAAACAAACACTGATCTTTTATATCAATTATCTGACTATGTAACTTTAAATATCTGTGTTTTAAAAATATGGACGTAAATTCTGCTGTTAACCAGGAAGATTAACAGATACAAGCTTCAAGGCACAGTTATATATCATTAAAGAATAATGGACCAGAAATCAATTCCTTACTAACACTATAACCATAAGTAAGTCACTAACATCTCTGAACTTCAATTTCGCCTCATAAAAAATGGGAATGATAAAATCCACCCCATCTGCCTTAACAGGAGTGTGTGTGTGTTTGTGTGTGTGTGTGTGTCTCACAGATGTTTCATAAAGTTTTTAAAATGTGATTATTTCAGACAACTTAGGTAAATATTTTGGACTGTATTAAAAGGCAACAAACTATTAAGCAGACTGTTTTGGATTTTTCTTTAAATACAACAGAAATATCAGAACAGAACAGGAACTGTTTCTCAATTTTTAAAAATTATTTTATAATCCCTATAGCTTATTCTCTCTTTCAACAAGTGGTAAAACAAGTCATTAAGGACTATATTTCAACTATTTGGACTAGATTTACCAGCTGTATTACACAATGATATAGATACTACCATTTCTGAAACAACTATTCGATTTACCTGCTTGTATACTCAGATAAAGCAAGTCTAAAGTGATAGGAGGATGATGCTATTATTCTCACGAGGCTTTTCAGGTTCCTCTCACAGCACTCAAAACTCCACTTCAGTAATGTGCTGATGTTTTTCACTCATGAGTATGCTAAAGTAATTTGATATTATACTGTCAAAAAAAAATTTTTTTTCCCAGATCAGCACAAAGTTTATTAGCAATTTCTGCTCAGACGAGCCCCTTTCTCACCAGGACTGTTCCTCTGACATACCAGACAGGAAATAGCCACACGTACAGGCCCTCACTCTCATTTACTTCTCAAGTCACATCAAAAGGACATCTTAGAACAATGGCACTTGCCCCCCATGGGGTTCCCTGGGAATAGCTAAGGTGTGTGGCTGTCCAGAGTCCTATGACAGACCTTCAAAGTTTTAAGTTCCAGGTACCTGGTTTTTGCCCAAGTCCACACCCAAGAAATAAAAACCTTCCTTTCAGGTAAATAATATATTGTACAAAAAAAGGGGGATGATAGCATAATAGAGAAATAGCTAAGACCCAGTGCTTCTCCTCCCTATAAAAATACCAAACTTTATTCAATACTTGTCCTCAATTGACGAGTATTACATACTGTTCTCTTTTCCATGAAGCTACTGAGAAAATCATCTATTTCCATCTTTCCCTCCAAGAAGTCTTCTGCAATATTATCAGATTCTTCCTCAGCTTCATGTGCAGCTACTTTCAATCTTGCCTGTAGGGCACTTGCACTACAGCTCTGAAAAAGAAAATCAGGCACTACTTTAATTTATGATACTCACAAGAACTCCTCACAGGGAAAGGAAGTAAGGTAGTGGTATGGAGAGGCAATTTATTATGTGCCCTATATAGCCTCTTTTTGAGAAAATCTACTATCTTATAATGACCCACCTAGGTCCTTAGCTACTGGCTGCAAACTATTAAATGAGAGAAACTGAGAAAATCATTGTTCTCTCCTAAGGATTTACAAATTAAATCACTGTGGTAGATATCTGCTAAGGAGACTCTCCACTAATGACCTCACCTCCTGGTATTCCTGCCCTTGCATAATCCCACCCTTGAATGTGGGCTGAACTTGATGACTCATTTCAATGGAATAAGGCAAAAATGATGGGATTAAATTTCACTAAAGTAGTGAAAGACTGGTACACAGAAAACTGTAAGATACTGCTATAAGAAACTGAAGACATAAATTACTGGAAGACATCCCATGTTTATGGGTTGAAAGATGTAATATTCTTGAGAAGACATTACTAATCAAAGCAACCTACAGACTTGATGCAATCCCTATCAAAATCTCAATGGCATTTTTTGCAAAAATAGAAAAACCCATCCTAGAATTCATATGGAATTTCAAGAGATCCCAAATAGCCAAAACAATCTTAAACAAAGATGATTAATATTTCCTGATTTCAAGTTACTACAAACTTACATTAATCAAAACTGTGGTACTGGCATAAAAATATAAAGAACAATGGAACAGAATAGAGAACCCAGAAATAAACCCTCACATAAATGGCCAAATGATTTTCAACAAGGGGGCCCAGTCCAGTTAAGGGAGAAAGGAGTCTTTTCAACAAATGGTGCTGGAAAAAACTGGGTATCAACAGGCAAAGGAACAAAGTTGGCCCCTTACCTTACTTAAATACAAAAATTGATCCAAATGGATCACAGACCTAAATGTAGGCACTAAAACTATTTTTAATAATAGCCATCCTGCTCGGTGTGGTGGCTCATGCCTATAATGCCAGCACTGTGGGAGGCTGAGGCAGGCATATGAGCCTGGGAGTTCATGACCAGGCTGGGCAACATAGTGAGACCCTGTCTCTACAAAAAATACAAAAATTAGCCAGGTGTGGTGGCACGCACCTGTAGCCTTGGCTACTTGGGAGGCTGAGTTAGGAGGATCGCTTGAGCCTGAGAGGTCAAGGCTGCAGTGAGCTGTAACTGCGGCACTGCACTCCAGCCTGGGTGACAGAGTAAGAAAAAAATAAAATAAAATAATGGCCATCCTAATGCATGTGGGGTAGTATCTCTTTGTGACACATCATACACAAAAATGAACTGTAATGCACCATTTTCTTATTGCCCTCGCCAAAACTGGTTATCTATCTTTACAAGTATGGCTCACGTGGATGTTTTATTTGGCTTTAAAAAAAATTATGGTAAAGCTCAACATATTTTCAAAAGTTTCCAGTTACTTATTCATTAAATATTTATTGAGTACCTATTATGTGCCAACCACTGAACCAGGTATTAGGTATATAGTAGAAATGAAACAGAACAGATTCCTCCATCACAGAACCAATGGTCTACTGAAAGTGGTTTCCATATGTTAGAGTGTAGAAGATTCATCATCCCCCCAAAAATTGACTGAGAACATCTAGAAAGAAACCTAGGAATCAGTGTTTGGTGTGTGTTTGTCTTTTTTAAGTGTTTCAAGAATTGCTTCCAGCAATTCTTATATGAATGTTTAAGGATCAGAGTAACTGTTAAAGCAGAATCTTTATTGGACATTTATCTTTCTCCTTTTGTCAGTTTCCTGTTTTTTTTCCTTTTGCAATAGACCACTGGCATTAGTATTTGTTGTATATGCTAAAAATATCTGTACCTTTTTTAACTTCACTTTTTATTTCATGATTTTTTAATATATCCAAATTTTCAATCTGTATAGCTAAATATGTCGAGTTTTTCCTTTATACTCATATCTGTTTTATTATGCTTAGAAAGACTTTTCCCACCATAATGTTAAAGAAAAAATCCTAGAAGCTAGTTGACATTTTATGGTTTCCACTGAAGTAGTTTATCTGTAATACCTTTCTGTGTATTGCATGATATGACGATCTAGCCTTTTTCTAAATGGATACTAAATAGCCAATTTTATAATTTACTGAATCCTCAATTTTTTCCAACTGATTATTCACATACACAAGTCTATTTTTGAACTGCATAGTGTGTTCCATAGAAATAATTTTCTCTTCCTATAAAATTACTATACTGTTTTAAATAATGAGGATTTACAGTGTATTCTGACACTGGGAAAGGGAGTTTTGTTCATTTTTCTTTTTGTTCAAGCTCTTCCTGACTACTTTTACCCAGCTGAAAAAATAAAGTTTCAGATGAACTTTTGAATAAATCTGTTGATTAAAAAAAAAAAAAAACTCTTGGCATTTTGATTCGAAACTGTATTAAATTTCTAAGTTATTTTGGGGAGAATGAAATCTTTTTAATACTCGATCTTTCATTCAATGAATATATTCTATGCTGCTCTAAATAGTCTTAGAAAACAGAAAACTCAACTCTTCTTTTATTGAATGCCAATTCAATAAAGTTTCCTGACTTACTTCATTGGGTTCACTTCTAACTACTTTACAGTTTTGTTTAATGAGTTGTTTTCTGTACTTCATTTTGCAGTAATTGCTGGAGCAAACAGGAAAAAGTTTCTCAGTTCTCTAGAATTTTTGATTGTTTATTTTTGGTAAACAACTGTTTCATTTCTTATTTTATACTATACCACTTTTTGTGGTCTTGTTGCAGTACTCAGAACCTCCCAAGCAATGTTAAACAGCAGTGATCATGAGGCATTACTCTCTTATTCCTAACATTAATGGGATCCTAGAAATGTTTAGGCATTAAGTGTGATGTTTACTGCTGGTTTCTAGTATTCTTTTTCAAGTAAGAAATTTCTAGTTTTAGTTTACTATGAGTTTGTATAAATAATGATGTTGAGTACTATGAAAGCTTCTTCAACATTTATAAGGTCCAATGTATATCTAACAGTACTTCAGTTGAGTCTCACAGATTTTCTGTGAAGGAGGACTGCTTAGGTTATACTCCTAACTAATGTTTCTACTTGTATGACCTCAAGGAAGTTATTTAATCTCCCTGTGCCTGCTTCCCTATCTGTAAAATGTAAAATGGGAAAAAGTAACAATACCTATTTCATAGGACTTGGTGTAATAACAGGCCATATATGTAAATAGCTTCATGCAGCGCAAGACATATTAATTGCTCAATGTTAGCTATTATTTCTTTATTCTGACAAATGACCATATTATCTGAAATCATTATAAATTTATATTCTCCTTTACCATCTTTTTTGCTGTTGTTGGTTTATATCTATTTTATGTTTTATTTCACTGACTTTACTCAAAGTTCCTGATTTTATAGGAAACAGAATATTAACTATGAGGTTACTGGTATAATACAAAGATTATGTCCTCTGTTTCCTTTTCATTTTTAAAGATTCCTTTTTTTCAGAAATATAGGTTGAATTTTATAAAATTCTTTTGATTTTCACATAACTGGATTTCTACCAAAACTTATTTGTAGCAGATAATACTATATATTTTTCATATATTATTCTTTTTAATTTGCAAACTTTTCATTTAAGGTTATTTGTAGATAAGTTTACAAGTGAGTCAAAAGTTTTTGTTGTTGTTATTGCTAGGTTTCACTACAGGGGTTGCAATGGTTTCATAACTTACTCAGAATAAGTTATTTGTCAGGGCCTGTCATAATTTTCTGTTTTGGAAACAAAGACGCTCTTACATGAGCACAAATAATGTATGATGCCTCATCGAGAGCTGTTCATCTGCGTTTAACGGTACCATGTCTTAAAAGGTCAGATACTTCATAAATGGTTTCTGATGATAATGAAAATAAGATCATGACTCATGCACGTAAGATTAAAAAAATCTATGGCAAAGGAAAAAAACTAAACAGTCTTACCTCACTAAGTTCATGCTGCCTTTGCATCTTCTTTTCGAAAGTAGACTTCATTTGTGTAAGTAATTCATACTAAAAGAGAAAATGAAAAGGATGTTTTATTCTATTTTTAAATTATATACATTTCTTCAAAATGATCACTAACTCACCTTATCTAAAACAGTTTGCCTTTTGGCTTCCAAGCTGGGCTCCAAAAGGAGATTTTTTCCTGTAAGATAAATCTCTAGATTACTTCTAGGTAAAGATCAGATTTTTTTCAGGAAATGTGAGCTGAGGAGAGGGAAAACATACTTGCTAGTTCCTCAATACTTTTTACTAAGTCATCTTTGTCAGTAATAATTTGTTTTAGTTGAGGCAAAGTCAGAAACTGTTCTAGTAATACCTCCTCTTGTTCATTCATATCTGTGAGTTGTGTCACACTAGAAACACAAAAGAAAAAATGTTAATAAATATCAGACATCAAGTTTTTCTCCCTGACAACTATTTATAATTTTTCAGCTTTATTTAGTTGATAGGGTTCTAAATAATTTTTACATATACACCTAAGGCTGCCAATTTTAACCTTAAAATCATATAAAACATCAACCACAATGGAACATAAAGCAGTCTGTAATATATTCTCGACAGAATCTGTAAAAATAAATTCTGGTCCAATGGATATGTTGATATATCTCCTCTCTTTAAAAATCACAACTGTGGGGAAGTGTTCACAGTTATCCAGTGACCTGAAATTAAAAATAAAATCAACTTAACTCAGTTTAAGAAAAATGTATGAAACTAAGAGCTTATTCAGCTTAGGTTTCTTAAAATGGGACAGCAGTAATATAGTTCAGTATTTTTTTCTTGTTCTTAATTCTGTTTAACTTAATTGCTTGAGAATATCACTTATTTCTTAAATTTCCCTGATAGGAACCAGACTGACTGATATATAAAATTTAAGCTATTTATTTCTTCCAAACATAATGTTGAACATACTAGTACTATAGTAAATTCAGACGAGTAAAAGTTCACAGAGAAGCTAGCATTAGAAGAATTTCTTCCTAGTCATTTCATTGTATGTATTGACGAGAGAGAAACAGAACTGAAAAGAGGCCAGAGTAGTTACTGTAACATTTTGGCTTGTGAAAAACTTTTATGGGAAACTATTCTATCTAGTCAGCTTTAGACCAGGTCAGTGCATGATTCCAAGGATGTGTTGGCCAAAATGTAGTCAGTAAAATCTCCCAAGACTCTACAAGATACATAGTCTCTGCTAGTGCATGTCAGTTACTGTAGGACCAGTAAGATAGGGTGCATGAGCAGTCACAACTCCATTTTAACCTCTCTGCCTATTTAGCTTACAGATGTGTGGCTATCACAGTAAGAGTTATAGATACGTTTATGTGTGTTTATGTATATGTGTATACAGATATTCATAAAATACTTAAAGAAAAGAAATAATGGAGGGCTAAACCAAAAACAAAAATGGGTATCTGTAGGGTGAAAGAACTAGGTGGAGTGGATATGGATGGAAGCAAAAACTTTTCTGAACGTATCTTAGTTTTGACTATGGAGCCATATAAAAACGTTGGATAATTTAAAAATAAAGAAGAAAAGAAAAAGCAGTCTTTAAAATTCCGAGAAAATGGACTGCTTTGAAAATAAGTAAACCTGTATATTCTAAGTTATATCAACACCCAGAGAAAAATTATTTGAAGAAATTAAAACAAACAAACAAACAAACAAAAAAAAAAACAGTATTTCTGGCATGTCATAATCCTAAAGACGACAGAACTGTAAAAAACAAAAACAAAAATGTAACCTGCATTCAATAATCTTAGTAACAATACTGGTATTGTTATTTTGGAAAAGAACAAGGGCCCTTCAGAGAAATGGCTGACTCTAGGTCTGGGAGAAGAAATGTTCATGATGAGCCCACTGCATCTTCAACTTTGCCAGAAATGATACAGAAGGCAACTTGAGTTTCTCACCCATTAGAGCAATTTTTGGAGATGGATAGCGCATCAACTCATTATTGTGAAAGCTGATACTATAAGGGGAAAAATTAAGCATTTTTCTTGGTCCTCTATGAAGCGTATTTTAGTATAACTAAATATGTAATTGATTAAGTCAGGTTCTTCATAGAGTAATTCTGGTTAATAAATTCTGGTGGTAATGATAAAATCATTAAATCATATTTACGACCCTTGCTGAATTAATGATGGTCAATGATTTCAGGTGCTTTAACCTGATATAATCTTAATGTCACTAAAAAAAGGGCAACCAGACCTCACTGCTGCCTCGTGGCATGTAATAGGAAGCATGCACTAATTATGACATAAGTATTGGCAAAAGAATTGAACCTTGTCTACTTCTAGCCACCAGCAGCATAAACTATGGGAAACAGAGAAACGCCCTTCAATGGTACCACAAGGAGGGAACAAGGAAAAAACAGGATATGGAAGATTTCATAGGACAAATAGCCAACTTAATAAACACACACTATGTTTAATATATATGTATGCATGTATGTACATGGACATGTATTTATTCCCATATTTGTGTACATGTATATGAGCATATGTAAATACAAATATGTACATGTCAAAGTGTGTGTGTGTGTGTATAAAAGAGAAAAGTTGGGGAGAAATGGTTCATTATTAAAAGGAACTTAAGAGATCCACTATCCAAATGCAATAGGTGGAACTTGTTTTGAATCCTGATTCAAACAAACTACCAACAAAAAGATTAATTACTAAGACACTGGAGAAAGAAGGTAATATTAAAGAATTACCACTGTGTTAGGTATGATGATGATGGTGACTGGGGTTATGGTTGAAAAAAAGGAAAGAAAATCCTTACCTGGCAGAAAAATTTACTGAAGAATTGGTGGGTAAAAAGGATGTATTATCTGGGATTTGCTTTAAATAACGGTGACTCATACCTATATAGCCCTCCAAGAAAGCTGGATAGAAGGAGGCATGAAGCACAGTGAGCAAAAGGGTTCATAGCTATTGTTGCCACATGATGGATACGTGGTGGCTCATTATACTAGTTTCTTCACCTTTTTTGTATTTTTGATGTTTTCATAACAATTATTTTAAAAAAATTTAAAGCAAAAAAGATAACTTTAATAAATGAGAACTATTATTGTGAGCATTACAATGCATATCAACCTTTAACATGCATGCAGTATATTGCAAATATTCATTAATTTATTATAACAGAAGATAATAAATCACTATTGCCTTAAAATGACTGTAAAACATTGGTGCAAATAAATTTAAACTCTTTTTAAACTATAGGATTTCTCATGAGTACTGGCTGTACACCTTTGATGAGATATATCCTAAAGAAAAAAAGAACTGCAAAAAAAGAAAAAAAAAAGTTTAACTGCATTCAGTAGTCTTATTAATAAGAGCCTTATGAGTATCATGAACTCTCAATGGGGGTATAAAGGGTGCAATGCTTCCCAAGACTGAATGGCCAAAAACCATTTTCTTCATGAAGCATTTTGGAGAAGCAAAGTTCCATGAAAAATGGCACCTCAATTGAAAAAAAGTTTGGCTGTAAAAACATCTAATACTTTATAACTTTATTTCTCTATATGTAAAGTTTATCTACTAAAGGAACAATGGAAGATCTAAAATAGGCCAAGATATATTTTGAAACTGTCAGGAACAATGTATTCAAAAATACTTTTCAAAGAATGCAGGCCACATGAGAGAAAGGATCTTATTATCTTGGTAACTATTACATCATTATAAAAATCCTATAAAAATCCCGGAGTATGTACTAGTCACTCAATAAATACAACCTATAGCACCTAAAACTGATTTTTAAAACTTTCCCACTAAGACAACTACAATACTGTATAGGAATAGTGAAGATTTTAAAATTTAATTTAATATGGATATGAAATAATGATCTGGTGTATGCTTACAAATAAAACAGACAATGTCATCAACTTTACTCTCCAGGTTTACCTTAGTTCTGAGAGTTCTGGAAATGCATCAGGGACATCTGGCATCTTGTAACCAAAACCATTTTGACTTGTCTAAAGAAAAGTTTTAAATGATATTAAAATTCAGCCATTTTTTGACTGCTCTCAATTACTAATAAATGTAGTCTTTAATGTACTATATCCCATAACTGTTTGCATTATCATATTTTCATTTTCACATCTCACACTGCCTTAGTCTGCCCTTCTTCCTGCAGTCTATCTTTTTTTCAGTGTAGTGTACATAGGATTACTTTTTGTTTTGTTGTTGAGGGCCATATGAGTACCTGTGTTAGGTAGAGAACTGGTAGTTCTCTTTCTTGTCTAAGTATATGGATGTAGATTTCACTGGTATATATGAGTATTTCTCTCCAGTGAAAGGCATTAAATATAGAAAAGCAGTAATTTGGCAACAGTCTGAATAGTTACGTGCCTCAGTCAGATGAGATGGTAGGGTAGGTGAGCAATTGAGCCATGTTTGAATATATATGACTTTTTATCCTTGAGGACCCTTGAAAAGGGTCATACTACTAATTGTAATTTGTTCATAACATTCATTAACACAATAAATGAAAGGTTTTGGAAAAACCAAGTCCACTTGGGTCTATGTATTCTAAACGATTATAAACTCTGAAATCAGTAATGTTGGATATAGTATGGTTTTATACTTGAGTAATGCTATGGGTGATATTCACTGAGGGTTGTAATTAAAAGGCTTTATACCCCTTTAAATGTTTTATGCCCAAAGTATTAGTCTCTTCCTCAGTAACACTCCACATGGCAACAGTTACCAGCTTAAGAACATACCAGTTTTTAAGCCAATGGAACACTTGAAGCCCTCAGCATACGTTAGCAGACCCATCATAATGTGACACCTGCTGCTCCCACATGATCATTCTTCTGCCTTTGCCCACACCCTATATGGCAGCCAGAGAGATCTACTATAGGCAGCTTCACAAAAATGCCATCTGCTTTATACCTCAATGCCTTTGACAATGTTATGGCCTCTCAAAGAATGCCTTATGTATCCCCTTGTTATTCTGGCAAATTAATAATGATCTTTCAAAATCTGGCCTCAAGCATAATAAATGCATGCATTTGTTTAGCTGCCTCATTTTTACTGAGTACCCACTATATTTATCAGTACGTCTGAGGCACTAAGAAAGTGGTGAAAAAAAAACAGAGTCACATTTTTTGTAAAGGTAACCTACCAGTTCTACCTTGGTCCCTAGAAGCACTGACCATTCCCCTAACTGTGTCTCTACCAAAACTCTAGCTGTGTCTTCTACTACACTAGAATTACAAGCTCCACACTTAAAATTATTATTTGTTGGTTACCTCTCTGTTACTTGAATTGAAAAACGTGATTTAATGTTTTCATATTTTGTGTAACTTATTGTCTGGCACATGGAGGCATGTAATAAATGTGTGTTGACTGAATGAATGTTTCAGTGGCACAAAATATAGATAACTGACGATACCAACCGGTACTGAAGCACCCATTGTGGGAATGGGTAACGGCAGATTTGAAAGGACACCAAATGAAGGAGCGGCAGGTTTGGCTGTGGCGTAACTTGTTGTTGAAGAAGAAACAGTGTCAGCAACAGATAAAGAAGTGATGCTCCTGTTTGCTTCTTGTGGAGGATATGGAGGAAGAAATGGAAAACCCTGAGAAGCATAAGGAGGCATCCCACTTGGGTTACTGTATAGACTGAAGAGAAAAAGAGAAGATCATTAGATTTTATGGATACAACATGTCAAATTATTTCTAAATTGCTCTAAATAACAAAGGTCAAGCACTCTACAGATGAACTCTTATGATGGCAGGTGATATTTATTAAATTATATAATGGAATTAAATATTATATAATATTTAATAAAGTGATATATATATAAAGTGATAAAATATGACCCCCTTCCAAAAAAAAGAATTGTAGAATTGTGGTTTCTACAAAAAAGATGATGAATGCTTTAGAAAGCAAGCAATTCAACTTGTGAGAGTAGAAATGGATAAACAGGCCATTTTTGAGTTTTCAGTATTCCAATGGTATCAATCAGTATCTCCATAGAGGGAATGGAGAGCAATATTTAATCCAGGACATTTATTCAAGTAGAGGCTAACAGCTTTCTCTGTATTTGTCAAAATCTGACTGAAAGTCAAGACTGCTTTTCTAGAACATTTTAAAGTAAAATTAAGTATGCAGATGAGCTTCTAAAATGTTGAAATATTAAAAACAGATGCATATAGAACCATGTATATATATTAGAGTTACATAGCATTATGTACTTGGGATTCAATCATAGAACAATGTAGTCAATGTTTATTTTTGCAAGATGACAAATATTTTACATTTAAAATATTTTTCCCCTTAGCAAAGTTTAGAGAGAACCAGATCATAAAAGCATTAGAGTAATTCAGACCTAGATGCAGACTGAAAATCATCTAAATACAATATATGAATAATACAGTGAGTTTATATGGATCAGGCACTCTAGTGTAAAGGATAAGGGACTTACAGTTATATTTTAAATATTAATATAATACTAACTACTAAAATGTTTCCCTTTATATTGAAACATGTTTCAAAATGTATAATTTTTTATGAGAGTACTCTTACTTCATTTAATGACATAACCTGAGTTGGAAATTTTGTGGGAAGAAAACATTTTTTTTTTTTGAAATGTACATAAATGACACTAAAGTATATATGGAAAAATAAGCCAGAGTAGAAAGAAAAAAGCCTCAAAAAGGAAGGTACAGAAATATTAGCCCTGTAATAAAGCAAAACAAATTATAAAACCCTAATAACACGACAAAATTTAAAGCATACTACTACTGAATGGACAGGTAGATCAATAGAACCAGATATAAAATCCAGAAAAAGCTCAAACACCTATAGGAATTGGGATATAATAAAGATAGAATCTCAAATAAATGAAAAATAGAACAGTCAAAAAGTAGTATTGAGACATCTGGAAAAAAGAGGTTGGAGTCAGATCCTCATTTTTACAATAGTATAACAATCTAATGGATCCAAGTTTAAGTTTTTTTTTAAGAACCTCAGAAGAACTAGAAGGCATCATCAAAAAATTATAACCTTGAGGCAGGAAAGGACTTTCTGTGAACCTAAATTCAGAAGCCATTACATAAATAATGATAAATCTAGCCGGGCGCGGTGGCTCACGCCTGTAATCCCAACACTTTGGGAGGCTGAGGTGGGTGGATCATGAGGTCAAGAGATTGAGAATCCTGGCCAACATGGTGAAACTCTGTCTCTACTAAAAATACAAAAATTAGCTTGGCATGGTGGCAAGTGCCTGTAGTCCCAGCGACTCGGGAGGCTAAGGCAGGAGAATCGCTTAAACCTGGGAGAAAGGGGGTGCAGTGAGCTGAGGTTGTGTCACTGCACTCCAGCCTGGCAACACAGCAAGACTCTGTCGCAAAAAAAAAAAAAAAAGAAAGAAAGAGAAAATAATACATTTGACAACACCGAAAAAAATGTACATGACAAACTCCTTTATAAAAGAAATAGCAAATTTGGGGGAAAACTTCTATCACAGAGAGAGGTATAATTTCTCTAATACATAAAGAATTCCTGCAAATTGATAAAAAGACAAAAAACCCAAGAGCAAAATGGAGACTAGGATAGTATATACAGATTATAGAAAAGTAAAAGAAAAAATTTCTAATGTACAGGAAAAAATGTTCAGTTTAGCTATTACTAGTAAGATAAACAGAACTAAAATTATACTAATGTATTGTTTTCTGCCTATCAATTGGCAAAGATCCATTTGATAACATACTATTTTGGCAAAGGGTATCAGGAAATAGGGATTGTATAGGAACAGAAACTGGTACAACTACTCTGGAGGGCAAGTTTGCAGTATTTGTCAAAACTACAAATGTGCATTACACTTCTAGAATTTACCCAACAAATAAGCTCACATTTAGGCAAAATATTATATTAAAGATTATTTACTGGAACAGCACTGACAGCAATGAAGATGGATGGGTTTTTTAGGGAAGATTAGAAAAAATGAAAATATCTGTCAAAGACTTGCTAAAGAAATTATAATACATCCATAAAACAAATACTTTGTGGCCATAAGGAATAATGATGAAGTAGTGCCTTAGGACTAACATGAAAAACTTTCCAAAGCCATATCATTTAGTGACCCGTGCCCCTGCAAAAAAAAAAAAAAAAAAGACAAGGGCATAATATGCTACCATTCATACAGAAAAGGGGGAAAATACAATACTACATATGTTTTCTTGTAGATGAATACAGCAGCTCAGGAATTATATATACACAAACCCAAACAAGTAACTTTAGATGTTAATGAGGAAAAATACTGAGCTGCAAGGGAAAAAGAAGTGGCACAGAGATTTTCACTCTATACTCCTTTATACTTTTTGAGCCAGGTGAATGTATGACCCATACAAAAAATTAAGTCTTCTAATCAACTTGTTCATTTCAAAAGATGGCTCATTTTTATCTTAAAATTACTTTTATCTGAAGAAATTAGTGATATGTATGTGAATATAACAAGCTATTTAACAACAATATAACCAACATGAGAGAGTATTTGTAATATCCGTGAATTTAAATCAATTCTGAACCAATCTGCTTTATTTTGAACTCAGTAGCAGGTACAACCCACAAAATAAGAAATGCATCAAACTTGATTTTTAATAATGTGTACTATATCCTGGAACTTATCTGAAACGAAAACAAGTAAACTTGTTGGTTTGTATTTTCAAATAAGGTGAATGAGTTTATATCCAACCCTATCACTATAGAAGATAGGAAGCATGGTTTTTGAATATACTTTTTATCTGAAAATAAGGACTGAGGACTCTAGAACATAGATAACAGGAAGACAAAGATGAAGGGAGAGAGCTGAGGTACCTGGAAGTGGAATGCTGCTATGACAACAACAACAACAAAAATCTAAAATGTGGGAGGAACTTTCAGACTAAGCAGAGGTCCAGGCTGGAAGGTCCCTCAGAAGATTATGAAGGACTAATGGGCCTCAAAGAGGCTGTTAGGAGGAGCCTGGTGGGCCTTTGAGCAGATGGTCATTGCAAGGAGAACTTTATATTAGTGGAAAGTTTACCAATACTGCTGCCTGCAATAATATGGAAAACAGAAAATGTACCTAGTGAAATGGATGATCCAGCTAAGGAGATTTCCAGGCTGTGCTGAAAGTGCCCACTGATTTCTAGCTGACTGTAGTATAAAATGTGAGAAGAGAGAGAGAAAGTAAAGAACTGTGAAATATGAAAGATGAGATTTCCTGGATTTGAAAATAAAGTTCTCTCTCATTGCTAGCTTCCCTTAGATTCTCAAATTAAGAAACATCTGTAAAGCAAAGTTCAAACCCAGCATGGGCTAGAAGATCCTTTGTTAACACCTCTGAAAGAGCCAAGGCAGTGCCTCAGAGAACTGTCGAGTAAGAAAAACAGCCATTTAGGGCTTCAAAGAATCTTAAAGACACTGTCTCTCAGCAGCCTCACTGGAAGCCCAATAGCATATTTGGCAGAGCTTAGTAGGTGTTGCTTGTGTTTAATGAAATGAATGAAAAATGGATTCATAAGAAAATCATAAGGATTTTAAAGGATTGTGTCATCTTGGGTCTAAAAGGGACAGAGGGAGTACCAAATGAAAAAGAGGCTATCAGACCCTTAATTTCTACAGGCAGGAAGCAGGCTGAAAAAAACTATGTACTTGGAAACAAGGGCTACATTTTACAGAAAGGAAGAATGACACAGATGGCAGAACCAAGAACCAAGAAGTACTCTGTGAAGAATCATTTCCATGAACTAAGTCTTAACAAAAAAATGTGCCCAGTTGGATTTCAGTACTGCTACAAACCAGTGGCTCCTGTGTGCTTCCTACTTTCTCTCTTTTGGAATCTATAGTGGTTACCTGAGGCTTGTTCTACCATTGTAAAACGGGTGTGTGAGGGGCAGCTACCTTGTCTCTTTAATTCCCTTGTCTTCAGAACAAGAGGAATTGTTCTTCAGGAACACAAGTGAGAAACCTCATCTGTACTTGAATCTTAGATGAAAGAACAAAAGCCTGATTCTGTAATATGATGAACTCTGCAGGTTCTTGGGGGAAAGAGGAGAGTGCCTATTCACATATAGGAAAGAGGTGAATTATTATGGCTAGGAGGAAGAATGTGACAGATTTTATTTTCCAAAATGGCCACAACCAGATTTCCAGTCCCATATGCACTTCTTGAACTTTGCTACCCCATTGAGAGCTGAAGTCTACTTTCCCTCCCCTTTCAATCTGGGCAGGTCTAGGTGACTAACTTTACAAAACGCAGCAGAAATGATGCTGAATAACATTCAGGAATAAACCAAAAAAGATAATACAGCTTCCATTTGGCTGGAATACTCTCTCTCTTGGGATCCTGACCCTCAGAACTCACCCCTGCCACGCAATGAGGAAGCGCAGGTCACATGGAGACGCCACATATAGATGTATCAGCACTAAAGTCTAAGCATTAAGCCAACATTAACCGCCAGACGACACCAGCTAATGCAAAAAGTGGAGCAAAAATAAGCAATTGCTGCTGGTCCCTAACCAAATGGTAGATTCTTAAAAAAACATAAATGTCATTATTTCAACCACAAGTTCTTAGGGTAATCTGTTATTCATCTGATACAGTTTGGATGTTGTCCCCTCTAAATCTCATACTGAATTGTAATCCCCAATGTTGGAGGTGGGGCCTGCTGGGAGGTGACAGGATCATGCGGGTGTATTTCTCATGAATAGTTTAATGCCATGCTCTTGGTGCTGTCCTTGCCATAGTGAGTTCTCACGAGATCTGACTGTTTAAAAGGGTATGGTACCTACCCCCTCCTCGCTCTTGCTCTCATCATGTAATGTGCCTCTACCTGCTTTACCTTCAACCAGGAGTAAAAGCTCCTCATATGCCAAGCAGATGACAATGCCATGCTTCCTGTATAGCCTGCAGAACCCTGAGCCAATTAAACCTCTTTTCTTTATGTATTACCCAGTCTCAGATATTCCTTTATAGCAATGCAAGAACAAGACTAAAACAGAATCCTCAGTATGAGAACATGACTTTATTCAGGAAACTACTGGAAGGCAGTAAATCAAGAAACTAGGAAATGGCCTGAGAAAGGGAAAAACAATATCTAAGAAATGGAGAATCCAATACAAGAAAGGGAAAATCCCAGGATGACAACAAAGGAAATTCCTTGCTGAGAGTTACGCAAATGTCAGAGAGAGTAACTCAGAATGAGGGAAGAAGTGGAGCACTGAATGTGAAGAAAAAAATGACCTAGATATTACCTTACTGGCTTGATGATGTGAAAAAAACGTTTAAAGCATATTTTTCAGAGTTGCTAAAAGCTCTGTGGAAATTTAGTAAGATCTTAAAATTTAAGATGATGTGGAAAATGAAGATGATCTAAAACAAAACCAAACCAAATACAAAATGTAGGTAATTATTAATTCCAGAAAAAAGGCAAAAAATTACACCATAAGGGAAATGTACACATGGTAACATACTTGGCTCAGGAATGGATAGTATTTAGAGTCACAATAACAAATATACCAAATATGGAATTACATTAAAAATCATGATATAATTTCACTGAGACAATGAGGAGAAAGGAAGTTCGGTGAAAAACAGCTGAAATCTTCATCTATTACAATAGGAGGCCAATAGAATATTTAAAATGAAAGAATCAAGAGATAGAAGTATGCACACATTATTCAGAAAGATGTAGGTAAACATTAGAAGAAACAGCTAAAAGAGTAAAACAGTTGCCTCTGAAAGTGTGAATGTATTTGCAGGGATGTAGAAATCAGAGGACTGATTTTTAACATCATTTGAATTTTTAAATTATATTTTGATTACTTTAATAAGTTAAAATACATGCAGACTTCTTGATTTATTAGAAATATACTTACTAAGGAAATGCTGTTGAAGTAGGAGCTAAAACTGGAGGGTTCTTCCAAAACTCATCCAACAGACTTTGAATAATTTTTCCAAGATCTGAGTGCATGGTAAACTGAAAATAACAATACATGATGCTTAAAATCACTTTCAGAAAAAGATTATAAAGACTCCTTAGGATAATGTCACTCTAAATATTAACTTACTTTTGCAGGTCAAGAATTAAATGAAAAAGGATATTAGCAATTCACAAGTTATAACATTTTCTAATAGAATCGATAACATAAATATCTGGTAATTAGTAAACAGGTTAAAAGTCCACTGAATCAAAAATGGAGCCAAAATATTTCCTTATTTGACTATTTACAATAATTTGAGGGTTCACAGGTAAATAATAGAGTATATGTAAGTTACAATCTTTCACAATCAACCATATCATATTGTAAGAACTTTAAGGTATGCCTTAAATATTCAACTTTTAAAAAAATTACTCATGACACAGTCAAACTTTAAATGCATTTCAGATTTCTAAAATATTTAGTAGAAAAGTAATATACCTATTATATTACCCTGAAATAAATTATTCCATATACATACATTGTTTACTAATGGAGAGGTAACATACACTCCTTGTTTATCCATTAAGTGATGTCGTATCGGTGGATAAACACTGATCACTGGTTTTTCCTGAGGAAATTGTGGAGGAAGCAATCTGACAGAGTAGATGAAAAACAAAAACAAAGATAACAAAGGTATATTATAAAGTCAAAATCTTAAAACAAAGCTATTTAAAAGTAAATTAAATTTTCACACTTCGATATGGGTTATTTAGTAATAAGTGCTCTTTTATGGTGTTGTCTGAAAATATATATAAGAATAAAATTTGGTAACAAGACTAGTCATTCAACACAGTAAAATCTTCATGTGAAATATGGACATGAATTATAGAATATTCTTCATATCATGCCAGTTAGTTGCTTTCAAACACAATATACCAAGCTACACAAAATCTTAGGTAAAAATTAGATAAGGCATTTTTATCAGGTGAACCATACTAGACCTGTCTGGCTATTTATTGGACCACAGGTTCTAGCCGTACAATTTTCTGTGGTTTTTCTACTTTGAGAATGCTGTCACGTCTGGGCGTGGTGGTGCATGCCAGTAGTCCCAGCTACTTGGGAGGCTGAGGCAGGAAAGCCACTTGAGCACAGGTGTTCAAGTCCAGCCTGGGCAACACAGTGAGACCCCATCTTTAAAAAACTAAGGAAGCATTATTTCACTATTTACTGTATTTCTAAAGAGTAAGAGGTTAAAATGGAAAGTAGGAAGATTGAAACGTTGTAGCTGTCATCAAGACTTGATTCTATAAGGCTCCCTTCTAAATGCCCCAAATGATACATCTCTCCCAAGTTAGAGGTCAATCACGTGGTTTCAAGCAAAGAACAGTAAATTTTCAATACAAAAAAAAAAAGCAAAAAATTTAACCTTTTTTGAACTACCCACAAAACCAAGAATATTGAGTGAAATCTTAAAAAGGAGAGTTTACTAGACATGAAACCCTGTTTCCAAATCTCTAAAACTCAAGAATATTTTACTTTGAATTGCCTCTTTGTTCCCTTGTTGGTTCAGAAAACTATTTGTTGGTGGTACTTTTGAAAAGAAAACTGGGTCCTTGTTCGCCTCTCCTGCTTAACTCTATCTGGGCATTTGATGAGAGATAAAACTACTTCTTTTACAAAGCTGAAGATTTTAAAACTAGTTTGGTAAAAAAGGCACTAAATGACCTTTGGAGTCCAGTTTGTATCTTGACTATGCTACTTCCTAACCATGCTTCTGTAATTTGCCCTAATTTGCATGGCTGCTGTGAGGATTCGAAAAGCTCACATACGCTTGTAATCCCAGTACTTTGGGAAGCCGAGGCGGGCAGATCACGAGGTCAGGAGTTCAAGACCAGCCTGACCAATATGGTGAAACCTCGTCTACTAAAAATTCAAAAATTAGCCGGGCGTAATGGCACATGCCTGCAATCCCAGCTTCTCCAGAGGCTGAAGCAGGAGAATCGCTTGAATCCGGGAGGCAGAGGTTGCAGTGAGCCAAGATTCTGCCACTGAGCTCCAGTCTGGGTGACAGAGGGAGACTCTGTCTCATAAAAAAGAAGCTCATATATATCAAGTTAATGTAGCAGTTATATACTCATGCTTTAATTCACTTATTCAATTAGTATTTAATAAGGCCTCCTACATACAGGCACTATGTGAGCTAAGGAGAATGTAAAGGTGAGTAAGATAAGGCCCCTGTCTTCAAGTTAGGTGCCTTCTTATGTGGCTCAAACACTTGATCTAGCAGCAGCCACTTAATGCAACCTGAGGTAATCACAATCTTTTCATACTACAGCGCCTCATAGCTGCGTTTAAGGCTAAATTGCTACTTCAGCAATCACTCTGTCCAACTTTTGTAACTTAAGTAAAAACCTCATATTTTTAACTTTTTTTCTTTTTCTTAAAAATCATCAGCAAATCAAATCTAGCTTTGAACTTTCTGGTTGATGTAGGTATCTGTTGCTAAAATTTGGAATATTTTAACTTGTTTCTGACTTAAAGATGAATCTATCTCTAATGGCTTTATATATATAATCCCTTTGTTTTTTATTATCATTTTTCAGCATACCTCCAGCTAAGATTTTAGTGCTAATCAATACAAGCAATTACAGTACTAAGAATTAGTATTGCACATTTCTGTTGCATTTCCTCTTTTCTAGTTTCTTTCTTATAGCACTATAACTTATAGTGATAGCTTTCAAATATTTTTATTTCACTGAATTGTGCACTATTTTATAAATTATAGTTACTTGAAATAAGTTCACCTTAAAAACTTATTTATAATAATTAAGAAACAAAACAATAAAAAACTGTTAAGTCCTTTTACATGAAAAAGTAGGATACAATTCTACTCACATATTAATGTTAATTGTCAGGTTGTTTATGGTGAATGGCAATCTGTATTCCACATCTTTCTGTATTTCAGCTATACTGCAGGAGAAAATTAAAAAAAATTTACCCAAAGTCATGAAACTATTATTGTTAAAAACGAATGTTAAGTGCTAGTATCTACTAAAACTACCTTTATTTTTAATCACAGAATCTGGATAGCCAGCATAACTTGTATCTTGAGGGGAAGGAAAATGATCATAGTTAGAAAGGCCCATCAACTAAGCACACAGTAATATTCTGAACTATCCAGGGGGAGGAGGATGATGAGGTAAAGAGGAAAGAAAAAACTCTTCATTAATGCTAGACTCATTTATTATCACTCTATCCAATTTACCATTAGCAGAAGCAATTGTGTGCTCTCTGGTTATTACAGGTCAGGAAGCCATCTGGGTTTTAACTGCCACCATCCAGCAACATCGGCAGCTGGGGAAGTGTGGGTCTTAACAGCTTGAACTTAAAAGTCTAGATGAGATGCGTCCTACAATCTTATGACAGAGGATGCTGGCTGCTTTCCAAAAACAAATATCCCCTTTTTTCTAAGTAGAGAAGCCTGATTTTATTCTGGGTAGCAATGTTCTAGTTAGTTCTTATAGTTAGTTGTTGCTATGGACTTAAATCCCAGCCAAAAGAATGTACAGGAAACTTGCAGGGAGAAATTATAGGAAAATACCTTAAAGGGAACAAAATAAAAGACAATTGATATGAGCCCTTTTTGCCCTTCCTGTCTTCCTTCTACTTCCTCCTTGGATCTAGTAACTAGACTTCTAATAGCCATTCTGTACCATGAGTGACCCTGAGAATTGAAGCCACGCACTAAGGAAAGTTAGACAGAAAGAAAGAAGTAGCTTGGGTCCTTGATGAATATGAAATTGTCAAACTCTGAATTTCTTTTATGTGTGAGAAAAATAAACTTTTATCTTGTCTTAGCCACCATTCTTGGGTCTTTGGTATTGGCAGCTAATATAATTCTTGGCTTGTAAGTCCCTGATACTTTAACATTCTACATTCATAATTTTGTTTTATTGTTATTTGCAGGCATACATTATTACAACTATAATACATTAAGCAAGTCTTTTGGGGGCTCACTTGAAATTCTAACCAATATTCATGATATTTCCAAGGGGGAAAATGCTAAGTATTATCAATGAGGTGAGGTTGCAAAGGAAGCTTAATATTGAAATGGACATGAAACTTCTTCAAGCATGAATACCCTTCAAAGGCCTAGCATATGAAAAACGATTTGCTTTTTGTTCTTTTGGATGCTTCCTCTAACAACTTTATAAAACCTCTATTTCCCTCCGTTTTTGGTCCTTTGATAAAAACCCAGCCTCTAGGATATGTAAATCTTAAGATAGCTTCAAAGATTCAAAAATGTTGCGATGGAGCTACAGAAAAACTGTAGATGTAGATAAGCTTTCCTCTCTGATATCCTAAGGAATGGAGTTATCATTTAGAAGAAACAATTAAGAAAAGACTCAAGTGGATACTTAGTATTAGGACATGAACAATTTTTCTGGAAGCTTTTCTTTGGGAATTAGGTTTGGACTGAAAAACCTCCTCCCTTGTATGAAAACCACATAATCAATAGAATGGGCTAAGTTTTTTATTCCTCTACATTATTTTAGAACCTGAAGAGGTCATTGCTCAAGGAAATAAACAGTGGTCACAAAAGCATCCACCAGTTCAAAGCCAAGTAAAGCATCTTAGTGATTAAGTGCATTGCCTCTCAAATCAGGCTTCCTGGGTTCCAATCGTGTCTTTGCCATTTATTTACCATCAAGGGTAAGTTAAGCCTTTTCTCTCAAATGGGAAAGGGAGATGTTAAAAAAAAATCTGTCTACCTAAAAGATTTGTTAGATTATGCAAAATAATGCATGTAAATCCCCCAACACAGTACCGGGCAAATAAGTGTTAAATAAACATTAGCTATTATTAAACAGGCATTTAGAACATGCAAGTTGGTCCCTCTCTAGATTTACAGTGTTAAAGTTTTTTGTTTGTTTTTGACACGGAGTCTTGCTCTGTCGCCCAGGCTGGAGTGTGGTGGCATGATCTTCGCTCACTGTAATCTCTGCCTCCTGGGTTCAAGCAATTCTCTTGCCTCAGCGTCGTGAGTAGCTGGGACTACAGGTGCATGCCACCACGCCCAGTTATTTACATATATATATATATATATATATTTTTTTTTTTTTTAGACAAGGGGTTTTGCCATGCTGGCTAGGCATGGAGTTCGAGGTCTCAAACTCCTGACTTCAGGTCATCTGCCTGCCTTGGCCTTCCAATGAAGTTTTTTTTTTTTTTTTTTTTTTTGAGACGCAGTCTTGCTCTGTCGCCCAGACTGGAGTGCAGTGGCGAGATCTCGGCTCACTGCAAGCTCCGCCTCCTGGGTTCACGCCATTCTCCTGCCTCAGCCTCCTGAGTAGCTGGGACTACAGGCGCCCGCCACCGCGCCCGGCTAATTTTTTTTTTTTGTATTTTTAGTAGAAACGGGGTTTCACCATGGTCTCGATCTCCTGACCTTGTGATCTGCCCGCCTCGGCCTCCCAAAGTGCTGGGATTACAGGCGTGAGCCACCGCGCCCGGCCTCCAATGAAGTTTTAACTCCTCAGTTTTTTAGACACCGTTTAGATTTTTACAGAAAATTTTCACTGAAAACATATTAAAATAAATTTGATTTAAATAATTTCTACTTAAATAATTGGTTAAAAATTTCCAATTCATTTTCTCCAGTTATGTTGACAGTTACTAAAATTTTTTTGAGTTTTCTTCACAAACTAGGTATCACAAATAACAGAAGATGATACTTATAATGAGAGTTGAACCATCAAATTCCAAAACAAGTTAATCACAGCAATCTAGAAACGCATTTTGATTAGCTGCATTAGATAAAACAACAGATATGTAATTGTTTTACTTAATTAAAACAGGAATAATTCCCTGAATAGTCATCACAAATGTGATTTTGAATATGTTGCTACTTTAATAACTTTTTAAAACCTTATTCCAAAACATTCATTCTCATTAAAGTTATCACCAAAAAACCACTGTTAACATATTGCTGTATAATCTTCTAAACTTCTTTGTACATTCATAGCCTTATTTAAAATAAAAACATAATTACACGGTCCATCAATTTTATAAGTTACTCTTTTCTCACTCAATTGTGATTATCTTTCCAAATCAGTAAATGTTATTTTACAATATCTTTTCTTTCTTTTTTTTTTGAGACGGGGTTTCACCCAGTCATCAGGCTGCAGTGCAATGGCGAGATCTCGGCTCACTGCAACCTCTGCCTCCCAGGTTCAAGCGATTTTCCTGCCTCAGTCTCCCGAGTAGCTGGGACTACAGGTGCGAGCCACCACACCCAGCTAATTTTTGTATTTTTAGTCGAGACGAGGTTTCACCATGTTGGCCAGGATGGTCTCGATCTCTTGACCTCGTGATCCACCCACCTCAGCCTCCCAAAGTGCTAGGATTACAGGCATGAGCCATTGCACCTGGCCTACAATATCATTTTTAATGGCCGAATAATTTTCTAGTATATAGTTATACTATTATTTAAGCTATTTTCTACTATTAGATATTTAGCTTGTTTGCAGTTTTTACTCTTATAAACCATGCTTTGATAAACATTCTTAAAACCGTATCTTTATGCTGACAGTGGTACTATTTACAATGTAAATACACACACACATATATTTTAAAGTAATATTTTAATCACACCACAAGAGAAAATGTAAATGACCTATAAATTAATAATTTCATTTTCTAGTTCCTCTGCGAGAAGAGAATTACTACGGTTTTACCTCAGTGGCTCTGAATTTGTTAGGACTAAATAAAGCTGTAATAATATATAACTTTGTTAATAAGAATATAGATTAACTGGCATCCTCATTTCTTTGATAGTCCCCCAAATGGAAACAAATAGATCTTAATATGCAAGAGATTTCAATTTCCAAAATGGTGTCACAGAAGCAAGCCGGCTTCACTTAATGTCACGGAAAACAACAAATATGTAACACTAAGATTAACACCAGCATCCCAGAACTCAAATATGAGGATCAGTCACTTCTCAGGGCCACAGAGAAGTGAAAAAACTCTGAGCAGATGGTAAGAGAACTGGACTTCCATATCTGTGATGACTCTCCCCATAATCTTCCCAGCACCAAGCAAGCGAAAAATTTCCCCTCAACTCGCAGTTTCTACACTGGAAAAAGTAAGACCGAGGTGGACAATCAGCTTTCCCACCATTTTGGTTTCCTGGCAGGAGACTCATCCCTGCCTCAACTCACAGGAAGCATCATAGGACTGAAGGGAGAAATTTTCCTGAGGACAGTCAGAGACAAAGGGGAGAGGCAAGACTACCATCCTCAACCCTGAAAACTGCTCTGTCTGGAGCCAAAGAAAACACCAAAACAGACTGCCAATTCAGCAGCTCCATGTTGTAGGAGATATGTTTCACAGATCCCCTGGGCAGGAACCCTTTGCCAACCTTCCCACACTGTTGGGATATCCCCTTTGGGAGCTCCCCCATTAGAGATGGGCAGTGCTCCAACTATTTACTAGAGCCAAATCTGGGTTTAAAGTGCCACTGAGAATTAAAAAGGAGGCAGCAACCTAACAGTAAAGAGTCTTTAAGCAAATATATTAAATAAAGCCAAAACAAGCCAGAGAGAGAAGACCAGAATAAACAACTAATTCTTCAAAGTAAAGACATAGATGCACATCCACAGGAAACAAGAGCAAACAGGGAGCCTGACCTCCCTAAGTGGACAAAGCAAAGAACAAATGACTGACCTTAATGAGATAATAATATGTGAGCTCTCTGAACAAGAATTTAAAGTGAGTTTTAAGCAAACTCAGTGATCGCCAAGATAAAACAAAAAATTCAGAAATTTGCCAGAGAAATTTAACAGATTTAATAATAAAAAATTAAACAGAAAGGTTGGAACTGAGAAATATGTTTGTTGAACTGAAATATATTAGAGGCTCTGCAGGGCAGAATGGATTAGGCAGAAGAATCAGTAAGCCTGAAGACAGGTTATTAGAAAACACAAAGAGAAAGAAGGAAAAAAAACTGAAAAGAAATGAAGACCACCTACAAAATAGAGAAAACTGCCTCAGAAGACTGAATCTAAAAATTACTGATGTTCAAAAGGAAGTTGAGCCAGAACAATAGGTAGAAAGCTTATTCCAAGAAATAGTCACAGAAAAACTTCCAAAGCTTGAGAAAGACATAAATATCTAGGTACCGGAAGGTCAGGTACACCAAACAAATCTGACACAAACAAGCCTACTCCCAGGCATGTAATCATCAACTCTCAATGGTGAAGCAGAAAGAGAATCCTAAAAGCAGCAAGAGAAAAGAAACAAATAACATAAAAAGGAGCTCTAATTTGTCTGGCAACAGACTTCTCAATGAAAACCATACAGGCCAGAAGGGAGTGGAACAACATTTTCCAAATGCTGAAAGGAAAAAACAAACGAAGAAGCAAACAAAAACTTGCCATCCAAAAATACTGTATCTCTCAAAGTTATCTTTCAACTATGAAGGAGAGTCAAAGTCTTTCCCACACAAACAAAAGCATGGAGAATTCACCCCAAGACCCATCTTATAAGAAAAGCTAAAAGGGAGTTCATCAGTTTGAAAGAAAAAAACATTAACACGCAAAGAGAAACGTGCATTTGGAGGCATGAAATCCACTGATAAAATTAAGTACACAGAGAAACCCAGAATTCTCTAATACTGTAATTATGGTGTGCAATCCACTTATAACTCCAGTATGAGGCCCAAAACACAAATCTATCAAAAACAACAATAGCTACGACAACCTGTTAGGAGACAGATAACATAAAAATCTGTACATTGAGACAATTAAAAGTCAAAATGTTGGGGAGAAGGAGTTAAGGCATAAATAGTTTTTGTTTCTATTCTTTTTTTTGTGATCTAAGCTATCGTCTCTTCGAAATAACTTGTTACATATATGTTTTTTGTAAGCCTCATAAAAACCACAATGCAAAAACCTATAGTAGATCCACGAAAAATAAAAAAGCAACAAATTAAAACACACTACCAAAGAAAGTCACCTAACTACAAAGGAAGACAGTAAGAAAGGAAGAGGGGAGATTAAAAAACAACCAGAAAAGCAACAAAATGGAAGAAGTCCTTACTTACCAGTAATTAACGTAATGGACTAAATTCTCCAATTAAAAGGCATGAAGTGGCTGAATGGATAAACCAACAAGACCCAAGAATATGTTGCCTACAAGAAATCCACCTCATATACAAAGACACACGTAGACTGAAAGCGAAGGAGTAGAAAAAGATACTTCATGCAACTGGAAACCAAAAGGAGCAGGCGTAGCTATACTTAAATAAAAGAGACTACAAATCAAAGACTATAAAAAGAATCAAAGGTCACTATACAAAATGATAAAGGGGTCAATTCAGCAAACAGATATAACAATTACAAATACCTATGCACCCAAAATCAGAGCTCCAAAGTACATAAAGCAAACATTAATGAACCTAAAGATAGATTGCAATACAACAACAATAGGGGACTTTCACCCTACTATATCAGTAACACAAAGATCATCCAGACAGAAAATCAATAAAGAAACACCAAAGTTAAAGTTCATGTTAGACCTAATAGGCCTAACTGACATTTACAGAACACTGCACTCACTTGCTGCAGAATATGTTCTTTTCATCAGCACATGGATCAATTCTCCAGAACAGAACATATCTTAGGCCGCAAAACAAGTCTGAACAAATTCAAAGAAATCAGAGATCATATCAAGTATGTTTTCTGACCACAATGGAATAAAACTAGAAACCAATAACAAGAGGAACTTCAGAAACTACACAACCACATGGAAATTAAACATGCTGCTGAACCACCAATGGGTCGACAAAGAAATTAAGGAGGAAATTTTTAAAATTCTTCAAACAAATGAAAATGCAAATAGAACACACCAAAATATATGGGATAAAGCAAAAGTGGTACAAAGAAGCTTATATCAATAAATGACTATATCAAAAAAGCAGAAAGACTTCAAATAAACAACCTAACTATACACTTCAAAGAACTAGAGAAACAAGAACCAAACCTAAAAGGAGAAAAAATATAAATAGCAGAGCAGAAATCAATCAAGTTGAGACTAAAAAATAATACAAAAGATCAAGAAAATGAAAAGTTGGTTATTTGAAAAGATAAACAAAATCATCAAGCCTTTAGCTAGATGAACCAAGAGAGAAGACCCAAATAAATGAAGTCAGAATGAAAAAGGAGATGTGACAACTGAGACCACAGAACTATAATCACTAGACACTACTATGAATTATATGCTAAAAAACTGGAAAACCTAAAAGAAAGGAATACACTGCTGGACATATACAATCTGCCAAGATTAAACCATGACAAAATAGAAAACTTCAATAAACCAATAATAATGAGATTAAAGCTATAACAAAAAGTCTTCCATCAAAGAAGAACTGAGGACCTGATAGCTTCACTGGTCAATTCTACCAAACATTTAAAGAACTAATAACAATTCTACTCATGCTTCAAAAAAACTGAAGAGGGACTACTTCCAAACTCATTCTACAAGAGCAGCATTACCCAAAGAAACAAGAAAAAAGAAAACTACAGGCCAATATTACAAATTAACATACATGCAAAACTCCTGAACAAAATACTAGCAAATCAAATTCAACAAAACATTAAAAAGATCATTCACCATTAACAAGCGAGATTACTCCAGGAACGCAAGGATAGTGCAATATATACGCAAATCAATAAATGTGATATACCCATTAACAGAACCAAGAACAAAAACCATATAATTGTTTCAACAGTTGCTGAAAAAGCACTCGATAAAATCCTTTGTGATTTCAACCCTCATCAAACTGGGTATGGAAGGAACATACATCAAAATAATAAAGGCCATATATGACAAACCATAGTTGACATCATAGTGAATGGGGAAAAACCAAAGGCCTTTCCTCTAAGATCTAGAACAAGACAAGCACGCCCACTTTCAAATTTTTATCCAATATAATAGTGGAAGTCCTGGCCAGAGCAGTTAGGCAAGAGATAGAAATAAAGGGCATCTAAAATGGAAAACAGAAGTTAAATTTGCCTTGTTTGCAGATGACATAATGTTATGATTGGAAAAACCCAAAGACTCCACCAAAAAAACAGACAAACAAAAAAACCTGTTAGAACTGATAAACCAATTCAGTAAAGTTGCAGGATACAAAATTAATATACAGAAATCAGTGGCATTTACATACGCTAACAATGAACAATCTAAAGAAAAAAGTAATTCTAGTTACAATAGTTGCAAAGAATATAAAATACCTAGGAAACAATTTTACTTAATAAGTGAAAGATCTAAACAATGAAAACTATAGAACACTGATGAAAGAAATTGAAGAGAACACGTACAAAAAAAAATGGAAAGATATTCCATGCTTGTGGCTGGAGGAGTAAGTACTGTTAAAACAACAATACTACCCAAAGCAAATTACAGATTTGGTGCAATCCGTAACAAAATACCAATGACATTAATCACAGAAATAGAAACAATCCTAATTTTTTAAAAATTACATTTTAGGTTATGGGGTGCATGTGCAGAACGTGCAGTTTTGTTACATAGGTATACACGTGCCATGGTGGTCTGCTGCACCTATCAACCCGTCACCTACATTAGGTATTTCTCCTAATGCTATCCCTCCCCTAGACCCCCCACCCCCTGACAGGCCCTGGTGTGTGATGTTCCCCTCCCTGTATCCATGTGTTTTCACTGTTCAAAATCCTAATCTTTATATGGACCCGCAAGACTCTGAATAGCTGAAGCAACTCTGAGCAAAAAGAACAAGGCTGGAGGCATCACACTACCTGGCTTCAAAATTTACTGCAAAGTTATAGTAACCAAATCACATGGTACTGGCCTAAAAACAAACACACAGACCAATGGAACAAAACAAGGAACCCAAACATAATTTACAGCCAACTCATCTCAACAAAAGCACCAAGAACATACAATGGAGAATGGATGATGTTTTCGATAAATGGTGCTGGGAAAACCAGGTAACTGTATGCTGAAGAATGAAACTAGACCCTATCTCTTAACATACACAAAATCAAGTAAGAATCGATTAATGACTTAAATCTAAGACCTGAAACTATAAAACTACTAGAAGAAAACATTGAGGAAACGCTTCAGGACATTGTTCTAGGCAAATAATTTTTGTGTAAGACCTCAAAAGCACATGCATCTAAAGCAGAAACAGATAAATGGGATTACATCAAGCTAAAAACGTACAGAGTGAGGCCAAGGCGGGTAGATCACCTGAGGTCAGGAGTTTGATACCAGCCTGACCAACATGGAGAAACCCTGTCTCTACTAAAACTACAAAATTAGCCGGGCATGGTGGTGCATGCCTGTAATCCCAGCTACTCAGAAGACTGAGGCAGGAAAATCACTTGAACCTGGGAGGCGCAGGTTGTGGTGAGCCAAGATGGCACTATTGCACCGCAGCCTGGGCAACAAAAGCGAACCTCCATTTCAAATAAATAAATAAATAAAATTAAATAGATAAATAAAACCTACACAGCAAAGAAACAATCAACAAAGTGAAGAGACAACCCTAAAAGTGGGAGAAAACATTTGTAAACTATCCATCTGACTAGGGATTAATAAGCAGAATACATGAGGAGTTCAAACAACTCAAAAGCAGAAAAACAAATAATGTGATTTAAAAATTGGCAAAAGATCTCAACAAACATTCCTCAAACGCAGCATCAAGGGTGTGGTGGTGTGTGCCTATAAACCCAGTTACGTGCAAGACTGAAGTGGGACTGCTTGAGCCCAGGAGTTCTAGATCAGTCTGGGCAACACAGTGAGACTCTCTCCAAAAAAGAAAAAAAAAAATCATTTTACCCCACTTAAAATGGCTTTTACCAAAAAGCCAGGCAATAACGAATGCTGGCAAGGATGTGGAGACAGGGGAACCTTGAAACACTGCTGGAGGCAATGTAAATTAGTACAACTAATTTGGAGTTTGCTATGGAGAACAGTAATGAGGTTCCTCAAAAGACTAACAATATCTCTGCACCTTTAGAACCTTAAAAAAAAAAAAAAATGAAACTACCATATGATTCAGCAATTCTGCTACTGGGTATATTGCCAAAATAAAGAAAAAAAATATCAAAGAGATAGCTGAACTCCCACGTTTATTGCAGCACTATTCACAACAGCCAAAATATGTAATAAACTTAAGTACACATCAACAAATGAATTGATAAAGAAAATATGGCATAATACACAACAGAATATTATCCCACCATAAAAAAGGATGAAATCCTGTCACGTGCAGCAACATGAGTGGAACTGGAAGTCATTATGTTAGGTGACATAAACCAAACACAAAAAGACAAACATTGCATACATGAAAGCTAAAAAAGGAGATAGATCCACAAAGAAAGAAAGTAGCCTGATGATTCCAGACACCGGGAAGGGTAAACAAACAGCAGGGGAAATGAAATTAGTGAGTTTAAATATACAGTTGATAAAAGAAATAAGACCTAGTGTTTGTACATCTATCATGTATCAATTTTAAAAGATTTGAAAATGCAATCGAGGCATTAGTTATGGTTAAGCTTCCTTTTACAGAATAAACAATAATTTATCACTTTGTTCATATCTATGCACATACACACATATACATATACACATATATACACATACACACACACACATATATATGTTTAAGACGTAGTCTCACTCTTGTTGCCCAGGCTGGAGTGCAATGTCATGAACTCAGCTCACTGCAACCTCCGCCACCTGTCTCAGCCTCTTGAGTAGCTGTGATTACAGGCACCTGCCACCACGGCTGGCTAATATTTTATTTTTAGTAGAGACAGGGTTTCACCATCTTGGCCAGGCTGGTCTCGAACTCCTGACCTCAGGCGATCCACCCACCTCAGTCTCACAAAGTGCTCGGATTATAGGCGCTCAGTGAGCCACTGCACCCGGCCCACTTAGTTTATATTTTGTATAAACTTTGATTTCATAAGACTCAGTTTAATTGAACATCAACCATATATCCAGCATCTTGCAAGGAAATGGAAATACAGAGATGAATATGGGGTGGTTTGTGCTCTGAATGAGCATACAGTGTGATGAGAAACTCAAGCTACTAAAAAGACCAATTCAAGATAATGATGTCATGCATTTCCCTTAGTGTTGGGTAACTCAAGTAATGTTCATAGGTGAATCTTGCAAATAAAAAATTCAAGTGCTTAGAATAGATGGAGAACAGACAGACAAACATCCTATCTAAAGCTCCATGATTTAGATTTAAAAAAACCAGGTATTTTGTTTTTAATTATTATGGATACATAATAGTTATACATATCTATGGGGTACTTGTGATGTTTTGACACAAGTACAAAACAGATTTTTAAAAAGCAAATCCGAAACAGTGCTAAAAAGCAAAAACTACCACATACAGATAAATTTTGAGGAAACTGACAAACAGAAAGGATTAAATGTAAGCAAACAAGTGAACATTAAAAAAGAAGAAAAGAAAAAGAAAGTAAACAAGGAAAACAATCACAATCCAAAACATAAGACCAATATAAAGTCTGGAGCAGTTTGAGGGTCCTCTAAGCCCTTGAACCAAGTCAATGCAAACCAAGAGTTGGGGCGGAAGAGGGCAGATCAGGAGCATTTCTCAGAGTAATGAATGAACAGGGTGACATCTGTGGAGCAGCAGGTAGGCTAGGGAACCAGCCTCTTTTCCTAGCTTGTTCCCAGCTTGTTACTGGTAAACAGCAGTAATATTTGCACTCAGATTAACACAGAGACAGCCTCTAAGCTAGCCCAGACTCCTTAGGAAGTTACTAACCCCATGGAAGGTGTTGACTCCCCAGGAAGCCTCCTTTTCCAGAAGATAACTATCAGCTTGCCCTGCCTAAGGACTCATTCTTATTGTTCATCACCAGAAGCAGACTATGGTAAACAGAGTAAGTATTCACAAACAAGTCAACAGGGAACCTCAAATACAGAAATAAGAATGCCATAAAGGTTTGAATAAAACAAAACCATGCAAACTATGCACTAAATTCAAGAAACTAAAACATAAAAACTCAAGGAAACAGTTAACAGAGCAAAGACAAGATGATTCTAAATTTATGTAATTAATATCCTCAGAACAACAAAAGAAAATAGCACTTGCACACACACATATACATACACAGTTGATATAAGAATTAAAAAATTAGAAACTGGAAATTTAAAACAAACAGCTTCAAAAATCGTTCAGTGTTATTTGGAAAATCCTTCATAGTACAGCTGTCTCTTGGAGAATGCTTTAGCACATTAAAGACTTTGAGAAATTCCAAAATAAATTGTGTTTGTTTTCTAAATCGGTGTGACATGGACTTTCTATTTTTTTAATAGAATACATGATAATGACTGAGATGTACACAGAGCTATGAAAACACAGAAGAAAGAACCTAACCCAGTGGCAGTGGGGTTTTCTGGAGAAAAATAGGATCTGGGTTACATTTGAAAGTGTTAATACTCAGAAAAGTGAATCAGGGAAATAAAGTGTACTTTTTAAATGGAGAAACACTATCAGAAAAGCTTCAGATACAGTTCTCTAAAAGTCTCCACAGCCTTTGCCATATATAAAACATTACTTTGTTTGCTGATATGTTTCCACCAGTCACATCACCATCTTCTGTGACAACCAGGAATCAAGTTAAGGTGGCTGGCCTTTTTTTTGACAAGAGTTAGTAAACTACTGAAAGGAGTGACACGGTCAAATTTGAATTTTAGAAAGATTACTCTAGCAGCAATGTGGAAGAAAAGATAGAGGGAACAAGGCTGGAGGCAGAGAGAACTGTTAGAACCTTGTGGTAGGAGACATGGAAGACCGAATGGAAATGGAAGAGGGCACAGGTTTTCGGCTCAGGTAAGCAAACAGTAGAAATGGTTTGGAAGGAGTTCAGCTTGGGAGGAGGGGCAGATGTGGCTGATTTAACTAGCAATGGAGAAATCACTGCCTCATCGTAACTTTTTTTAAAGCAGTTACGGACTAATATTTCTAATGAGAAAATTAACTGAAGATAGCACTTGAGCTGTATGTTATTTCTTAAATGGTACCATGTTTTATTGTGTCCTCCACTCTGCAATTATACCTCTTAATCACTGGTTACAAATAGACAATATAATGTGTCAAATTAAAGTTTTCACTTAATTACAGTATTGTTTGATACACATCATTTTAAAGTTCACTATATAGAGGTCAAAGTACATTTATAGAGTCAAAATGTTGATATTTTGTAGATTTCTGTAGCTTCAGTGGACTAAGGCAGAACAGATGCTTGTAGAATTTTTTATTGCAACAAGTTAATGTTATTTCCTTCCATAAAGAAGTTTTAGTACCAAATAACTACATGAACTAGGTAATACACATTAAGGAAGGCAGCTGCTTGTAGTCTAACAGGGAGTGAATTGCAAACTAGTGAAATGGGTAGTGGGCAGCCCAGCAAGCAGACAGCTACTCTTCAGCTTGAAGCAAATGTTGCTATGTGGAAACCAATCTCTCCAGATTTTCCATTTTAAAAGAAGAGCTGGAGAGGACCAGGGGTATAGGCGAAATCTTCTGCCCTTTAGTTTTGCTGTGAACATAAAACTACAGTAAAAATAAAGTATATTAAATAAAGAAAAATTGGGCTGGGTGTGGCAGCTCATGCCTGTCATCCTAGTACTTTGGGAGGCCAAGCCAGGCAGAGTGATTGAGCCCAGGAGTTTGAGAGACAAGCCTGGGTAACATGGCAAAACCCCATCTCTATCAATAAAATAAAATAAAATAAAATAAAATAAAATAAAATAATTAGCTGAGCATGATGGTGTGTACCTGTAGTTCCAACTACTTGGGAAGCTGAGGTGGGAGGATTGCTGAAATGAGCTGTGATTGTGCCACTGCACTCTAGCCTGGTGACAGAGTGAGACCCTGTCTCAAAAAATAAATAAAAAAGGAAACTTGGAAATCTTAATATAAAAATCTCAAATTTTGACTGTTGATAATAAATCTGTATCATAAAAATATATAACATGAGACGGGTTAAAACACACACATACATATCCTCTCATCACAATATCTCTTGTGTTACCAAGTTTGTATGTGAGTCCTTATGAGCTGAGAGTCAATTAAATAAAAACAAGAGCATGGAATTTGCGTTTACTCAGAATCCCATGAGATGGGGGGGACAAAATCTTATAGCTGTGATGAGGTTAAGCTTAGCAACTTAGACTATGGAGAGTAGCATTATTATTTTAAAGATATGGACAAGAACAAAATACAGTAACAATTGCTGTTTACATCTCCTGTGTGCAAGATAATATTTTAGGTTATTTACCTGCATCATGCCTGATTTTATGAAGAAACTAACTCTCTGCTTTCTAAATGTAAAGTCAGAAGTAGTTCTGCCAGAGACAAATGAGTTGTACGTAGGCTTATGAGAGATCCATAAACAATATGCTGGCTAGAAGCTTATAGGCTAAGAGGCAGATATTTCAAGCACACTGATTCTATGCAGTGAAAAGAAGGAATATAATTTGTCATATGCCTACTATGTGTTGGATACTCTTCCAAATGTCTTACATATATTAGTTATCTAAAATCCTGCATGACAGCAATCACAATTCCTCATCTTACAGATAGGAATTGGAGGATCAGGGTTGTTTCATGTAACAATATCCAAAACATGAGACATTTTCTTCCTCCCGGACATTTCTTACTATTACTGAGAAAACATTTTGAGCAGCTCCACAGCAGACTTCGCCTCCAACTCCCACTGACCAAGAGTCCTGCTTCCACAGTAAGTTGGGGGGAAGGGTGATGAGATCACCATTACTGGTGGAAATGATCCTTATTCACCTCCAGGGGAGGCTGGATTGAAAGATCCAGCCTTCACAAAGTATGGGCCCTGCAGAGGGAAAAACCAACAGTGTCCATAAAGTCAGCTTCCTTGGGAAGTATAAAAAACAGAAGAATTAGTTCTACTCCTGTCCATAAGGTCAGGAATTTTGGTGATAAACTGAATACTGTGATAACTGTTACTCAGAAGAGAGAACATATTTTGAGCCCAGCCTACATAATTTCTAGTTTGTTTTCACAGCTGACTTAAACACTTTGGTTAAACACTTTTTTTTTTGTCATCTACGACAGTTATCTCATTTGTCTTGCATATTGGTGAGACTTAGACGAAGAAATTCACATAAAATTTACCTATTTTTTTATAGATGGCTGAGGAAGATGAGGAGATAAGAATTTAAGGCAACTAAAAAGTTCACAATCATTAGAGAAAGGGACTTAAAAAGACTGCTGAAGTGGAATTTTCAGAATTATAAGGAGTTAAAAATGGTAAGAGTTGGAAGGAAGATGAGAGTGGGGTAAAGAAAGGTTACTCAGTAGAGCAGAAGAAAAGATACTTTCACTGCCAAAAAAAGATATTTATCTAATGTCCTTACATTTGGAGAAGAGGCATAAAATGAAACATGAGGGAGGTGGGCAGCATGTAACAACTTTTTGTACTGTTCATAAAAAAAAAACACTGGAAACTCCTTCAACTTTTACACACCACACCTTAAGATATTGATATTCCTCATGTAACAAGTTTTTGCACTGTTCATTAAAAAAAAAAAAAAACCACTGGAAGCTTCCAACTTTTACACACCACACTTTTAGAATAACCAATCAGTGTATGTTTGCACAAAAATCTTTTAAGTGTAAGTTGTACCACTAATTTAGGTAATCAGGCAACATATTGCCAGTATTGGGACTCAGAATACAATACCCCAAAATATCGCACTTTGGCAGGCTGATTACTTTGAATTAAAGGAGTCTGGAGGACCTCAGAAGTAAAGCTCTCTGGTCTGACCACCTCCTGCTCCTCTTTCTCCCTTGAAGAAGTCACAGAAACCAGAATTCCTCTTCCCCTGGGCAGTATATTACAAACTAGAACCCTTCTTCCCTACAAAGAGACATAAATCTAGAAAGGTCACTTTCCCTTCCGCCCTGAAGACCCTCATTCCATAGACTCCGGGCTGGTACACTAGAGGAGGAGGTTATACAGAGAAGCCAAGAAAAATCTGAACAAACAGGCCTTGCTGAGTTTTCCCCACTTAACTATAACCATTACCATACTCTTTTTGTCCAATCACATTTCTACATGGCTGTCCATTCTTCATTGAACCTAATCACAAATATAGACAGTTTTCCTTGGGTCTTTGGGACTTCATTTCTGAAAGCTCCCATGGAGGGTAAAACTTTGATGAAATAAATCTGTTACGCTTTTATCTTGTTAACCTGTCTTTTGTTATAGGAGTGTCAGCTGTGCCCCTTATGACTGATGAGGAAAGTTATCACACCTTTTCCATCTTTACATCAGATTCCGTACAGATTATTTTTTACCTCCTAGCTTAAAAATATATGTCATTATTTAAAAGGGTGGACTAACAAGAATAGGTGAATGGCATTTTCCAGGATTGGGCCATTCCTTGAACACTGGAAGCATATGACCTACTTAAATGTCTCTAGAATTAGTCAAGTATAATTTGTAAATGTGAAACATCTCAATTAAATAAAACTTCAAGTGTTTTTATAAAAGAACTTAAAACAATAAAGTTATTTGTTCGTAACACTACAAAATATATTACATTATCTAATGTAACCATATCCAATCATATGTTCATAATTTCTGGTTCAAAAAATACGTAAAATGAAACCTTTCTGTATCCAATTCAGGGTATTTACTGATCCTCTTAAGACAATTTCAGAACACTTTACATTAACAATTCCTGCTACAGAATCTCACTTTATTTGGGAGGCCAAAATTATAAATTTCAGATCAACTACTTCCTTACTTACCAGCCTCAGCAGCAAGAGACTTTGGAATATTTAAAAAATTAAACTCCAACCTCGAAGAAAAAAATTAGTCAGCAATGACAATATTTAACATAACACTACATACTAAGATTTAAAAGCAATTAATTCCAAAAGTGTGATTCTAAAAAAGTGTTTCTGCCATAGCAGGACTGGTACAGCATATAAATAGTTTATCAAGGTAACAACTTCTAAGGGAACAAACATGTCAAAAATGAGTCACCTTATTTTATAAGCATACCTTGTGAGAGTAGCTCTTAAAGGTCAGTACAGAATATGACTTGGAGTAAGACTGACTTGTAAGAACTTTGTGAAGTTAATTTTCCAATACGAAAGCCACCAATAATAGTCTGCCATTCTTTTCTGTTAAATAGCATAAAATTCACCTTTTGAAAGTTCTGAACAAACAGAACAACTGAGACAAGGAACCAATAAACACCTAAAGTTCAGTCAGCATCAGGCCTCATTTCAGCCAAACTGATTTTGCAGTGAATTTTTCTATTAACGACCATCTAATTTAAAATTATTCCATTTTAGATAGGAATTATTCGATTTTATTATCTCAGGATATATATTTTTTAACTGTATGAAAATAATGTTTTCAAAAGCGTTAGGGGTCCGACGAGGTGGCTCATTACTATAATTCCATCCCTTTGGGAGGCCGAAGCGGGTGGATAACCTGAGATCAGGAGTTCGAGACCAGCCCGACTAATATGGTGAAACCCCGTCTCTACTAAAAATACAAAAAATTAGCGGGGCATGGTGGTGTGCACCTGTAATCCCAGCTACTCCGGGGGCTGAGGCAGGAGGGCTGCTTGAACCCAGGAAACGGAGGTTGCAGTGAGCCGAGATCACGCCACTGCACTCCAGCCTGGGCAACAGAACGAGAGTCCGTCCCGTCCCCCCACCCTCAAAAAAAAAAAAAAAAAAAAAAAGGCTTAGGGACTTAACAATGTTAACACTTAACAATGTTAAGTTTTAAATCTTTATTTAAATCTTTATTTAAAACAGCGTGAAACTGTTCAGTAAATATACTTGCAAAATGCATATAATATAAAGAAGCAGTTCTAATTTTTTAAAACCATTAGAGGCCATAGACATATGTAATGTAAAAGGCTGCAGCAAACCAATACACAGTAAGAGTTGAAATAATATGAATTGTAAAAATATTTCTAAACTGACCACGATAAAATGAAAAACTCATAGGAAGACAACAGAACAATCAAGATGAACATAAGGTAATTCTTGAGCGTGGGGACTACACTATGAAAGAAGTGAGAAATGTACAGGCACTGGCAGCAGTGAGATGGGCAGAGGCTGCTGGAACTGAGTAAATCTTAAGAGACTCAAGAAGACTGACTACGTGATAACGTGACTCTCAGACGAGAAGCATTCACTGAAGAAAACTCTGGCTTCCCTTTCCTTTGATGTTGCAACAGTTCTATTTCCCATTCTTTGTGAAACCTGGAGATTACTCTTCACAATCGTATTTTAACAATTCTGCCGACGCGGCAATCAGGTGGGCAAAGGGAAAGATTAGTGGGGAAGCCAGGGCAGCAGGGATACTGGAAATAGACTATCAGAGAGATTACAGTCAGCACCGATGTGTCAGGAGGGATGAAGAAATCCGAGTTAGAAGCGCTGAGCAGCGGTGCGGCAGGAGGCAGGGAGGATCCGGAGGAAAACAGTAAAAGGGGGCAGGAGTGGCAGAGCAAACGTGAGACCCAGAACCAAGGGAGGTAAACCACAGGAGGAGCTGGTGGGGAGCAGACCTGAGGCGCTGCGAGGGTGGTTAGGACAAGCCCGCCCTCCCACCCTACTTTTTCCTCCGGTGGAGAGGCAGCGACCAGTCACCTGGAGTGTGAGTTCCGGAGGGACTCGATCAGGCGCTGTTTCTGCTGCTGGAGGCTGGTGAGGCCACCGGGGGACCCAGCTGCGGACGAGGAGGCGCTCTTGCTCAGGGGAAAGAGCCAGCTCATTCTCCTCGGGTCCCCGGGCCGGAGGCCCTGGAAGGCTCTGGCCTGCTTCTCCCAGCGGCTTGGCTCGGCGGTTCTCCAGCAATAGAGGAGCGGGGTGGCACGTCCGTGGCCCAAGTGCTAGGGACGGCGTCTTCTCTAAGCCAGTCCTGCCTGCGCTCCCCGGGTTCTGGGGGACATGCTACGAACGGCGGGAGGCTGGAGAGGGGAACTTGCCGCCCACAACCGGCGGTCCCACCTTCACGGCCCAGACGCCCAAGCCGGCCAGTCAGGCAGCCTGGCCACTCAGCGATCTACCACCCGCCCCGCCGTCACCTGCGTGCTCCGCCCCCTCTGCGTGCCGCGTCATCATCTAGCGCCCCCGCCAAGACGTGCGAAAAGCGACGGCGCAGCACGGTACGGCGCAGCTCTTGCTCGCCTTTCCCCTTGCTGGGCGAGAGGTGTCTATGGGGCACCCGCTGCCGCCGCCGCTACCGCCACCGCCACCGCCGCTGGGTGCTGTCTCTATGGCGAGGAGGAGGAGGAGGAGCGCGAGCTCAGCGACACAAGTAGATCTTGCATCCGCCGCAGCCTTGCGGGGGGAGGGGCGGGTTAGGGAAGTAGAAAGGGGGCGGGGACGATGAACCTGAGAGGGTGCGCGATGGCGCCAGCTGGAGTGCGGCTGGCGGAGGAAGGAGCCTGGCGGCGGGTGGGGGGCTGGGTAACTGGGGTTGGGGGGTTTGTCAAGGGGTTGGCGCGTGGTGATGACGCAAAGGCTTTGTACCTGAGGCTTCGAAGTGGGACGGAAATTGGGAGTGGAGGGCGGTGGCCTAGATCCTCAGCTGTTCGTATTCTTTCACGCAGCAGTGCTTGGGAGTCAGTGTAGCTCCAGTCAGTGTTATCAGCACCTTCGCACTGGCTCTCTGCCAGGGAAGAGAGTTATCTATGACTGAATGCGTCGGTGCCGTCCTCTCGTTTCTCTGGGAACCTGCAGTACGGAGATGCTATCTCCAGTAATGAGAAGGCCTTTGGTGCCTCTTCGGGGCTTCTGGGACTGCAGTAGAGAGAGAGGTGGAGGAAAGCACTGTTAAACTACAGGGTGTTTCCAAATCTCTATGTGTGTTTGCTTATGTGTGTGTGTATCGGGGTGGGAGAGTTATGAAGGGGGGTGTCCTGGATCTCCTTTGGTTACTTTATGTGGAGAATTCGAAGTTACATTTCTGACTCTTCAGAGTTTAGAAGACGGCCATAAGATCCTCTTTTTACCCTTTTTTTTTTTCAAATTTATGTGGAAAATGCAGAAGATTTTGAAATTTCCCTGCTCAAGAATCAACACGAACTCTGTTTATAGAACAGAAATGTGAGCTCTATCTTTGGTAACCAGGGAATATGCTCTGAGTTTTAGACGTTCTATTGTGTTCTTTTTCCCTTCTGCAACTGCGAACATTCAGATAGTTTTCTGTGGCTGTTACTTTTTTCTGAGAGCATCTACAAACATTTTTGACCCCTCTAGTCTAGTTTGAATAAATGCCAGTAAAGTAGATCTTGTAATCAAGTCGGATTTTGGTTGTTTTGTTAATGAGGAATAAAAGTAAATACCACTTTTGGCATGGTAACATCTGATCTTGTCACATGTGTATAAGTAATTTTTCATTTTTGTCTGGAAATGGATGGCTTTATAAAGTTTTTTGCGGAGTAGCTGAACTCAGATAAATCTTCAGTGGAAAGTTATAAAAATATGATTAGTATGATGCATAAAAAAGTTATTTTAAAATAACTGAAATCAGGACCAGGAAATCTGTGCTGTAGTCCTTTTTTTCCTACGGGCTAGCTGTGTGACCTTAAGTTACTTTCTAAACTTTGATTTTTTTTTTTGTGAGTCAAGAACTTTGAATAAATAATCTCTTAGGTTCCTACCAGATCATTCTGTGATTCAGATTTGATATATCTGATCTTTATTTTTTGTTTGTTTGTTTGTTTTGACAGGTACATAAATAAAGGATAAAATATTTTATGAAACAGATCTTCAATCAAGTATAACATTTTGATGCTTGGCATCTAGACTCCCTTGTGCCCTCACTATGCCAGCGGCAACTGTAGATCATAGCCAAAGAATTTGTGAAGTTTGGGCTTGCAACTTGGATGAAGAGATGAAGAAAATTCGTCAAGTTATCCGAAAATATAATTACGTTGCTATGGTATGCCCACAAGCGGGTCTTTAAAACGCTTCATATAAAGGAGGAAAAGGAAAATTTTAAAGTCTTGAATTCAGCCCTTTTGGTTGATATTTTTAGGGATTAATTTCACCTTGAAAACAAAAATTTGTCACTGCCCTCCAGCCAAAAACCATCAGGAATACACCTGTGATTTGACAGATTGGGTTTATCCCTCATTGCAGTGAGGGAAAACGCACTGGAATTCCTGGAAACCATGGGCCATTTGAATAAGAGAGCGTTAGAAAGGATTTGGGCTTGCATCAGGTGGTCTTGGGGAAGATAAGGGAAGCAGGGCTTTACTGTGCATTGGATGTGGTCAGGAAGCCAGGGTAATTCTGTGATTGGATATCTTAGTAAGTCTTAAATGAGAGACTAGAATGAGGTTAAAACTGCAGAGAAGGAACAGTCATTCATTTAGCCAGGATGGAGATACTTGGTCATTTTGTGGTTTGACATTGTTTATTTTTTTGTCCTTGTTTGGACATGATTATGGAGTGGCCTTATTTGAGGTTGAACTTCTGTGAAATTATGTTCAACAGGAGAACATTAGGGCCTAGCTGTGAGTGCCAGGTCTGCTCCTAGCAACACCAAAGCCTAGCTGGTAGTACCACATGAGCTCCCAGAAGCTGGGGAGCTCTTTCTCAAACAAAAAAATCAGATGTGCCAGTGAAACATTGGTCTGCAATTTGTTTTCATAATTAACACTGGAGTTCTGTGAATATACTGTGTTACTAAGCAACTCTGCTTTTGCACGTGCTGTTCAATCTGCCTAGATTGTCTAACCAGTTAGTGATTTTTCTTCTTTACCATTACACTATTTCTGTTAGCTACCTACTGTTTTCTGCATCCACTAGATTATTATTAGCTCCATAAAGCAAGTGCTTTAATCATCCTTTCTCTCCCAGCACCTAGCATAACACATATAGTATCCAATAAAGTGACTGTTGAATTGCACTGAATTTAGAGAAATAGTGATTTCTTTACTGTTTCATAGTGACTTGATAGGCAGTTTTTATTCTTAGCTAGCCCTGGTTTGAATTCTAATACTAAACTGATGTATCTTTGTGTCAGTATTTTTAATAAAAATGAACAAATGGATTACTTTGGGGAGGGGCAGGTTGATTGGTTAAAATATGAATGTTTGTAGGTAACGTACTATTTAATAAAGGTATGCTTAGCCATTATTAGAACTAAAATTGTTTTCTTAACCAATGGAAATTCATAGTGATCATTGATTTCTCAGATAATAAAGAGTGGCAACATAGAGAAGTGATAACATCCTACAAGAGTGAGTGGGTGGCATGCTGTTCTTGACAACATGCTTTCTGTGGACTTTAGAGAGAATATTGTTTCAGCCGGAGAAATTAGGAAGCTAATGATGTTTTTCTTAGGATTTTGGTGTTGAGAAAAACCTTGTCTCAGAGAAGCAATTGGAAAGTACAGGGCATTTTCCATTCTTTTGAACCAGTTCTTCAAGAAACTTGGTTTTAGCATTGGAATACTGTGAGCATCATTTCACGTGTCCTTTGGGAGATAGGAATTTATGATTTTCCCCCCTTTCTTGGGTATAGAGTAAGTATTTAGTTACATTTATCACATGTATCTCATACTTAGTAATTTTTTTGATATATTTAAGAAAAGGTTAAGTTTATAGAGTTTTATGGTTCTAAAAAGTGAGGTTCTTTCTAGTTAAAAGATACTTTGTAATTGAACATAAATGTGTAGAATATCATCTGTAGGATTCTTTGATTTGCATCAAAAGAATGTGTGGATTGTAGTTTTCACTGTTCAGTACATAATGAATCTTAAAATTATTTTACAGGACACCGAGTTTCCAGGTGTGGTTGCAAGACCCATTGGAGAATTCAGGAGCAATGCTGACTATCAGTACCAACTATTGCGGTGTAATGTAGACTTATTAAAGATAATTCAGCTAGGACTGACATTTATGAATGAGCAAGGAGAATACCCTCCAGGAACTTCAACTTGGCAGTTTAATTTTAAATTTAATTTGACGTAAGTGGGAAATAACTGTATAACCCAGACTTTTTTTTTTCTTTAATCTTAGGAATTGATTTTCCTCAAGTATGGTGACATGCTAGGTGAATCTGGTGTAGTTATACTGGAAATATGTAAAACTTAACATTTCAAAAGCATAGTTTTCTTTTTTACTATGGGAACAAAAGATACTTTGATGTTGAAGATTTTATATTTAAAATATGACTGCAACTTTTTTTGTATTTGGAAAACTTTGGGTATTGAAAGTACTTCTGATAGAAAAAATAATCTTACCACATTAGTTTAGTTTTACTTTGAAAAATTTTGTGTGCAGTTTGAAATATAGCCTTTTATAATATTTGTCCTTGTAAAGATTTTTATTGCAGTCATATTCCAGTTTATGAGTAGATTACTGTCAAATGCAGTAAGACGTGTTTTGGAACCTTGGGTACGTTTTCCTTTCAAGTCAGTATTGTATAATCATTATGTTGCCACTTCAGCCCACAAAAGCTCTCTTAATTTACATGTAGGAGAAATAGTAGTATCCTTGAACCTGGTGTTTATCATATGTCAGAATCTGCATTCTAACTCAAGCCCTGGGTCTCCACCCAGTTTCCTTAGTTTTAATTTTTCTATATTATTATTAGAAGTAGTCTTGATAGCTGAGGGAAGTTTTAGAGTGTTTTTGGAGAAGGGCAGATTATTTGCAAACTGTAAGTTGGGTGAATAAAATATTGAACACAATCTCAGTATAGCAGGACCTCAAATGTCATTTTTTTCAACATTGTTTCATGGTAACATTCAGAAAAAATAAAATTGATTTCTGACCCGGGCCACTACCTGTGTGGAGTTTTGCACGTTCTCGTGTGTATGTGGATTTTCTCCCGGGTCCTCTGATTTCCTCCCACATCCCAAGGCTGTGCACGTTAGGTGAAGTGGTGTGGCTAAGTTGTCCCAGTGTGAGTGAGTGCACCGTGCCACGGAATGACATGTTGACCAAGGTTGGTTCCCACATTGCGCCCTGAGCTGCCAGAATAGGCTCTGGCTTTCTTCACCCCTCACCTGAATAATGGAGCAAATAATTATCTTACTTGTTTTTATTAATTGTTCTTAAATTTACATACAGCTCACATTTATTTCAGTGTTTAATACTAGAAGTATTTTGGTCTTTATCTAGAAGTTTGGTGATTTTTTTGTGACCAGCAATAGGCCATAGGAACTTAACTCTTGTTTTTATCAATTAGCCTGTGGTAAAAATTGGTTTTGTTATCCATCTTTTGGCTTAAAGTTGCAGTTTCTAAGAACTTACTGATAACGTTAAGTGAGTGCTTAACTGTGTTGCAATGTTGCATTGTTCTTCTATTTGACATCCTACATTTGTGTCATATATCCTAATATCTGATAGGAAAAATAGTAAAAGAAGCTGTAGGCAATTAATGGTAGTGCCAATATATGAATTCTTTCTTCCTGTTCTTTTTCGAATAAAGATATTTAATATACACAATTTTACGAAAGTAGGGCTTAGGAAAAGCAGAGTAATGATGTTTGTGTTGTAGTATGGCTTATAATCACACTGTGTTTAGCCTGACTCTCCATTTCATTCTTTTGGATTTAATAATATACTCTGTTCGGAGACCAAGGCAGGGGGATTGCTTGAGGCCAGGAGTTCTAGACCAGCCTGGTCAACATAGACTCTGTCTCTACAAAAAAAAAAATTAGCCAGGCGTGGTGGCTGTGTATCTGTAGTTGTAGCACTAGGGAGGCTGAACCAAGAGGATTGCTTGAACTGAGGAGTTCAAGGCTGTAGTGAGCTGGATTGCACCACTGCACTCCAGCCTGGGCAACAGGGTGATACTTTGTCTTTAAAAATATCTATATCTATCTTTACACACGTGAATACTACAGAACCTTATAAAGTAAACTTGTCCAACCCGTGGCCCAGGGTGACTTTGAATGCAGCCCAACACAAATTCATAAACTTTCTTAAAACATTACGATATTTTTTCTTGCTGTTAGTTTATTTACTGTGTGGCCTAAGACAGTTCTTTCAGTGTGGCCCAAGGGAAGCCAAAAGATTGGACACCCTGGTTATAAAGGGTGAAAAGTACTCCACTGAAACTGATAACCTTTTATAAGAACTATGGCTCTGAAACACTGAAAATTGCTTCCTCTCCTTTTTCTCAAATGATAAACCTTTATTAAAATTAGTTCTTTACCATTTCATTTGCTCCATGTTACTTTTTGTTCAAATGAATTAGTACATTGTTTTTAAATTAGATACTATTGGTGATTTCAGTACATGAGAAGGAAGTAACCCATCAGCTTCTCAGTTTGGGTAAAATTGACAGTTTCCTTTTCTAGAAACACCTTTGTTCTGGTAACAACTGCTTTCTTCGTACAGCATCTAAGTGACATTTTTTCTTTCTTAGAAAGGACTGCTAAAGTTTACTGCCAAGTTTTGCTACCGTTTACACCAGGAGTGTCTAATGTTTTGGTTTCCCTGGCCCACGTTGGAGGAAGAATTGTCTTGGGCCACACGTAAAATACACTAATGCTAACAATAGCTGATGAGCTAAAAAAAAAAAACACACACACACAAAAAAGAAAATTCTCAGAATGTTTTAAGAGACTTTATGAATTTGTATTGGGCTGCATTCACAGCCACGCTGGGCGCCCACTGGCTGCAGGTTGGACAGGCTTGATTTACACTGATGTTAGGAGATGTTTAAGGAGAAGGATACAGTGAAAAACATTAGGTAGAAGAAGTCATTTGGAAGATAAACCAGTAGTGCCTAATATAGAGAGCACCGTGAAGAAAATCTTGGAAATTTTGAAGAAAGATAAAAATTGGCTTCTTAATGGGGTGGCTAGAATGAGTGTCAGTTACAGTGCTAGACACTAGGGATTTAGTACTGAGGAAAGTTGGTCATGGCCTTTATAACTCAGTGTTTTGTAACTCTTCTGTTTTCTCTCTATTGCCAAAGTCTAAGAATTAGAATTATTAATACCGATCAACGTATGGGAATTCTCTCCAAACTGAATTTGGAGTTGATATATCTATGAAAATTGAGGTGGAATACTGATGAGCTGTGAAGAAGAAAAGCAACCCATGGAAATAATGTCACTGATGAGTCAAAGAGCGTTAAAATAAATTTTTTAAAAATCACTTTGAGGCCGGGCATGGTGGCTCACGGCCTCCATGATCTCAGCACTTTGGGAGGCCGAGGCGGGGGGATCACGAGGTCATGAGATTGAGAGCATCCTGGCTAACACGGTGAAACCCTGTCCCTACTAAAAATACAAAAAAATTAGCTGGGCGTGGTGGTGGGCACCTGAAGTCCCAGCTACTTGGGAGAGTGAGGCAGGAGAATGGCATGAACCCGGGAGGCGGAGCTTACAGCAAGCCGAGATCATGCCACTGACTCCAGCTTGGGGGACAGAGTGAGACTCAGTCTCTAAATAAATAAATAAATAAATAAATAATCACTTTTGGCGATTGCAGTATTTCTTGATATTTGAGAGAATTATTTAATAGGATAGTAGAAATTACAGGGCATCTTGGGTTCAGTGGTAACAGAAAGGATGCTGATGCTTCATTTAAGGAAAGTAGCAGTGTAAAGTAGAAGATGGAGAGTGCCATAAGAAGGGAGGCTGGATGCAGTAGCCCATTCTTGTAATCCCAGCACTTTGGGAGGCCAGTTGGAAGCCAAGGCGAACAGATCACCTGAGCTGAGAAGTTCAAGACCAGCTTGGGCAACATGGCAAAGCCCTGTCTCTACAAAAATAGAAAAATTAGCCAGACATGGTGACGTGTATCTGTAGTCGCAGCTACTACTTGGGAGGCTGCAGAAGGAGGATTGCTTGAGTCTGGGAGGTCAAGGCTGCAGTGAGCCGTGTTCAAGCCACTGCTTCGTGGATGATAGCCAGACCCTGTCTGAAGAATGGAAAGCAGTGTCAACAGAATAGTGGTTTTTAGTTTGTTTTACAGATAATACACAGACATTTGAGTGTTCACGAGTTAAGGAGTTGTATGTTAGGATAAAGATAGGCACTTGACAAATCCTTTGAGGAATGGCATGAAATAGCGTCTAAGGCATTGGTAGCAGTTAGCTTCGGCGATGAGGCAAGCTGTCTTTGGAGTCTAAAGGAGAATGATCTTTACGTAGGTAGATGTAAAGAAAGACAGGAATATTGATCGGGTATTTCTTTGTAAAGCAGGTGTGGGGTGAAGCCATATGCTGCAAGGAAACAGGTGAAGGGTGTTACTAGAAACTTAGAAAAAGGGCTAAACCACTTGCATACCTATACCTTGGCAAATGGCCAAGAATGATGTGAGCATGGAGAAGAATCTGTTTTTTATTGGTTGCTTATAGTTGCTAAGGCATGCCTCATTGTGAGCATTGGGACCTGATGAGTTAGATTATAATTTTTTGAGGTACATATTTTTAGCATAGGAAAGCTATGGTTTCACTAGGAAAAAAAAAAAACAACTACTTCATTGGGTTTATTCTGTTACCCTTCCTAAAGGATTTTCCAGGGGAGACTGACTTTTAAGTGATTGTTGTGGTTTCCTTCTGTTTTAAAATATTTCCATTGTTAGCTTTGTAATTTTTCAGACATAGAAATAAGTTGATTTCCAAAGGACTAACCATAAGGATACTTTTTGGCCCAAGTGAAATATACCCTATGGTTTAGTTTTGTCAAAAGTGTTTAATAGGAATTCCTTTTGCCAAGAGGTAGAAACCAGTATTCTTTCAATTTGAAAAGTAAATAAAAACATACATTTTCACATATTCTCAAAAATATATCTGTATTTTGGTAGCTTTTTTGTTTTAATATTTCAGATACAGATATACTGTATTTTGGGAACTTCTGATTTAATATTTCAGATACACGTATATTTGTGGTTGGAAATATATTTGTGGTTGGAGATGGCTTTCTTTTTGGCTTAAGTGAAGTCCTGAAGAATTGGTTTATATTTAGATTGCCTGGCTTGATTTTATAAGGCAGTCATTTAGGAATCGGATTGTTGGCAGAAGAAATTATTGCTGTTACAGCACAGTCCTTAACTTTAAACAATGTTGCTTATTGGAGCCATTTGCAAGGCTTATCATTTGTGAAATGAGGCATCTCCTTCTTTAAGATGAAGTGTAGTTTAACTCGTCCACATGAGACGTTTTCCACCGGGTCTCCTTCCTGGTGCTGCTGAGAGCATGGGAGATGGGCATGTGCCCCACAGCTATGGCTGCAGCTCCATGTGGCAGCCTTACAGTGGCTGCTGAGACTCAGAGGCTCTGAGAAAACTTGTCTGTTACTTTGTGATAGTAGCCCCTGGTGAGTAGAAGACCCTTTTCCAAACCCAGTTAAATGTATTTAAGAATGAAAGGCTAATAGAGTTAATAGTAAAGATTAAAATTGTACCTTTGGACTCTTTGAATGATTTTTTATTATTTGAAACACTTTTCTGAAATAATGACCCTTGTATTTAAATTGCATTTTTCTTGCATATATGTAAAGCATTGGAACAGCTGGACTTAAGCCAGTCCTCTGTCTCTTTTCCAGCACTGTAGTTATAGATGTAAGCAGAAGAACAGCTTGTTTGAAGTAATGGCATGTTTGAATGTTGTCTTTCTCTTTCTTCTGCCAGGGAGGATATGTATGCCCAGGACTCTATAGAGCTACTAACAACATCTGGTATCCAGTTTAAAAAACATGAGGAGGAAGGAATTGAGACCCAGTACTTTGCAGAACTTCTTATGACTTCTGGAGTGGTCCTCTGTGAAGGGGTGAAATGGTTGTCATTTCATAGGTAAAACGACTACATTGAAAATGCCTTTTGTTTTTCCATCTCATACTTGCTCCACACTTACTTGGGGCACTGTGTTTACAATTTCAGGTTTAATTTTAGAAAGAGTTGACTGCCATATAGAGTTAATGTTGGTTTACTTAAAGGTTAATTTAAAATATGGGATCCGTTTTTGCCTGTGAGAAACATGTTGCATAGTGGAAACAGTACGGTTCTCTAAGAAGTGAAAGACCCTGGTTTAAATCCAGCAATGCCATTTGGAATTGGTGTTATCCAGGGTTTTCTTTTACTATTTCTACACCTTAGTTTTTAATGTTCTACAGGGGAAACCATTTATTTACATTTACAGAAATTTATAGAGTATTTACCATATGGCAGGCACTGAGATGAGATTCTAGGAGTTAAGCTGTGAATAAAACACACAAAAATTATTTTCCTCTTGGAGTTTATATTCTCATGGGGGTGGGCAGACAGTTTTTAAAAATGGAGTTCACATTGTGATTTGTTAGATAGTGATAAGTACTATCTCAAAACAGCAAAGAAAATGCTAGGGATGGGTGTGGAGGTAGATTTTAATTTTTTTAAAAATAAAGTGATAAGGCATCCCTTTGAAGAAATACGTTGAAGACGTGTTTTAATGGTCACGAAGATAACTTTATAAACAGTCAATTCTCAATAACTGGTGGTTTTAAGTTCCTTTTTGTTATGAAACTAGATTATTTAAGAGTGTTTCTGGTAAGGAAACTAGTTCCGATTTTGTGAAACAGACTTCCATGTATGAGAAAGAGTTTTCCCATCTAAGTAAACTAAACTGACGACCCAGAGACTAAAAGTAACCTTCAGAATGGTTACTTTTGTTAGGTTTTGAAAAAGCTTTGGGTTACATAGATCCTTGATCTTACACTTGATCCACTTCACACATTTATTTTAAATCTGAGTCTCCTTCTTGGTGTAGTTTGTATCTCTGATCTGTGGGATGTTTATAGTGAAGGACTGTTCATGTGGGCGACTTTGATGTGTACTAAGCAGAAACTGTTGAGTTGTAGGTACTGAACACACTGATTCTTACCTATCATCTTTTTTTGTCTCTTTTCCACTTGAACGTGTACCTTAGGAGACACAACTTAAGACTCTTGATACAAATAACTTTTTTTAAGTCATTTTTTCTTCCCTAGATATGAAGATGCAAAAGAACTGGAAAGTATTGTCCTATCCTTTTACTATATATGACATACTCTTTCATTTAAAAAATACTCTGACAAAATATAGTGCACTAGGCACTGGGGTTTTAAGATGAATGAAAACAAACAGGTTTCATTCATGTCTTCTTGGAGTGTAGAATCTAAGTTAGACTGATATATTTAAATATTTATCAAGATACAATATTTTATTCCATTAAATATCACTAGCTGTTTTTCTCATGTTCTATTTCAAGTAATAAGGAATAGTTTAGGAAGTTTATAAATCTTAAGTGCTAATATAATCTTAAACTTTTAATGTTAGTAAGCAAATGCCATATAGGCTTCCTGTCAGAGGTCCTGTAAGGAAAAATAGACAAGGGATGGACGTGTCTACGTGGCCTGGAAGTGTAGGGAGACAGAAAACTGTGGTAAAGTCCGGATAAAGGGAGAAGAGGTCTGGATTTGAGAGTGTAGGAGTTTGCATTTTATAATGAGGAGAGTAGTTATTTTTTTACTACCCTTCACTTCTTCCATGTGCAACATTTCCATTAATCATGACTCTTAGGGAGCCACACTGAGAGGAAGAGAATTGTGAAGGAAGAGAGGGCGAGACTACTTAATAGCATAGTCATTTAAGAGAAGTGAAAATACCTTGTTACAGTCTTATTCTTTGGGTAATATATATGACCACCTTATGAAAAAGATGGGATGACTTGCATTACTTTTGCCTATCAAATGCCCGTTCTCTTGCTACATTTGCTAACTCCTCTGGCCCAGTTTCCATATATCTTTATTTCTCCATTTCCATAGTTACTTAAAAAAGTATTTTGAGACATCTATGGGCAGTTTGATGCTCTTTTGGTGTTCTCTATTCAAATATCAACAAACTAGTATTTTCGTGACCACAGGCTTGGTTTGATAGTGTAGATCTGTGTTGGTATCTCTGAATAATAAAGTGATAAAGTTTTTAATACTGTAAGATGACAGCATTTTCCCATTATAGTTCTCAGTGTTTGTTTTCTCTGTTCTTGTGTGCACTTTTCTTTAATGTTTTTGGAAGGACTATAGTGTGACTTGCTTAAATTTAAATCAGATAAACTTTTTTTTTTAATCTTTATGGTATTTATGTGTCCCTCTTCTCTATTCTTTTAACCCTTTTATAGTGGTTACGACTTTGGCTACTTAATCAAAATCCTAACCAACTCTAACTTGCCTGAAGAAGAACTTGACTTCTTTGAGATCCTTCGATTGTTTTTTCCTGTAATTTATGATGTGAAGTACCTCATGAAGAGCTGCAAAAATCTCAAAGTAAGTCTTCAGGTGGCATTATCTATAGCAGCACACTGTTCAGACGAAGGGACTGTCATGAGAGCCTAGGCTGGGATGTTGTTCTAAACCATATTTTACAGTATTACATTAAATGCAATTATATTATCTGGTCATGTGATTTTTTTTTTTCTTGCATACGTGATAATTTATAGGGAATCCTTTTTTCAGAGCTTTAGTATGTCTTGGCAGAAGGCAGAATTTTCAACAGATTTCTAGCTTAGGTCAGATTCTTGTCATTGCTTGCCAGATTGAAAATCACAAAAACAAAAATCGGAGGACAGTGAGGCTCTCATATGCACACCAGTGTGAGTTCTTTCTTTCTCCCAACACGCATAGAGTCTCTTCTTACAAGATAGAATCTAAGGTGGCCAGAGATGTGCAGATGTATTCAGTAATGTGGCAAAAGAGTTTTTCTTTCCTTTTGGCTTTTCATGGCTAGAAATTATTGTGTCAGTTTTAGTGATAGGATAATGTTCCTAGGATAAAACTACATACCTAGAAGGTTCTTCTTCTGGCCAAAAGATGTCAGCTTGTTACAATTAAGTACGATGGGAAATGTGGAGGTCCTGCCTAGATAGTAGTAACATTCTGACGCTGCATAGTGTGTATTTTTAAATTCTAAACATTAATTTCTTTTTTTGTTTTTGAGACGGAGTCTTGCTCTGTCACCCAGGCTGGAGTGCAGTGGTGTGATCTCAGCTCACTGCAACCTCCGCCTCCTAGGTTCAAGTGATTCTCCTGCCTCAGCCTCCTGTGTAGCTGGAATTACAGGTGCCCATGACCACGCCCAGCTAATTATTGTATTTTTAGTAGAGATAGGGTTTCACCACGTTGGTCACACTGGTCTTAACAGATAACTGAAGATGAGAAGCTTTCTTTTGGCCAGTGTTTACCTTTAACAAGGGATATGGTCAGCATATGACTAGAGAAATTTTCAAGAAAGGTTACTTTATGTTTGTAGCAGTAGACTTCTGTGTAATTTGAGGGGATTTCCAGTAAGTGAACTTGCAGTAGGGTGTCCCTTACTTGAGAAACTCAGTCCACCCTGTGAAAGCACTGCATGCCGAGGCCTACATGTTTTCACTTGACTTTTTTTTTATTGACATGTTTGTATAATGACAGTTTTCAGGAACAGGGAACCAAATTATTGCTCATTATGTGGTTGTTACTAGGAAGTTTCTAAGTACAGATATTCTGAATGTGTCCTGAGTAAGCTGCTGTGTTAAAATTCAGGTTAACAACAAAGGTGCTTTTTGACCTATAGTCAGCTATGCTGTTCTATTCAGTTCTATTCTGTGTTCTCCTGAGCAGCTGCTAATGATACCTAATCCTCGTGCTATTTTTAGCACAGAAGCAACTGCTGGGTAAAGCATTGTTTCAAGCTGTGATGCACAGAAGGGCCATTTTGCTGGTGGAGGCCTTAACAATTTAGAGAAGAATTTTTGTTTTGTTGTTGGTGTTTCTTTACCTCACTCTCTATCCTCATTCTCCCCTCCCTTTACTCTCCTTCCCTCTCCTCCCACTTTCTTTCTTTCTGTAACTGTCTTTCTCTTCCTTTCTTTCCACTCTCATCTTTCTTTTTTAATCTTAGCAGTATTAACATAGGTGGATTATAGCAGACCACTCTAAGGAGTTGTGTGCATATACGCATCTTAACAAACAAAACCATAGTTAAGCATTTAGCATATTCTTAATGATTTGGTTATTCATAATGGCTTTGTTTTGTGAAAATTAAGTGAAAACTACAAACGGATGGTGGGAAGTTTAAGAAAATATGAAAAAAATGGTGTTATACTAGCTATGCAGTTTTATAATTATTACTGGATTGATAGACCATGAGTGTACTTGATAAATATTACCCTATATATGCTCTGCTTCCCTCCCGTATCTAGGAAAGTTATTTATTTGTCATATGCCCTAAAACATAATGAAGATACATTTTCCCAATTAGGATATTGTTTTCTATTTAATGATACTGTTTCCACATTCAACAAATACATTAGTAATTCACATTCTCTGTTTCTTCCCCCCAATCTTTATAAAATTCACCTTTACATACTAAAGTTTATTTTTATTTTGGTCAGTGTCTAAGTTTATAATTTGTGAATGTAGGCGTTGCAGTATTTTCCTTCTTGACAAGCAATTTTTATTTCTTCTAGGGTGGATTACAGGAGGTGGCAGAACAGTTAGAGCTGGAACGGATAGGACCACAGCATCAGGCAGGATCTGATTCATTGCTCACAGGAATGGCCTTTTTCAAAATGAGAGAAGTATGAAGACATCACTGCCTTTTTCTCAGTTGGTTGTTAGGTTGAGAACATTAAAAATCTTATGGCCAAAGATTTTGGGCAAAAAGTACCTACTAAGTAAAGCTATATTTAGAGATACCATATGAGTCACATCCACCACACTTAAAAGTATTCAAAAATAAGTCATCTTGAAATGTAGTTCAGAAGGAACTGGGAGAACATGTTCATCATAGAACCAAAAATTTTAAAACATAAACTACCTGAGAAATCATGTAGGTCCAACCATATTATTTCTCAGGTGAGAAAACAGGCTAATAACTTCCATGATCAAACACATTACTAGTGGGAAAACTCCAGAGTTCTAACTCCCATTGGTACTTCTTCTGCAAGGCAAGGAATCTTTGTATTAGGTTTCTTCTAGCATGGCCCTCTTTAGGCTTTAAATTGGTGATAAATATATTATTTGCTCATGTCATTCTTCAGTGCTTTGAAGATTTTATAGAGAAGGACTCAGGCTTTTTACTGGATTGAGTCTTAAAAGGGGAGTTGAATTCTGAAGGGATAAAATAAATCCAACGTCCTAGTTGAATCAGAAACCCCATTAGGAAAACCCTCCTTAAATGGCAACAGGCATGTTAGGTATGGAAGAATGAAACTTAACGAACCCATTATCCACTCTTAAGTAATTAAGTGATATGCACAGATACACCTAGCTATAGGTAAACAGGAAAATTGGTTGTGCAAAAACACGTGAGGTTTTTCTTGGCTATAAGTTTTCCTTTTTGCAAAAATTATCTGTGGATTTGAGTATATTTTCTCTTAGACATGAAAGAATTGACTGAGACTGAGAATTTAAAAACTTTTTGGAGCAATGTATTGATAATAGAGAGCATTAAAGCTGTTTTGCTAAGTAGTGTTGTTGATTCAGAAGTGATTTGGACTATCCATTCATGACACGTAAATATTTTGTTTTGGAGTCCTTCCCATTGTTTCTTTAGATAATTGAAATAACCTTTTAGATTTTTTAGCTTTGCATTTTAAAAATGTCTTAATGGTTTATTTAACTAAAGGTAGATTTCTGGCACCAATTTATTTTTATTTTTCTTGGCTTCTTCAATGACAGTAATAGAGTGTGAATGTTTGGATTTTACTGTCCATGACTTTACAGTTTATTTATAGCCAGCTCAGCCTTGCCTGTAGATTTAAGACAGCTTATGAACCTAAACTTTTTTTTCCACCATCATTGGCTTTCTTCATTCTTACTTGAGTATTGTTAAATTACTTGAGTATTGTTAATTTTTCCATGATGACAAATTCTTATAAAAATGGTCTAAATGGAAAAGACATGCATTTGTACATTTTTTTCGTAGTCTCTTACTTTGGTTTCTGAGCTCTGTACTTTTGAGAACATTAGTCTTACTCATTGAACTGAAATGTGTAGCCTCAAAGGAACACCATAGAAAAGAGCCATCATTATCATCAGTGAACAGTCAGTACTTACATTGCTGAAATATAAATTACAAGTGGTTCCCTTTGGTTAAAATTATCTTTTTTTTTCTTCAAAATTCCTTTTTAGATGTTCTTTGAAGATCATATTGATGATGCCAAATATTGTGGTCATTTGTATGGCCTTGGTTCTGGTTCATCCTATGTACAGAATGGCACAGGGAATGCATATGAAGAGGAAGCCAACAAGCAGTCATGACATGAAATAGTCCTTTTATTTTTATTTTATTTCGAGCTACACACATGCTTGTATATAGGTTTTATCTCTGGTTGAATCCCTTGAACAATAGACAGTACCTTTCCCCCCCCCTTTCATGGCCCATTTTATTGTCTGCCTTTCACTACTAAGTATGACCATTCCTATCTCAGATCTTAATAAAAAACAAAACAAAAAACAAAACAAAAATGCATTCAGGTTAAATTTGGCCTTAATTTAATATACTTGTTAGCAAGCGTGTGTGACAGAGAGTGGGGAAAGCTACATCACTGAATATTTTGATTAACTTTACCTACTTGAGTTTGGTTTATTTTTCCCTTTTCCTAAATTGACTAGCACTGACTGTAATTTATTTCCCTATTTCATGTCTCTCTCTTCCATTCTGCAGGAGTTTTAGCTATTTGAGATTGTGGACCATCAGTTTTGCACTTTAGAGAGTGTTTCTGACTCAAAACCTCTGTTTTATCAAAAATTTTGTTTTTTCTTGATCTTAGCTGGAAAAATGACCATCTGCCAACTTTACACAGTATTTACTTGGTTTTGACTCACAGAATATAGCATATTCATTGTGCAAACTGTCGATTCAGCGAAACTAAAAAAAAAAAGACAAGAAACTACTGAGGAGCTTAGTAACTGCTGTTTCTGTACGTAGTGTTTAATCTTCCAAGCACATCTAGTGTCTGTCAGTTTCTAATTGGCATGTGTAGGCTGCTCTGTGACTGAAGAATTTTCAAACCAGCTTTACACCCTTCAGGAAAAATCCCTTGTGATTGGATATTTAGTATCTGCCAGGAAACTGGTACTCAAGATGTTGAAGCTACAGTTATTTTATGATAGCACACTTCCCTTGATTTGCCTATTTTTAGTCCATCACCATTTACCCATGTCTTTTTTAAAAATTTTATTTTGTAGCCATACTTATGATGCTCTTGATTTGTTGGTTACACAAATCAATTTTATTAAAATCCAAAGATAACAAGTCTTTAGGTATATTTTGTACCAGATTAAATTAGAAGACAAAAATTGCGCTTTCATAGTTGCTACAAAGGTAAATAATGGAGAGATCTGGTACAAAACAACAAATTATATATATATATATATATATATTCTCATATATATATATATAGCTAATAAAATTACCTGAGGAGTGTAATGCTTGTTTATTTTTTTGTGTATATCTTTGCAATCTATTTTATATATATTGACAAAAGAGACTGTGAAATATTTAGCCATGCAGAATATGTGACCAGACCAGAGCATGTGTAGGAAGACTTTGGTAATCATTAACTGTACCCTGAAATGATGGACTACAAGTTATAATGTGTGTTACCTACACTTCAATCAGTAATATTAGCAAATCTTCAAATGTTAGTCACATTGGTTTGTCTCCCTTGTACATTCTTTATTCATGATATTACAGTGCTGTAACTGGGTGGTCCTTTTTAAACAAAACATTATTTGCAAAACAGAGGGTATTATTTGTTTTTAAAGCTTTTGTAAATAAAGGCTTCAAAATGTTTTCTTATAAATGTTGATGACTGGTGATTTTGTTTTGGAAATACTCATTTGGGGGATATTGTTCATTTTTATTTGGGCAACTCAACAGAATTCAGTAACTTCCTTCATTAATCCTAGATGATTATTAGTCCATTAATTGAAAAATCAATCTGAGTTTTCTGCATTTCAAGTGTTGGCTTATTCTTGTTCTTTATGAGTACCTCAACTAGCTAAGTAAGGATTTCTATTTCTCCTTTTTAGGAATGCATTTATTCATAAGGATATACTTAAAAGGAAATACATCTGGTGTAACTGTGGCTTTTTAAAAAATCTAACACAATGTAGCAAGTTTCTGACTGGCTTCTTTTCATTTTGTCTTTGCTAAAAAGGAAGTGAAACTTGTTTTCGCTTGTGATTTCAGTGTTAGTTTTTATTGAGAAAACTAACATTTAAATTCTGTTCAACTAATAGTTAGCTATTCTTTGAGAAATCAATGTAAAACCTTTTTAGTAGCCACATCGTTGCTCAATCTCATAACTTGTATCAGTTCTGGCTCTGTCCCTAAAAAGTGTAGATAATCCCTAACTTAACTATCTTTCAACTTAATGATTTTTCAACTTTACAGTGGGTGTATTGTAACCCCATCAAAAGTTTAGGAGCTCCTTAGGACTATGATGGGGTTACAGTTTCTACTGAATGTGTATTGCTTTTGCACCATTGCAAAGTCAAAGTTTGTAAGTTGAACCATTGTAAATTGGGGGACTCTATGCTGTTGTCTGCATTAAATGAATGTTAGTATTTTTTCAGATGTAACCTCATTGTAGGTTGAGCACCTGTATAGTATTTTATAACTTCTGTAGAGGAACATTTTGACTTTTACTGGGTCTAAGTTTTACTTTATTTTGTTCCAGTCTGAATGTTTGTAGAGTCTAGGTTTTAGATGTAAAGATATTTGGATGATAATTTTTTTAGTGTTCCTGAACCATTAATTACAGACTCATATAGTCTGTTAAGTCTACTAGAGCAAGGGTTGTCAAACTATGGCCTGCAGCCAGAATCAGCTTGCTGCCTGTTTTTGTGTGGCCCGTGAACTGAAAATGGCTTTTAGTTTTAAATGGTTGGGAAAAATATTCAAAAGATTATTTCCTGATATCAGACAATTACATGAAATTCAATTTTTAGTGTCTATAAGTTTTTATGGGAATGCAGCCACAATCATTTACATCTTATCTATGGATACTTTTTTGCTATAATGGAAAAGTTGAGTAGCTGCTACAGAACCTGTTTAAGTCTGTCTTGTTTTACGTTGCTGCTTGGCAAGCTACAGAATCATGGTGATGCAGATATAACCTGAAAGCATTTAGAATGCCCGGTGTACTGCTAGATTTATTACTTTTTCTCCTACCAGTTCATGCCCTGTATCTCAGAACAGGAAAAGTACACTTTGATACGTTTTCAAGGCACACTAGAATATGGACTATTTTATTATATGGTGGTATGTTATGTTTATAATGCAATGACACTGTAACTGGTAAAAGAATAAACTGACAGTATCAGACTAACATCACAATATTCCCAACTCGTGGAAAACAACAGTCAGAAGAATTAGAAAATTTAAATGAAACATCATAGAATTTCACAAAATAAAAATGAGGCTGCAACCAAAATGTTTACAAGTGCCCAATTTGTTAGCCAAGCAAAGAAAACCATTTACTAATGCTGAATTATATCATGCTTGAAGATAGTAACCAACCCAAAGAAATGTGTCCAGATAAAATGAAGGTATCAGCCTTTTGATGAGAACAGTCGTTTGAAGAATGAGGATTTTGGACACAACATCAAATGACACCATTAATTCTTTGCCTCTTACTAGTCAGTACTGCCTAGCTTTATTTTTTGAGAAACCATTGCTGGATTAGAAGTGACTGAAGAATTTATGGAACTACAAGTGGGAATATTTTCAAAAAAGTTGAGAAACAGTACGACCTGAAGTGGAATCTACTAAGATGTGATGCAACTGATGCTGGGAAAAAAATGCATGGAGCAGAAAAAAAGTTTATGTGGTCAAATTTATAAAGCTTGTGAAAATGTAAGTTGTTTGAAGCCTATAACTCTTCACTTGATTATGCATCAGCAGGTAGTTTGCAGGAAATATTGGTGTTACTGAACTGGTCAACAGTGAACTTCATTTGTTCTTGTGGACCTAACCATCTTCAGTTCCATAAATTTTTTTGTGACAAACAGAAGCTGAATATCCTGATTTGATTTGCTACACAGGCATTCAGTGGCTTAGCAGTGCTAAAGATTTATTTTTATTTTTTGGGTTCTTGGCTGACATTGAAATTTTTCTGAATGAGAAGAACCATCCTCAAATTTTAACACTGAGTAGCTTTGGAAATTAGCTTTTGCCACAGACTTGAAAATGTTTCTTAATGAATTTGACCTGAAATTACAAGGTAAAACAATATGGTAAATTCATTTCAATAAAAACTAAAATTTAAATAATAAGATTGTCAAGCTGCTTTATATACTTTCTGTGCTATCAGGAGTCAAAACAGCGCTGTATTGCCAAATCCATTTTTAGTGGATATATTTTCCTGTAGCAGTTTTTTGGACTTTGATGCAGTGCAAAGAAAATTTTTAAATTTTAAAAGCATTTAACTGCAATTGAAGACTTTCCTCTTAATCTTCTGTTGGAAATGAATCATCTTGAATGAATGACATGCTAAAGGGCAAATACCAAAAAGATGAATCCTACAAATGCCTTACAAGTGATGAATATGCTTAAGTAAAATCACATGCTCATGGGTGGATGTGTCAGTATTTAGTACCTCGACCTATTTGTGTGAAAAGATACTTTCAAAGATGAAATATGTGAAATCTCATTACACATCAGCATTTACAGATTAACATTTTCCATTTATTCCAGTGAGGGAATACCAACTTTTAGCCCAAATTGAACAAAATGTTACCTCCTCTCCCCTGCCAAAAAATCCCATTATTCCCATTAGTAGACCTCTATTACTAAAAAAAAAAAAAAAAAAAAAAAAAAAAAAAAAATTGTACTTGATATTTTGAGTTTGCAATTTTTAGAACAAAAATTTTGTAAAAAGTTTCCTTGAGTACCTTAGTAATGTCCTTCATTTTGTCTTAGCTTGCAAAGCCTCTAATATTTGCTACCTGGCCTTTTTAAAAAAATAAAAAGAAAAAAAAGAAGAAGGCTTGTCCCCTTCTCTACTAGAAGAAATTCAAGGGTCTATATCTGTCCTGTTTGCTGTTTCATCCACATTGCCAAATGCAGTGGCTCCTCTGGGTAGACAACCTGAGGTGGAATCAAATTATGAATGCATGTTATCTCATGTCTATAAAATAAATGTGTCAGAATTTATAAATAAAGGGATAGGAAAAATACTGATTATTGTATGTCAGTGCTTTGTAGTGAAGGCCAGTTCACACATGCCATTTGCTACGCTGGTGTAATTTATATGAGAGCTTAATTTATAACAATGTTACCTGTCATTTATTTTTCTATTAAGACATTATGGAAATGTAGGACTGTACACATCCAAGTCCTGCAGAATTTTCATTTCAGGTTTTAAAAGTTAAAATTCACCATAGAGTGAAAATTCCAAAAAACAAGATTCATTTACATTATCACTAGACAACTTCCATTTGTTCTAACTTGTATTATATAGTTTTCTATAGCATTAGTTACATCTAACGTTTAGTATAAAAGCAATTGAGCAATTTCTCTTTAGAAGTCCATTTCATTGCTTTGTAGCCATTGTCTGTAGGTGAATGAATAAGCTACCTTTCTCCAAAATTACTCTTCATTTTCTTTTTAAAGATAAACTGGTCAATACTCTCCTTCCTGGTATGGAGGAATTTTTTGTACATGAGAAGCATTCATGAATATAATCTGCCCTCTTGCTTTATTGTCATAGGAGGGGAAATTCACTGCTTTCACACTCTTCTTTTTTGGCTCTTTCTCCCAAAAGATAAGAATCTTTATTTGGTATGATACCAAGAAATTGGAGTTCATTAGCTTCAGACAATATCATCATGGCTTCCAAATTGTTAGGAAATACAAGTTTGCAAGACCCCAAGGGGACTTAATATTTTATATCTTACTAGCCATGTTATAGGTTTTAAGTGTTTTTGATGGGGAACTGTTTCACTCATGCCATATACCTGTTTTGTTTTTCTAAAAAACTAACACTGTAAGTTGTTAGCAGGTATCTTGTATCACTGCAAAACCCATGTATAATAAAAACTTGTTCTTGAGCTATATGTGTGTACACAGGCTTTCCTTGCATTCATTGTAGCCATTCTGGGGCTGTCCTCTACTTCTTGCCTAAGTATATGTTTTTTAAATAACTTCAGCACATTTGCATACTACTCCAAGATTACTTTATAATTAAAGTCGCTTTTTAAAGTATTCAGCTTTCACACGGTAAGTGTTTGATTAGTTCATTTAAGATGTTTTTAATAGTACACTTTAGGGAGCCATACATACTGACAGAAAAAAGACACAAAATCTAAACTGACAAAATAGCCTTGCTCTCATAACTGAGTAAAATAAAACATGAGAACTGACATATTCTGTAGTATCTTTAAATTCAGCATCAACAGAATTTTATGTTTGAAGTAATTACTTGAAGTATGCGTTTTTTTTTTTTTTTTTCAATTAAGCACCTTTATCCATCAAACAGAAGCTATTAAGTATTAATAACTTCAGGTAGGATTCAGCTCCTTGTACTGGTAAACCTTACCTGGAAGATGCAACATAAATCATAGGTTGTCTTCATAAACCATAAAGTAGTAGTATTTTTCCTGAGCAATAGGGAACTAGCCATAAACCAAGGCTTAAAATAACTTATTACAAGTTTCCCTTTGGTTTAATTGATACTCAAACCACTCAGAGGATTAGTTTTAACAGACATTTTCCCCCAAATGTAAACAATACAGAAATATTGAATGCTGGCTATGAACAAGAACATCAAAAAGATCTATTTTTGAACATTTTTCACCAGTTTGTTTTTTGCCCTCACTTTCCTGCAACAAGAAAGGTCTGCAAATGATTAAAAGTGTCTTATATTGGCATTGCCCAGATTATTGTATTTGAACTTTTTGCTGGTATAAGAACAATTCTCAGAGGGTATTGGTGATTGAGCTATTAGATACCTAGACTGCATTATTGTAGTTGTTTGCTCACATTTCAAGGGGACTATTTGAGGAAGGAAAAAAAATGGGTGCCCTGTTTCAGAGTCTCCTGCAACACTGAACATTATTCCGGGAGATACTTCATGTTCATAGTTCTTGATTCACAGGAGTTTCTTTGAAACAAGCCTACTTGATTTCATCCTTTTGGTGATGTCCACTGTTTACAAGCCAGGGCACTACCATAATAAAAAAAATAAATCTTATAGAAAAGAGAAAAGGAAAATGCATGGTTTGCAACATTATGAAGTATAATACAGTTTCCTGTGTTCTGTAACTAAATAAGATCCTTTGGTAATAAATTCTAGAGGAAATCTGGTGGGGAACAGATTGCTCAGTTGTAAAATCTAGGTTAATGTTGACTTCTACCTAATGCTTTTCATGGCGTTACAAGATCAAATTGCTAAAACTCGCAATAAAAAGTAGAATCTAGCAATTTTTACGAAGACAAAGTGAGAAAATCCTAGTGGTATCTTTGTAAAAGAGTAACAAATACTTCAGGTATGTAACATAGTCTCCTTCCACATATAAGAGGAAATCGGTGCTGAACTGGCCAAGTATGTGGAAAAGAAGTGTAAAACATTTGGGATTAAGCCAGGTGGTTTTCTGCTTAGGAAGAACACATTTCTGCAGAAAGATATTAAACGTGTTATTTGTGAAAAATTCACTTGTTGAAATGTCACGTTGGTCAAAATATTTGCAGATCAGAATCTGTAGTCTGACTGTGTGGGTGGGATGGTTGTGCTGGAGTATACCTTCATCATGATTTACAATGTAAACTGCTTTGCATTTACCATTTTCTGAGGTTTGTATCTATGTTTGATCAAAGGTATCAGAACCATCACTTGTACAAACAAGTATCTGACAATATAAGTATATACTAAAGGATACAGTACGACTTCAGAATCAGCCGAGCAAGTTTACGTGTATTTCAAAATAGGGAAAATCTGCTAGTTTATAACATAATGAAGTAACACGTTTTTCATGTTTTCTTGAAGCATGAATCACGATTGCATGCCTAATTTTTTATAAATATGATTTATATCTTTGATTTCCCTAGTTGAGTTTTTTTTGTCAACGTATGCCATATTTCCAATAGTTGTCTATTGGTTACAGTGTACTTTTTATAGTCTGTTTCTAATTGTCCTCAGAATCACTGAACTACTATGAAGTAAATACCTTATCTTCTCACCACCCCTCCCCCAAAGACCTATGTTACGACTACACTGAAGACATGAATTTTGCCATTAGTAGCTCTAATAAACTATTAGGAAAATGTATGCTTAAAATAATTTATATTGTCAGTGCAAAGGCAATTTCTTATAGACAGGTAATGAAGGTGATCAACCACTTTAGTAGGGTATATTAGGAGTGAATTCACGGATATGAACTTCCTTGAATGCATCATGATTGTATTCAGATGCAACAGTTCTTTAATACATCTTTGAAATAACAATCCTCTTCCCTACATAATAGCAAATAACTAATGTATATGAAACATTGGTACACTATTTTTAATGCAAAATTTCTTAAATCTTGATTCCTATATAGTAAAATCTATAAAAACAAGAAAAATCAAAATTATCAGTTTAATGGACAATAAGGACAGTTGAAGTACGTGTCTTCAAGTTCGAGTTAAGCCATTAAATTTTTTAAAGCAAATACTTAAAGGTAAATTTTATATAAATATGTACAAAATGTAGATCTATTTATTAAGCACTTTGTTCACTCAGGTAAATTTGTATTGCATATCTAATAAGATATGCAATCATCTCCAAAAATTATAACTCCTATAATTCAAAACAAAACAAAACAACCCTTTAAAGGTTATTCACTGTATGAAAACAGAAAGGGAACAATTACAACAATGAAATTGTTTTAACTTTTTCAAATCTGATTCTAATGTGCATTGACATATATTTAATTGTATAAAAGACTGGGGGAAGGGGCGTAACAGTACTCTAGCAGAGTAAAGGATAAAAATCCCTCTTTTTCCCCTAGCTTCCAGTTTGACAAGAGGGAATACTTAATCGAATCCTGTCCACCAAAACAGCTAATAGTACTGTGCTTTGGGAAAAAAAACCTGACTTCATATAATTCTTAATTCATCCTGTGCTGCTGTTGGTTTTAAGACTTCTAGCAGTAGCTATACGTTCCAGTCTGGCACTTCAGGTATTTTTTTAAATGACCAAAACGTGCTCTAAAATGAAAGTTAAAATGTTATCATATTTTCTAAGATTTCTTGAAGCAGATTGTCAGATGAAACTCGTTAGCTTAAAACAAATCTCTAAAAGACTGCAGATTTTTCTGTTGTTCAAAGAATTGCACTCTGACTATAAAATGGACTTGGCTGACATTGTTTCCTCCATAAGCACAATTAATATAAAACTATACTTTTAGGAAGGATAAGTAATTGCAATGATCCTTTATTCCATTATCCTCTGGCCTTCTAGTTTATTTTGTGTTGAATGTTTGGTTTAACAAAGATTTTGAAAAGTTTATCACCATATTCTCTTGGATTAAATACCAATTAGTTGGTCCAGTTTTAAAAGGTAATCTGCTTTAAATTCTCAAAATCAGTACCAAAAAAAAACATACAGAGTATTATTCTAATTGTTAACATTTACATAAATTATACTGGACTCAAGAAAACTTTTTTTAAATAGTGCATACAAGGCACAAGAGCTTATCATATTGACTGAAGCTGAACATTCTGGCATCAACAAACACACCATTTTAGTTTATCTCAAACTAAATTTCCAAACAGCATCCATTTTAGTTCATGTTGAACTAACTTTCCAAAAGTTTTATGATTTTTGATGATTTGCATAATTTAATCTTAATAGGTGTTTAAGGAAAAATATAGTTTACCTGTCATAATTTTGATGAGATGAGAAACAAATAATACAGATATCACTGGAGGATAAATCTGTTGACCTATTAGGAATTCTTAAGAGAAATTCAATATTTTTACTATGTTCAACAGGAGAAATAATCTAAAAAGAGATTTTTAAAAAGCCAAACAAAAGAATGTCATAAAACAATCTTCATAATTGCTATCATAAATTTCCCAACTTAAGAAGATTAGAAGAGATGAAAATATATTTCTGATGTAATAGAAATGTACTGTATTCGGACAAAACTATTCCAGCCAACTGCTTTAAGAGGGAGCTCAAGCTTCAATGTCCACACATTTTCCAGCAGAGAACAAGGGCTGGATTTAACTGAGGCAAAAATGGCTGAAGATCTTCAACTGCAGGCCACCTGGACTCTGTAATGAATTTTCATAATTATCACAGTTCACTCAGTCTGAGGCTGGATTCACACCAGAGGAACAAAAACAAGTATGCTTTGCCACTTCCACCTTCTTAAAGGTAACAAGTTTTATGAATAACGCTTATCATTATAATGTGACTTGAAATCTCTGAAATCTTAATATCTTAATAGTCTCCATTTTCAGATTCAGAAGATCAGATCATTAATGGACTTTCTACGTGATAAACTGTGCTACCCATGTATTTGGGTAAAAGCTGGTCCTCGAATTTATTCCAAGTTTTTCAGAGAAGATGTTTTCCCTGTTGATTAATAAACCAGAACTACTTTTAATATTTAATAGGAATTTGTATTAGTTGTAACAATGTGTGTATTGGGTCCAAAACATGTTATATTTTAAGCAATGGCTTGGAGATAACTGATCAATTCATATTCTGCATTTCCAGCCAAAGGGATATAGGCACAACTGACCAGTGGCACCTTCCTGTGGGAAGCCTCTTCCATCATCTACAGCATTGATACCTTGAAATGAAACAGAAAACATGAAACTACTGTGTTACCCATAAACATGCAAAATGAACCAACTCATTTCATAATCTGTTTCAATGGCATCCCTCATTCAAAACTGTTTACTATGCTAGCAGGCTCAGTAGATGTGTTCTTAAATACAGACCTCTACATCAATACTGCTCAAACTTTAATATGCATATACAAGAGAGGATCCTATTAAAATGCAAAAAAAAAAAAAAAAAAAAAATGCAGACTCTGATTCAGTAGGTCTAGGGTAAGGCCTAAGATTCTGCATTTCTATCAGTCTTCCAGGGCATGACAATGTTGCTGGTTTGGGGCTACAATGTGAGTGGCAGGGTTCTGTGTTGTTAGCTCTGCATTCATCTGAGGCTGAATGGAGTTGAGGAGTGGCAACTGAGTCGGGAAGAACATCTAGGGAAATGAATTTGAAATTTCATGTGCATAGAAGCACAACTTTTTGTTTTGTTTTGTTTTTCGAGACAGGGCCTCACTGTCGCCCAGGCTGGAGTGCAGTGATGCGATCTTGATCTCAGCTTACTGCCAATTCCGCCTCCCTGGCTCAAGCCATCCTCTCATCCTCCCACCTCAGCCTCTGGAGTGGCTGGGACCACAGGCACATGCCACCACACCCAGCTAATTTTTTTTCTTTTTGTATTTTTGGTAGAGATGGTATTTCACCATGTTGTTCAGGCTGGTCTTGAACTCCTTAGCTCAAGCAATCTGCTTGCCTTGGCCTCCCAAAGTGCTGAAATTACAAGTATGAGTCACCACGCCCGGCCAGCATTTTTTTATTTATACCATGTGACAGGAAAGGTTGGAAAGCTAAATTTAATTTACTTTTCAGTACTAACTATGGGTTTAGGCACATTATAACCATCTGGAAACTGCTGAACAAACAAATATTTTATAAAAAGGTGACATCATTTACTAATGTAGTTCAAAAATAGGAGAAAAAAATATGAAGTTCTTTTGTTTGTTTGTTTTTTAAGAGTCTTGCTCTGTCACCCAGGCTCCCAGGCTGGAGTGCAATGGCGTGATCTCAGCTCACTGCAACCTCTGCCTACCGGGTTCAGTCGATTCTCCTGCCTCAGCCTCCTGAGTAGCGGGGATTACAGGCACGCCACACCACACCCGGCTAATTTTTGTATTTTTAGTAGAGACGGGGTTTCACCATGTTCGTCAGGCTGGTCTTGAGCTCCTGACCTTGTGATCCACCCGTCTCAGCTTCTCAGAGTGCTGGGATTACCAGGCATGAGTCACCGTGCCCGGCCAATATGAAGATATTTAATATAAATTAGGCACATCAATATCAGACTATTATTTGATATAAATACAGTTTGAATGAATTGCAAATCTGAGATGCAAAGCAGGAAAAAATTATTTTTAAAACTCTAGTGTCTTATTAGCTACTTTAGGGAAAATTAAGAAAACAAAACATACTGGTTATATCAATAGAATAGAAACATTACATCAGAAATGTTTGGGAAGACCAGGATCAGGGGTACATTTTTAGATCTATAGCACTGATTCATGCTGCCGTTTTGTGATTATGACTACTAATGTCATATTTGAATTAATAAAATCAAGTTTCTGTCAGATTTTTAATTTCAATGTTTTTATTTTGTCACTTATCCGTCCAATGTTGAGAACCTACTATGTGTCTGGCATTGTGCAGGGTGTTGGAGATAAACACAATGCTGGTATTGTGTCAAAATACTGGGAACTCTCGATGGCTTTTATATATTACCGTGTAACTGTAAAACGCTTAACACACAAAAAAATTCCTAATAGCACTGACCTTAAAAACAACAGTTATTGTAACTGATAATTTCAAAATATTGAAAAAAATCCTGTGAAATTCTGTTTTACAGAACTATGTTCTCTTTAATATGTTATTTGTGGTATTGGCTAGTGACTCATATTTGCTATAGTTCCATTCTAAAATTACATTCATAGTTCCATTCTAAAATTATTTTCAGAAATATAATAATGTGTCTTTGCTATTTTAATCAAATTCAGATTAAATTTTCACTATTTTAGCAGTTATGGTCCGGTATTCAGAGCTGATCCTGATCTTCCCAAAATCGGATACTAGTCAGCTGGCAAATTGCCAGATCAGCATTTTGCTCTTACAATACATAGCTAATTTATCAAAACCAAAACAAATAAAAACATATATCTATGAACTTTGATGCAAATCATTTTGTTTTACAAATGAATCTCTTGCTTTTCATAGACTTCAGGATTCTAGATTGCAGTTTTGTAAATAGAGAGTTATCTTACTACCTTTAATATTCAGCTCTGTAAATTGTTTATTATATAGTTGTTTGTTCCAAAGGGGTTCCTTATTGTACCTTTTTATTGACTGCAGGCTTACAAACAGATCATATGTTAAAGAAACTGATTTGGAACTGCTGGTTTTTTTAAAAAATACGGTTTAAAGAAAATGATTTGGAACACCTATTATTTTAAGGTTAACACATGCTATGAGGCCCTACTATGACCCAAAAATGGGAATGACAGTGTGCTAATGAGTACTTTAATGAGATATAATTATATTGCACTTAGACTCAGTGAGAGTTTCCTAATGGATGGTCAAGGATATGACCACTGTATATATTCTGAAAAATGAAGAAAAATTAAAAATAATTATTCTAATTTCTAATTTCACTTTATAAGTGACAAGATAATTTTTACGTATAGTTCAGGATTTTAGGATTGATCCCTGCCACTTAATGCATTACTATAAAATGACTTTTGTTCATCAACTTATTTCTATAATTAATCAAGTTAACCTAAATACCAGCTAATACTGAAGCTAGGTCTGTGCTCAGAAGCCTCAGTATGGCTAATGCAATCTCACAAGTCGGGTAAAAGATCTTCTATATAAGTCACTCATAAATTAATAAAAATGTTTATGGAAACTATTTACCCTAAGAAAATTAGAAGACTGTTAAAAATATAAAATAAAGGGAAAATCATCGTACTTTTGTAAATTGTGAATTTATCTTGCTTGAAGAGTTAAGTCTCATTCTCCATGGTTAATGCAGGATTGCTCATACCTTAATGAAAGAATATAAGTTAGCATTTTTGGTTGCTTTTGAACAAATAAGCAACAACTTGTTATTCATCTATGAATTATGAATCCCTTGGTAGACTTCCAAAGGTGCCTTGTACGTAATAAGGGTATATATAAGATGGTTATATAGAAACACACATACCCCTTACACAGTGTCAGTTACAACCACTATCTCTCTCTCCCACACACACAAAACACTAAAAACAAATATACATCTGAGGAAGTAGAGGAACACAATAATGAAAGATACATTGACCCACACTGCTCACATCAGCTTATGTCGAAGTTTCCAAATTCTTCCTCTACCAACCTCATTCTAGTCAAACCAATCTTTGAGCACTTTCTCACCTCATTTTTCTTGTTTCTTTTCCTTCCTATACATTATCTTTTAAACTTTAAATAGTTCTTCATTTCATCCAACTAACAAAAAAATTAATCGAACATGCCGAAGAATTGAAGAACAGCACGTGAAAATCAAGAAACCACTGCTATGTTAATACAAAGTATGTAAGATGAAACGTGAATCCCTTCTGGACGAAGAGGAGTTACTTTTTTTCCACTTCTCAATAATTGACCCGCAACTATTCCTCACTTCTCTGCCTCTAAGGAAACTGATGGATTCAAAGAACAAATTGGTGTCATCAAATTTTGTTTAGGCAATGCCTATTCCTTGCCATAGATTAGAAAGTGAAATGGCATGTTTGAAGGTCGAGAGAGTGACCAAATTATGAAAAGTCAAATCATGGGACTCTCTGGGAGGAAAATATATTTGTTAAAAATAAGGCTATTTAAAGAAAGCTTATATTTTAAGAGAAGATGACTGATAATATATGAAATAATGACTAGAATATTTACTTGGGATCATCCATTTGTTTTTCACTACCACTAAATCCCAGAGGTTTCTTCAAACTCTCATGCTGTCTGACTTTGGTTCATTACACTTTAAAACGTTGACCAGTTTATTTGAAAAGACTAGAAACGAAGGAGAAAAGGTTAGTAGTAGTCAGTCTGAAGATTTTCTGGCTAATAACACCTTAATCATAGATGTATGGCTTTAACCCCTTTATGTGGACACCACACATATGCATGTATGATCACCCTATTTTGTCTACTCCTTACCAACACTGAGAAATAGGTAGTCTTTGGAAAAGAAGGAAGCTAAGTCTAAAAGATGTTGGGTAACGTAACAAATATTACACACTACTGGGAGTCTAAATTAGGATTTTTAAATCAGGTCTGACTTCGAAGCCTTGCTTGTTCCTTGCTAATAAACTACACTGACTGAAGAAAACAAAAGATTAAAATCAACAACAGTAACAAGAGGAATGTGAGTGGGACATGAAGAAATCTCAGGCAGCTGAAGTTATGGTAATTACACAATAACTTTACTCAGACATTTTGAAATTGGACAGAAATCTCGGAATAAAAGAACTGAATAATTTAAGGTCCTTTTCAGTAGATATTTTTCTACTATCTGATTTGATTGTCATTTTTTTCACTTTTATACTTTATATTTTGAATTTACTTCTATCATTTTACTTGAGGAATGTGATAAAGATTTGGTTCTTCAAACAGAAAAAAGGCAATGCAGATCCATCTTTCACAAAATGATTTTCTGCTGCTAACAGGTATTAACGAACCTCATGAATAGTCCTTTGAAAATAACTCTGAATTTAGAATGGGACTCTGACTCCAAACTAAGAAAAAGTCTGTAGGTAATATAATGGATTTTTTTTTAACCACGTTTAACTTCTAAAAATAAAATATATCAAAAGATAGCCAAACAAGCACACCCTTACCTGCTTTGCATTTTCCTGGGTTTGTGCTGATCTCCGTCCAAGACTGAGAATCAGTAAGAAGGTGGCTCTGGGACTCTCTCAATGGCTTTGCAGGAAACTGATGGTTCTCGGGACTGAATAATAATTGAATAATCATCAAAAGCATCATAAGCTAATTTTTGATAGTAAAGTTGATTGTTTCTCAATGTATGGAACCAAAACCACTTGCAATGCAAAATGATTGCAGGAGGTACACAAAATAATGTGGGGAATACAAGAAGAAGACATTAAATAGCACTGACTAGTGGTGAGAAAAGTGTTCTCTCTTCAGTCTCTTTTCCTTCTTCTGCTTACGATAAGATGACAATCTCTAACAGTGGCAAATCTCCAGAGAATAGTCCTCAACCCCAGGCTTTAGCAGGTAGTTAGAACTTAATAATAGTATTTTATTATCAATTTTATGTATGTATTTATGTTTGAGGCAGAATCTCACTCTGTTCCCCAGGCTGGAGGGCAGAGGTGCAGTCATAGCCTCAACCTCCTTGGCTCAATCAATCCTCCCCTATCAGCCTCCCGAGTAGCTGGGACCACACCACCACGCTCAGCTAATTATTTTGTTTTGTTTTTTGTAGAGTGGTCTCCCTGTGTTGCCCAGTCTGATCACAAACGCCTGGCCTCAAGTGATCCTCCTGCCTTAGCCTCCCAAAGTGCAAGGATTACATTCATGGGCCACCACCCCTGCCCTATTTTTAAAGTTATATTCTATTTATAGAAAGTTATGCCAGTTTTTCATTTATGAGAGTGGTATAAACTTTGGTTTAAAAATAAGCATAAGTGCCAATTTAAATACAGAAAACTATTAATTTTGTAAGTGATATGTGGATATGGAAGAAAATATGAATGTCATGGTAGGAAGACAAAGTGGAAGAAAAAGTGGCCTATAGCTTCTAAAGTGGCCTAAATGGTCTTGAACACAATTCTCTCTATCTTCTTCTGTAAAACTGAAACACAAAGTTCGAGCAAACTATCTTGTAGGAATATAAAAAACATCTGAAATTATCAGGTCTTACAAACCCAATGTTCAGTCTGGGGAGTGAGGAGTCTTGTAAGAAGTATTTTCTTTAGAATTTAGGTGGAAATGCCATACATCAACATATTGGATGGCATGAAAAAATATACATAAAAATATTTCACTTAGGAAACATTATTGGCATAGAAACTATTAGTGATGTTTTAGAATGTTCTGAAATAGTAATTGTAATAGTATTCAAAAGAAAAAGCTACTTAAAATTCTTTCAAGAATAATTTCACATATTTGAGTTCAATTATATATAGTAACTATTATGTTTTTAAAGGATATATGGGTATGCTTTTTCTTCTTAATTACCTCATATCTAAAATTTTAGAATACTTCAATTTTGTGTAGCTTTAACAACTCCTTATTAAGATTTTGGAGGTAAATCTTAAAAAATAGAAAACAGCCTATCTCCATACAGGTTTAAATATATTATACAAAATATCTTACTTTAACTATTACTCTTCAAGAAAGGGACCATATAACAGGTACAGAAGACTAACTAGATCCTGGTTTAGGGACTCTGAAGATTCATTACTGCTAATAGGACTCTAGCAAAGGGCAAGAATCCATTCATTCAACAATATTTATTGAGTACCTGTCACTTTAATAAACAAAGTCATTGTTCTCATGGAAATTTCACTGTTATTGAGGAAGAAAAATAAATTTTGTGTGCGTGTGTGTGTGTGTGTATATATATGTGTGTGTATATATATGTGTGTATATACACACACACACACACACACATATATACACACACACGAATGAAATAAGTCAGGTGGTAATAAGAGCTATAACAACCGAAAAAATCAGGCTGGGCACAGTGGCTCACGCCTGTAATCCCAGCACTTTAGGAGGCTGAGGCAGGTGGATCACTTGAGGTCAGGAAGTTTGAGACCAGCCTGGCCAACATGGTGAAACCCCATCTCTACTAAAAATACAAAAATTAGCCAGGCATTGTGCTGTACATGTAATTCCAGCTACTGGGGAGGCTGAGGCAATAGAATTGCTTGAACCTGGGAGACAGAGGTTACAGTGAGCCGAGATTGCATCACTGCACTCCAGACGGGGTAGCAGAGTGAGACTCTGTCTCAAAAAAAAAAGAAAGAAAGAAAAAATCAGTGTAACAGGAAGTGGCAGAGAAAGTTACTATTTTACAAAGGGTTATCAAAGACTGCCTCTATTCTGAAGTTACGCCTGAACAGAATATAAATGAAGAGAAGACACAGCTCACCCAGATCTGGAGGAAGAATGGCAAGGAAAGGGAATTAGCAAGGACAAGGCACTACATAAGGAACATGCTTGGTCCATGTGAGAAACAGCAAGATCTGTGTGTCTGAGGATTGTGAGTGAAAGGAAAGTAAAAACAATGGCATCCAAAAGGCCAAAGTGAGAGGATTGCTTGAGCCCAGGAGTTTGAGGCTGCAGTGAGCTGTGATCACAGAACTGCACTCCGGCCTGGGCAACAGGCTGTTAATAGAGACAGGAAGACCCTGTCTCCATTAAAAAAAAAAAAAAAAAAAAAAAAAAAAAAAAAAATGTAATCCCAGCACTTTGGGAGGCCGAGACGGGCGGATCACGAGGTCAGGAGATCGAGACCATCCTGGCTAACACGGTGAAACCCCGTCTCTACTAAAAATACAAAAAAACTAGCCGGGCGAGGTGGCGGGCGCCTGTAGTCCCAGCTACTCGGGAGGCTGAGGCAGGAGAATGGCGTAAACCCGGGAGGCGGAGCTTGCAGTGAGCTGAGATCTGGCCACTGCACTCCAGTCCGGGCGACAGAGCGAGACTCCGCCTCAAAAAAAAAAAAAAAAAAAAAAAAAAAAAGAATGACTGTTTGGGGTCAGATCGGACGGTCTTGTTAAGTGATGGAACGGACATTCATTAGCTTTTATTCTGAGTAAGATGGGAAACTAACAGAGCTTTCAGCAGAAGAGTGACACAATCTGACTTATATTTTGAAGGGAAAATAGATTAGACTGGGGCAAAAATGTTAGATCAGTTAGAAAACTACTGAACTAATCCATGGGAGCAGGGATGATGGCTAGGACCAGGAAAGACGCCTTGTAGGTCATTAGAAAGTATTCAGAATATAGATATACTTTAAAGAGACATCTGATAGGATTTGCAAATGCAGTAAATACAAAGTAACTGAAAGAGAGGAATCCAGGATGACCCCACAGTTTCTAGCATGAACACATGGGAGAATGGAGGTCACTAATACTGATATATGGAAGCATGGAGGAGATTCCGGTTTAGGGTGGTGACGAGGGTACACATGGCTGGGAATCAAATTCAAAGTTCTGCTCTGAACCTGTTTATTTGGAGACGATTTTTAGGTGTCCAAGTGGGTATGTCAAGTAGACAGCAAGATATTCAACTCTGGAGCACAGAAGAGAACAGAACTTGCCACGAAAATTTTATATGGGCTAAACATGGGAGATAGTAGAATTCTACAGAAGAAAGAGACTTTAGCTGTCTAAATCTGACCTCAACATTCAAAGGAAACAGAGGCCTCAAAAGATTACTTCTTCAAGATCACCTAGTTGGGTAACAGTGTCAGAACTACGATTTCTGCCAAATCTCATGGTGCCCTTAGTGGAAGGAGAAATATTATCTCTAAAACCAAAATAATTTCTTAAATTATTTAAAAAACACAAAGGGCAAAAAAGTATTATAAACTACTACTGAATTTTGTAAAAGCTTGAAACATATTCTGAATAATTTATTAAAACTAGTTTTTTCTGCACTGAGGTATATGAAAAACCATAAACATTTAGCTCTGTGGGATTTTCAAGGCCAAATGCACAAGGCATGATCTAGTAAAAAACTCTGATGCCCTTGAATGTCCCTGTGAAATATATACACCGGGCACCATCACTAACTGGTAGGGTCTGGCCTGTACGTAGCTCACTCTAGGGATGGGGTGACAAATACCTTTCATCTCTTTTGACAATTGAAAAGGATTTTAAATATAAATTCCTTTTAAATTTAATTCCCAATTTAAAAGGGGAGAGGCAGGAGGATCGCTTGATCCTGGGCGGTCATGCTACAGTGAGCCATGATCACTCCACTGCTCTCCAGCCTTGGTGACAAGTGAGACCTTGTCTCAAAACTAAAATTAAACAAACCAACAAACAACAACAACAAGTACTTTAGAATGGCTACCAGGAACACCGCCTTGAGGTTTATGGGGTCATTCCAGGCACCCTAGGAAAAGGTACTGTGATCAGTAAGAAATGTTCAATATGGAGTGTTGGTGTGGATTACTGTGTATGTGGCACTGAAGCAACTAAGAAAAGCTCTAACATTTAATGAAGAATTATGGTTATGCTTTTGCTACTGGCTTTCATTTAAAAATTAGAGGAATGGTTATACTCAAATCTGTCACAAAGATATAAAAATTGGTGTTTCAAACCATTGGAAATTCATACATAGCATTTTAAAAGTTTAAGTAATTTTTCCTTTTGCCAGTTAGTAGCACATTCAGAATCAAATGTCAGGTCTTTCCAAGGCCAACCTCAAATTCTTGATAGTCTGGAATCAAAACAAACTTAAAGCTGGAGCAAAATCCTCCAGACAAAGAATTTCCAAGACTCTGGCTTCTCTCTCCACAGAAATGGCTCAGATAATCTTTACAGGTCTTTCAAGGGCACTAAGCCCATAATATACATTAAAATGGAACTGTCAAGAAGGTGTCTGGAGATCGATTTGATTTCCAAAAGCCTCAAGTTTCTTTACCAGTTATCACAGAGAGGAAAGACACGGCGGGTCAGGGGCAATTTTACCCTGTCTGCCTAACTGAGCAGTGGGTAGCTAAGTTTGACTTACATTTTTTTTTTTCTTTTAAGCACTACATTTAAAAAACAAGATTTCAGTCAACCAAAATGTATAGAGAATTAACACCTTTTTACTCACACTTAGACTAATAACACCATTTTACAAGTATAATTGAAGCTTCTAATGTATCTCTCCTCAATCATACTTTCTTTTTTCCCTCATTTTAAGTGGAAACCATTGCAGGAAATTCTCTTATGGTCTTAATTTTTTTTCAAAGGAACATGTAACCAAAAGACACAATATGGTAAAATATATTATTTGAAAGCAAAATGAAAAAAAAATATATGAGATTACTTTTTAGCTGTGGAACTCAGCCCTGCGGGAGTAGATGGTTGTTCAGGATCCTGGTTAACAAGGCAAGTTGGAAAGGAGCAGCCATCACCTAGACTAGAATTAAAATAAAAATTTAGAACTGAACCACACGAAAGACAACAGAGTGAAACCCTGCCAAAATGCTGATGTCCGAGAGTGGGACATGCTATACTATGGGCAAAAAAAAAAAAAAAAAATGTGTATTAGACACTGAGTTTAACATAGTGTTTAGGAAGATGATGAATTCACTGACTTCCACGTGATATTATAGTGAATCAAAGAACAATACTTTTAAAAAATAAGAGTTCCTACACAGAATTACAAGCCTATGGAACTAGAGGCTTTTCCTGAAACTATCTTTTGCTGTATTATTTTCATTAGTTAAAGCCTGAAAATTTTCACAAAAGAGTACCTTGAAAAAATGGGTAGCAACCAGTACTTCTTCTCATCACCAAAAACTTGTCGCATGTTTTTACTGAAACCCAAGCTGAATCCATTCTTATCTGTTCCATGTCGAAATACTGGACTTCTGAATGCCTCTAAAAAAGATGGTAAAGGAATCACATGAGTAAAAAACGTATTTACTAGTAATCCTGAATATTCAGCAATAACTGAAGTAAATGAAGAAACTGCAAAGCAATGGCTAGCTGACTGTGAGTGCTTATGTGCCTATCAACAGCCCTGAAATATAGGGTGTCCATTCTGTTTTAAAATATCATAAGATGTATCTATTTTAATTGTAAAATATGCCTTTGTATTATAATAGTACATGTGCATTGCAATTTTCTGATTGCAGAAAATCAGAAAATACAAACTAGCAAATAAATTAAAACTGCATCTTCTGAATCTTTTGAACAATGGATAAATCGATGGATTCACAGATATAGATATACAAATCTACAGGTGTATTTTTTAAAAAAAACCAAAATGAGACAATGTTTTACATACATTCTACAACCTTTGTTTTTAAGTAAATCCATTTTTTTTTTTTGAGTTAGGGTTTCACTCTGTTGCCCAGAGTGGAGTACAGTAGTATGATCATAGCTCCCTGTAGCCTCGAATGCCCAGGCTCAAGCAATTCTTCTGCCTCACCCTTCCAAGTAGCTGGAGTAACAGGTGCTATGCCACCATGTCTGGCTAAGCATTTTCCAATTTCGCTGAAATTGGTTCTCATCTAATACAATTTTTCCAGCTGACTATAAAATGTACTTTTTGAACTAGTCTGTCCAAACCAGGATCCAGTCCAGAACCATGTATTGCATTTGGTGATGCTCATTCTGCATATGAAAGCTGGTTCACAGAGGCTCTGGGACTTGCCTAAGGTCACACAACAAACACACAGAGAGTGAGACTTGAATAAGGTCATCAACATTCCTTCAAAAATACTACATTTTCTTCTTGAATCATGCTGAAATGCAAAATCTAACATTTTATTTTTGGAATATGAACATGGAGGTATAATGACTTTTCTCCATTATATTAAAAAGCAAAATCTAACCAGAAGAATTAGGCACTATGAAAAAATGTGGTCATTTGCAAGATCCTTAGCATTCTTCATCCTAGGATATACAGTTTTTTCTAAAACATTTCATAGGACCATATTATCCAGGGGAAGTCCTTTCAGTGCTACAAGTTAAATCTAGAAGTTTCCAGAAGTTAAAAACCTCTAGAAACAATAAATTTACTTTTGACGAATTATAATTTAACTGCCTAACACATAATTTGAAATAAAATTCCTGGGCTTAGAAATTACTTTATCAGTATTTTCACCCTAATAGTATTTGGTGTAATGATTTCATTTCAGAATTCCGTAATGTTTCATTTCAGAATACTGAAAATGAACACTAATTGACTACGCACTGTCATTAATCCTCATTGCATATTATAATAACCGAAGCTCACAGCTTGGAGTGTCCTTTATGATCATAAGCATTTGTGGTCCTGGTTGCATTCTCAAACTCCTAACCTTGGCCTAGAAACTCTACATAGCTTAGTCCTTGCTTGCCTCTCAAACCTCATTAATGTATTTCTCAATCTTTAGCATTCTATGCTTTAGCCACATGGAGTGTTTCTCAAATATTCCTAGTTTTTTTTCTCTTTTCCTGTAGGGTCTTTTATTTTCAATTGAGGTGAAACTCACAGAGTGTAAAATTAGACTTTTTAAAGTGTTCAATAGAATGTAATATATTCACAATTTTGTGCACTTCCCACCCATATCAAATTTCTAAATATTTTCATCACTCCAAAAGAAACTCCATATCCATTAAGCTGTCACTCCCTACTCCCCCATTTCCTCATTCCCTAATAATCACTAATGTGATTTTCCTCTACAGATCTACCTATTCTGGATATTTCATAAAAATGGGAATCATATAATATGTAATCTTCTGTGATTGACTTCTTTCACTTAGCATGTTTTCAAGGTTCATCCATGTGTATCAGGACTTCATTCCTTTTTATGGTTAATATTCCATTGTATAGATATGCCACATTTCCTCCATCCTTGCTTGGATGGGCATTTAGGTTGTTTCAACCTTTTGATTATTGTGGGTAGTGCTGCTATGAACACTGGTAAACAAGTATCTCTTTCAGTTCCTGTTTTCAATTCTCTTGGTTTATATACCTAGGAGTGGAGCTGCTGGTTCATATGGTAATTCTATGTTTAACTTTTAAAAGGATTGCCAAACTGTTTTTCACAGTGGTGGCACCATTTTATATTCCCACAAGCAAAGTAGGAAGGTTTCAATTTCTCTACATCCTCACCAAGACTTTTTTTAAAAAAAATTGTAGCCATCCCAGTGAGTGTAAAGTGGTACCCCAATGTGATTTTGATTTGCATTTTCCTAATGACTAGTGATGTTGAGCATATTTTTCTGTGCTGGGATTGATCAAACAACAAATAAATGATGGAGTGAGACTTGAACGAGGTCATCAATATTCCTTTCATACTACTACATATTCTTCTTGAATAATGCTGAAATGAAAAATCTAAAATTTTATTTTCCCCATTTGTATATTTTCTTTGGAGGAATGTTTGTTTAAATGTGTATTCAAATTTTTTGCCAATGTTTTAACTGAGGTGTTTGTATCTTTTTATTGTTGAGTTACAAGATTTCTTTGCATATTCTGGATAGGAGGGCCCTTATCAGATAATGAATTGGAAATATTATTCTCCTTCTGCAGTTCGTTTTTTTACTTTCTTGTGTTTTTTAATGCATGTAACTTTTTAATTTTGATACTGTAAGTTTCCTATTTTTTCTCTGTTGCTCATGCTTTTAATGTTATATCTAAGAATTCACTGTCATATTCAAAGTCCTGAAGATTTATCCCTCTATTTTTTTCTACGAGTTTACAGTTTTAGCTCTTTCATTTAGGTCATTCATCCATTTTGACTTAATTTTTTGTATGATGTGAGGTAGGGATACAAGATTATTTTTTGCCACATGGATACTGAGTTGTCCTTGTGCAACTCAAAGATATTATTCTTTCTCCACTGGATGGTTTTGGCACCCCTGTCAAAAATCAATTGGCTAAAGATGTATGGGTTTATTTCTGGACTCTCAATTCTATTTTATTTGTCTATATGTCCATCCTTACACCAACACCACACTGTTTTGATTACTGTATGTTTTATAGTAAGTTTTGCAATCAAGAATGTGAGTCTTCCAGGTTTGTTCTTTTTTTGGTGAATACTGTTTTGATTATGTGGGGCTTCTTGCCATTTCACATGAATTTGAGAATTGCCCTTTCCATTGATGCAAAAAAAAGCCGTTAAAATTACAATGAATCTGTAAATCACTTTGGGTGGGTAGTACTGCCATCTTAACAATATAAGGTCTTCCAAGTCCATGAACATGGGATGTCTTCTTTAATTTGTTTCAACAATGTTTTGTAGTTTTCAGTGTGCTAGTAGTGTTACATGCACCTCCTTGGTAAATTTATTCCTAGCTATTTATTTGTTTAGATGCCTTTTCAAATGGAATTTTCTAGATTTCCTTTTTGGGTGGTTTACTGCTAGTGCACAGCAATATAACTGATTTTTTTCCATACTGATCTTAAATCATGCAAATTTCATATTTTGCTTATTAGCTAAGCATTTTTATTGTGAATTCCTTAAGGTTTTCTATACATAAGATCATGTTATCTGCAAATCAAAATAGTTTTACTTACTTCTTTTCAATGCCTTTGTTTCTTTTCCTTGACTAATTACTCTGGCTAGAACTGATGTACAATGTTGAACAGAAGTACTGAAAAGGAGCATCCTTGTTTTGTTTCTGATTTTAGAAAGAAGGCTTTCAGTTTTACACTGTTGTGTATGATGTTAGGTGTAGATTTCTCACAAATACCCTTTATCTCCTCATCAGGTTGAAGGAGTTCCTTATTTTTCCTAGTCTAAGTGCAATTTTTCTTAATCTTGAAAGGATGTTGGATTTTGTCAAGTACTTTTTCTGCATTAATTTTTTCCATACTGATCTTAAATCATGCAAATTTCATATTTTGCTTATTAGCTAATCATTTTTATTGTGAATTCCTTAAGGTTTTCCGTTTTTATTTCCTTCATTCTATTAATGTGGTATACTACCACTGATTGATTTTCATATATTAAACCCTACTTGCATTCCTGGGATAAATCGCTCTTGATCATGGTTGTGTAAGCCTTTTAATATGTTGCTGGATTTGGCATGCTAATATTTTGTTAACAATCGTTCCATCTATATTCATATTGGTCTATAGTTCTTGTGATGTTTGTGTCTCTGGCTTTGGTATCAGGGCAATGTTGGCCTCACAGAATGAGTCAGAAAGTGTCCCCCTCTCTTCTAATTTTTAGCAGAGTTTGAGAAGAAGTTAATTCTTCATTAAGTGTTCGGCAGAACTCATCAGTTAAGCCATTTTGTTCTGGGCTTTTCTCTTTGTTGTGAGTTTTTTTGATTACTGATTCAATCACTTTACTTCTTACAGGTCTGCTCTGATTTTCTGCTTCTTCTTGAGTCAATTTGGTAGTCTGTGTGTTTCTGGAAATGTGTCCACTTTATCTAGGTTGCCTAATTTTTTGACAGACAATAGTTCATGGTATTTTCTTAGCCTTTTTATTTCCATAAAGTCAGTAGTAATGTCCCTCACTTCCATTTCTGATTTCTGTGATGAGTCTTCTCTTTTTCTCTTGCCAGCCAAGGGATGTCGTATTTGTTGACTTTTTGAAAAAGAACCAACTATTGATTTTATTGTTTTTCTATTTTTTAATACTCTATTTCTATTATCTCCTGTCTTTATTATTTCCTTCCTTCTGCTGACTTTGGTTTTACTGTGCTCTTCTTCTAGTTCCTTAAGGTATGAAGTTATTAATAGAGGTATTTCGTTTTTAAATATAGGTATTTACAGCTATACACTTCCCTGTAAGCACTGCTTTTGCTGCCTCCGATATCTGTATGGCTTTTAAACATACATGTTCTGGCTTTTTCTATAGCTGACTTCTTAGGTTAAGTACTTTTTGTTGTGATAAGCTCTCCCTTGACCACTCATTCTACATAGGCTTCCTTCCACCATCTCCATCCTTTTATTCATACCTCAGCATCCTTTTATTTTCTTCAAAGCACTTTGCATTTTGTAATCACTTTTATGTTTGGTTATTAATTTTTGTGCCCCTCACTACACTGTTTTGCCCCTGCTCACCACTCTGTGTGTGTGTGTGTGTATATATATGCATATATGCATATATACATTTAAGAGACAATCAATATATGGAATGAGCAAATCTGTATGTTTCTAAGTGACATAACAAAAAAATAATAAGGAAAATAAGAATGATTTTTACCGCTTCAGGGCAGGTTGGCATTTAATCACATAGCAACTGTCAATGAATGTTGGTATAAGTATTTAAAGTTCTGTCAGCTACAATAATTGGATACTCACCTAATGTAGATTTATTTTTGCTGACTAGCCAACAATGATAGCCAAACAGAGAAGACAAGCTGACAGAAAACATAGCTGCAGCAAAGAATAAAAACATAATATGGAACTTGGCTTGAGTATCAGGTAGGCCATTCTATAAAGAAAGGAAGAAAATAAAATGTTTTGTCAAAGGGATATGTATTCCCCTACTTTTATAAGTAAATTAGTTAAGATTTTCTTTTGATTAAAATTTTTCTTAAATTTAATATGAAAAAAATATGTGGCTTTATTGTTAGAAGTTCAGGAAAAATATGTATACATTTCATCAGATTAAATGTTTACCAGAATATGTATATGAAAATGATATTAAAATTTGGAATAATAACTTTGTTTTTCATAACCAAATTATAGAAAATTTATGGTAGTATATGTATAAACTGTAATAGTAAGAAGCAAGATAAATGGAACTATAAAATGTAGTTTTAAATTTATTAACAGAGTATGTTTTGTTAACATACTACAGAATCCCAAATGTTTAAAAAGTTTCATTATAATGCCAGAAAATGAAGGCTAACTGGCACAATTTGGTTACTATCCTTATTGATGTTTTACGTTCCTACAAACAACAGCATCACCTAAATGAATACATATAACAACACATTCACAATAAAGCTTCAAGCTATCTTAAATAATAGGACCACAGAAAAGATCAACACCAGTGCATAACATCTGTCTAAAATAAATCTTAATATCCATGGGCTGAAACAGTCCATCTCAAAGAAAACCAGTTAGACTCTCCTTGTTTATAAATCCAAAGAGACCTGGAATGGCTCTAGAATGGAGGGGTTGGGGCTATGGACACAGAGTGAAGCACCATGGCTGCCAGGAGGTGGCTTTTCCTCACGTTTCAATACCCTGTAGTACCTGACCGATTGACACAGGTCACAAGACCTCACTGATAGTTTTCAACAGCAGCGGGTTTTTTTTTTTTTTTTTTTTTTTTGACAAACAGTGAACACTCTGATCATTCCTTTTCAAATATATTTCTGGTTTGAAACTAAAATCATCTGCAGGAAGGAGAAGCAGTGAGGTAATGTTCTCCCAGACATTCAGTAGGGATCATTTTTTAAGCTGGACACTGAAAGACTCCTTGAACGCTAGCAGCAGGTCTCTTCACTCATGTCTTTCTATGCTTAGCAACAGAACTGGCACACAGTAGGCATTCAATAACTCTTTGGTATTTAATTTGGTTCAGATCTCACATAAGTGATCTAGCAATTTAGAAATTTTTACCATAATAGAGTTAATTTAATGAAAATAATAAATCAATCCTGGCAGCAGATAAATTGATTTTTTACTGTCATTTGGTGTTCACAAGGAGGACCTCTGGATATCTTAAATCCTCAATTTTAATTTCTTTTTGCCTACATTTAAAATATATAGTGTATAAAGCCTAATCAAGAAATACTGAACAAAAACTCAGGACATTATAGGCATAAGGACATTATAGGCATAAGGACATTATAGGCATAATAGTTTAAAAAATAATCTTCTTAAACATAAAGAAAATACTTCTATTTTTAAATCCTGAAAAAATCTTTTATAGTCATCAATTCTCGTTATTCGCAGTACTTATGTTTTATAAAGTTTCCACAAGCATTGAATTTGTGAATACTGAAAAACTGCTCCTAGGGAAAACACAGGGTTAGGTTTCTACGAACTTCTGGTCGCAACATCTTTGACAACTGATCAATGCGTAACCTTGTTTTATGTGTGTTTCTGCTTAAATGAACCTTATTTAATATATATTATTGATTTGTTAATATAGAACTCATAGCTAACAGCACTATAACTCATGCCTGAATTAAGCTTATCTAATACATGTATTTTCTCCATAAGACACATCAGTTTTCTTTTGCTTAGAAACATTAGACCACACTTTAGCACTACACTTGAAGACCTTTTTTTGACAGCAAAATCACCAACAAAAAGCACAAAAATGGAAAAAAGCATGGCACTAAATAGACTGTGGAAAGCACACTTGTTTACAGTATGAGAGCTGAGGCAAGAAGGCAAAAGCGTCGTCTTGTTCAACCTCAACTGGGAATGGGCACGGGGGCAACTCAATGTTTTTGCCACTCTGCACATGTCTGCAGATGATGAAAGTTGTCAGTATTGATGTGGAGGTTACAATTACATTTTAGTGAATTAACAAATATAGAATCTGCGAATAATGAGGACTGACTGCATGTCAATGAGCTCTAGTCTATAAAATCTCTGTCTGAAATAATTCTGTCCTGCAAAGCCTACATTATTATTGTATACCAAAAAAAGAGTTACCGAGTTAATGACTTACTGTCCAAAATTTGATAAAATACTGTAAGTCTGTTGCCGCAATAAAAAGGCAGTAGAGCAGAGAATAAGCCAAGAAAAGGAGAAAGAACTTATAATTTGAAAATCCAACACAATTGTTCACCCTGTTAACAAAACAAAAACATTTCCAGTGAGTTTTACATCTTCAACCTACATGTGCATATGCTCAAGCAAGTGTTTAGCTTCCTCTCGGTTTTAATTTATTGGCATTTCTTTAAATATAACTCACAATATTTCTTTATGCATACAATCACTTAAAAATCCATTTCACTAAAAAGAAACTTGCTTCTATTTTTAAAACATGATATTTAATATCGCTTTAGCCAATCAAAAACAGTGTAACTGCATGTCATGTCAAATTACGCAAGTATGCACATCCCTCAAAGCACAGAGCCCGTGAGAAACCTCATCAGGCCAGGCAGTTTAGGTGAATTTACTAAACCCTTCCTCTATGCTATCTTTGGGTTTGATTTCCAACTATGATGAATTAAGTTAAAATTTTTCAAGTGTTCCCAGATTAGATGGAATATCTTTACAGATTACTCTTTGCATGCCATCACTGACGCAAGTGGACTGTCAAAGCATATTAAATTGGAGCTTTAAGAAAAGAAGTAGGCCAGGGAGTTAGACAGCTGGGTCAGAATGCCCATGTAACACTAAGTAATGATGCGGCCCTGAGGAAGTGAAATCATCAATTAGAATTTCATTTTCTTTATCTGTAAGTTAAACACTCTGAGGTCATTTCCAAAAGTCGGCTCTAAATACGCTATAATTCCAAACATGGAAATTTATACATCTCAGTTCTCACTCCAAAGTCGTTATCTGAGGGGGGATAACTCAAACTATTGTATCAATAAACATAAGTACAACTACAGTTCATTTTTATAGGCTTTCTTTTTGTTAAGATTTTCCTTTTTTAAAAAATTCTGTTTTATTTTATTTTACTTTAAGTTTTGGGATACAAGTGCAGGTTTGTTACATAGGTAAACGTGAGTCGTGCGCGTTTGTTGTATAGATTATTTCATCACCCAGGTATTAAGCCTAGTACCCATTCATTGTTTTGCTTAGCCCTCTTCCTCCTTCCACCCTCCTCCCTCCAAAACGCCCCAGTGTGTGTTGTTCCCTCATCTGTGTCCATGTGTTCTCATCATTTAGCTCCCACTTATAGACTTATAGGCTCACTCTCTTTCTATCAAATTTTTGATTTCCTTTTCTTAAAGACAAGGGCATTACTGGATGACCCTGTGTCAATGTGATACAACACCCATGTGGAATTGGCTAATACCTTCATGGGTTGAGTAACTTCTTGGTTAACGGGTATAATGAACCTATTAAATAGAACATACACGTTTCCGTTTCCAGTGTTCAGCCTATTGCATAGAACATATACATATTGTTTCCTTTTCTCAAATGTCCTTGTTCCCGTTCTAACGTAGGTAAAAATCACCTCACTCTCCACTGACTTAGCTACTAAGATGAAACACTTCTCTTTCTAGATTTGTAAAAATGAAACCATGTTCATGTGAAAAAAATGTTTTTACATCATCTCCCTCCAAAAATATGAGGTAAAGGGAATAGCATTAGATTTAGTAATTTTTAAACTTAAAGGTCTTACATATGGGTAAATAATTTATAAAGAAGCCACAAGTTGGCTGGGCGTGGTGGCTCACGCCTGTAATCCCAGCACTTTGGGAGGCCGAGGAAGGCAGATCACAAGGTCAAGAAATCAAAACCATCCTGGACAACATGGTGAAACTCCATCTCTACTAAAAATACAAAAATTAGGTGGGCATGGTGGCATGCGCCTGTAGTCCCAGCTACTCGGGAGGCTGAGGAAGGACAATCACTGAACCCAGGACGCAGAGGCTGCAGTGAGCCGAGATAGCGCCACTGCACTCCAGCTTGGCAACAAAGTGAGACTCCCTCTCAAAAAAAAAAAAAAAAAAGAAAGAAAAAAAAGAAGCCACAAATTGTGGGTGCACATTGTATGGAAACAGTTACATCTGCATCTCTAGAGGTTCCAGTGTGGGGATGCAAACCAACTGCTGAGGTTGTCTTTTATGGTGTTTGAATGGAATCTGGCAGGAAATAATATTGTAAACAATTAGTCTAGTCTAATTGTATCCTGTCTCAAAAGGATACAGGATATTCCCTTTGCATACTTATGTTGGTTTCAAGGGGAAAGAATGCGTAGGCAAAAGCTGGGGTGCTTTAACACTTTAGACAACATGGGTGGGCGTGGTGGCTCACACCTGTAATCCCAGCACTTTGGGAGGTTGAGGCAGGCAGATCACCTGAGGTCACCAGTTCAAGACCAGTCTGGCATGGTCTTGGTGAAACTCTGTCTCTACTAAAAATACAAAAAATTAGCCAGGCATGGTGGCGTGTGCTTGTAGTTCCAGCTACTTGGGAGGCAGAGGCAGGAAAAGTGCTTGAACCCAGGAGGCTGAGATAACGCCACCGCACTCCAGCCTGGGTGACAAGCAAAACTCCATGTCAAAAATTAAATAATAAAATAAAATAAAAATACAAAAACTAGCTGGGCATGGTGGTGCACGTCTGTAATCCCAGCTACTCGGGAGGCTGAGGTAGAAGAACTGCTTGAACTCAGGAAGCAGAGGTTGCAGTGAGCCAAGTTTTCACCATTGCACTCCAGCCTGGGTGACAGAGTGAAATTCCATCACAAAAAAAAAAAAAAAGACTTTGGACAACATAGGCGTAAATAATGACTTGTGGACTAGGAAGAGCCTGGAAGGGACAGAAAAGATTGTTTCTCTTCCTGAAGGAATAGAAGAAGTAGCTTTTGCATTAAATAATAGAGTATTTTTATAGAAAGAAAATGATTTTGATCACAGATTTTATAACAACTAATTTAGCTTTGCTTAAGAGGATGGTACAATTTGTCATATTAGAGCTAGGGACACAGGAGGTCAGTAAATAAAGACCATGTATTTTAGAGTTTAATATGTATATACGTAGAGTACGTGTGTGTATGTGTGTGTATATGTGTGTGAATATATATATATATAAAACTAGAAGAAATATAGTGATATTTATTTTGAATAATACCTTACTGTCTTCGTAACAGACAACTTTTGGCTAGACATTTTAACTGCCTATTGCTTTATAGACTCAATTTGAAAAGGAAGAAGACTTATTCTGAATCTATTTCTCCATCTAGAAAAGGAATGACTTCACATGGAGAAACAAAATGCGTTCTAAGTAAATATCCTTCTTACATTAAGTTCAGTGTAAAACACAGCTGTTGGTCCTGTTTCCAGGCAATTGCTTTCTGACTTTAAATTGGAAAAAGAACATAATACATTGGAAGGAGTGTGCCCTTTGAAGTAAGAAAAAAAAATTTCCTATGAAACTTTGAGCCCACTCTTTCTCTTTTCTGAGCCTCATTTTTTTTCCCCCGTAAAATGAGACAAATACCCAGGAGGCGGAGCTTGCAGTGAGCCAAGATGGCGCCACTGCACTCCAGCCTAGGAGACAGAGCGAGACTCCATCTCAAAAAAAAAAAAAAAGATAAAATAAAATGAGACAAATAATTTCTACTTCTTTCTGTCACTGTTTAAAGTATTACAGATTATACATATGGCCTCTAGAACATAATTGGCACTCAATAAATTGAAGCTCAAATAATTTGTTTTTGTGTTACTTAACCTTTGGCAAGCATTATTAATATGATATAAATAATTAACTAAAATTACACTAAAGGAAAAAATACTTTGATAGAAAATCCAATAAAGCAAATACTATGGAATCTGTTTTAGTTAAAACACAAGTATGAGATTGATCCCTGGAATTCTGGTGGGTAATTTTCAGTGGCCAGAGCAGAGACTGAGAAATCATTGCAAAATGGAGATGTATTATTGATCTAATGTGTCAAATGTTCAAAGCTGACAGATATTAAGGTCAAAAGACCTGTTTAAAACACCTGTATAAAAAGGCTGCCCCGGCCGGGCGTGGTGGATCACGCCTGTAATCCCAGCACTTTGTGAGGCCGAGGCGGGCAGATCACGAGGTCAGGAGATCAAGACCACCCTGGCCAACACAGTGAAACCCAAAAACACAAAACAAAACAGCCAGGCGTGGTGGTGGACGCCTGTAGTCCCAGCTAGTTGGAGGCTGAGGCAGAAGAATGGCGTGAACTCAGGAGGCGGAGCTTGCAGTGAGCCAAGATCATGCCACTGCGCTCCAGCCTGAGCGACACAGTAAGACTCCGTCTCAAAAAAAAAAAAAAAAAAAAAAGAAAGGCTACGCCTGGGTCTGAAAACATCCTAAAAGTACTATAAGTGACTGTCATTAGACGAATACAATCACATAAAGCATGTAGAAAAAGATTTTTTATGTATTCATATAGAAATATTTCCAGAATATATTAAGTGAAGAAAATAAAAAGAAACAGATTCAATCAATAATGTAGTCACTTGTACTAAAAAAAAAAAAAAAAAAAAAAGAGGGGGTTGGTAGGCTACGCACACATACATTGAAATCTGAAAAGTGCCATGACATTAACGACCCTGGTTCTCTGTGTGTAGTGGAAGAAGGTGGGAGAGGGACTGGAAAGAACATGGCCACCTGTTTTATTTTTGAATTTGGAACCAAAAGCATGTTATTAGCTATAGACTTTTATACTTAAAATTTTAATTTGAAATTTTAAAATTACATACAATGGCTGCTCCACTCAGCTGGCACCAAGTGAGTATTAGGCCCTTGGCAGCAAATCCTTCACAAGTCAACATGGCTGCTGCTTTCTGCAAGGGAGTACCCAGAGCTACAACCGTGGCGGGGACAGTGGATGCAGCAAGGGAAGTGATGGGGAAAGGGACGACGATATGGGGTTAAAAGGTACGGCAGTCAGTCCATTCACCTTCCCACACTGCCAGCTAAGGGTGGAGCAACAGCAGGTGGTGTGCAGTATGCCACGTGAACCTATTTTTAAAAACACTAGGGTCTCATTTCTGTTGTTCTCCTTCACTTATTTAACAGGACCTGTGAAACTGGAAAGGCTATCAAATTGTAAGTTTCTCATGAGGCCAAATTAACTGTTCATTTAGCAAGATTACTGTAACGGTAAATTATTATTTTCTCTTTTTGTAATTTTATGAGTACAGCATGGGCATGGGAAGCTTTACAGGTATGTACTGACCTAAGTTTTTCCCGCCTCTCCATTCCTTGTCATCACAATCCCTTATAAAGGTAAGAAACATCAAAATCAACGCTATGCCTCTGATGACTACCACTCTGCTGAATATATCTGGAGTATACAGTTATCCAGAAAGGAGGGTGCTTAATACGGGTTTACCCCAAAGCAGACCCTGAGACCAGAACTTGGATACAGTTCATTTGAGACAGGAAGGATAAAGCATTTTTTACTGGCCAGGCTGTCACTGGTTGAGGGTTGCTCCTAGAGGTATGAACCCAGGTAGAAGAGACCCCTCAGGCAGAGAAGAAAAGAAACACAGGTGCCTGAATGGGGAGCTGCCAGCAGGTACGGGAGCTGTTCACCACAGATGCCATGAACTCAACAGGTGAGTCATGGGGATACAGGTGCGGCATTGACAGCAACTGCAGGGGAAGTCAACAAATGAATGTAAGGAGAATGAAGAAGACGTTGGCCGGGCATGGTGGCTCGTGCCTGTAATCCCAGCACTTTGGGAAGCCAAGGTGGGCGGATCATAAGGTCAAGAGTTCGAGACTAGCCTGGCCAATATGGTGAAACCATCTCTACCAAAAATACAAAAATTAGCCAGGGGAGGTGGTGGGCGCCTGTAATCTGGCTACTCGGGAGGCTGAGGCAGGAGAATCGCTTGAACCTAGGAGGCGGAGGTTGCAGTGAACCGAGATCGCGCCACTGCACTCTGGCCTGGGCGACAGAGCGAGACTCTGTATTTAAAAAAAAAGAAGAAGAAGAAGAAGAAGAAGAATGCGTCTAATTAAAGACATGGTGGGAGGGGGAACACTTGTTGGAAGAAAAAAAAAAAAACAGAAAAGTGGGCGGGGGGGCGGGTGCAAAAGAATGAATGCAAGTATCAGTTAGTGGGGTTTATTTATTATAAATAAACAAAGTGGGGTTATTAATTGAGACCTGTAAGAAGAATGCCATTCTCGTATAGATTGACTAGCCTGAACACTTTAAAGGAGAAAATTGACTTGGAGAAAACAAAGAGGTACAATGGTGAAAGATACAGGATACCATAATCCCTACATTCCCCTGGGAATCTTTCCTGCTGCTAAGAGAACTGTTCCCTACATATATTTCACCCTATACCTACTGTGGACTTGTGGGCATGTCTACCTTTCTGCAGAGCCATCCCTGAAAGAAGGCTTGAAGAGTAAGTATTACTCATGCCCAAATCCAACCTGGCCAGCAACCTGGGCATGACTATCAAAGACATGTGTACACTGAGATAAAAAATTACAGGAAAAGGAAGGAAAATTAACCTTACTAATCAGATCTTTCAAATAATCCTCTATTAAATTACCTAATTTCATGACTGAGAAATATTAGCAAATATTAATGAATTCTATGTGGAAAATCTTGTTTAAATGTATGTGTGCATTTGTATATCTGTGTAGTTGGTATTCTACTCCTTAATGTCAAGTTTTGTGTAAAATAAATTGTTAAAAAGCTTTAGATGACTTAATTCTTTATAAAAACCTTCCAGTGAGGTACTATGTATAATTTACATGTACATCTTTGTGTATATTTCTGTGGAGTATTCTGGAATCTCTATGTTTATGCACATGCATACAAAGAAAATCCTTTGTTCTGAGCTAACACGTGATATTAACTTTTATATTGTTAACCTACTGGTTTTAAAAGTATTTCATGGAAACTGCCCTAAATAAAGGCTCTTTTAAGCTAATCAAAAAAATATCAGAAACTAAATCTGAAAGCTCCTGCTATGTCAACTCCAGTAATATTTCATTTGTGAAAAGATTTACATGGGTGATTCAATTTATTAACATTTATAAGGGACACAAACTTGTTTAAATATACAGTCAACTCACCATGGGCAATGATGATCCATCTTCAAAATACATCTAAAAAACAAAGCAAAACACAAAATCCAATACCCTATGAAATTTTAATCATATTACATCATAAAAATATAAATTATGGTTAGTTCAAAGAGCTGTGGCAAGCAAAATATTGCAAAATTATTTACTTATCTAAAAATTGGATAATAGCAGAAGTTCTCATCTAAAATAAACACTATAGCCAATTCTTATAATAAGGTAACTTGAATTTGAAATATACATGCTTAAGATGCAAAGCAACTCATTTTCTAAAAACAATATAATGTATTAATATACAACTATCTTTTTTTTTTTTTTTTTTTTTTTTTTTTTGAGACGGAGTCTTGCTCTGTCGCCCGGGCTGGAGTGCAGTGGCCGGATCTCAGCTCACTGCAAGCTCCGCCTCCCGGGTTTATGCCATTCTCCTGCCTCAGCCTCCGGAGTAGCTGGGACTACAGGCGCCCGCCACCTCGCCCGGCTATTTTTTTGTATTTTTAGTAGAGACGGGGTTTCACCGTGTTAGCCAGGATGGTCTCGATCTCCTGACCTCGTGATCCGCCCGTCTCGGCCTCCCAAAGTGCTGGGATTACAGGCTTGAGCCACCGCGCCCGGCCAATATACAACTATCTTATGCTAAAGAAAGAACAAAACTGCAACGGATTTACAGAAAGTCTGGATAAAACTTCTCCTTCAATATCAATCCTGACGCCAAGTCATACTGTTCTTGGAGTATATTAAATATATAACAATGTCTGACTGTCATGAAGTCAACTGAGTTATCTTTTCAAAAATGGAAAACACTCATAGAAGTATTTCCTAAATTGAACTAGCCAAGTCAGAACTGCTAAAAATCACATACTTCAGGGCACCGTGAATCTGAGGGCACACTGACACTTGACTGTGGCCTCAGGCCTCACTGGCACGAATGCCAGTGGGTTATCCCAACTGTATTTCCGAAATCAAGGGCTGAGAAGCAAGAATATGGAGAAGATAATCAGGAAAACAGTGAGAAAAGAAACATAATGAAGAAAAAGACCACCAGCATGTAGATATTTTAGAAGTTAAAGGTTCTCTTACTTATCACAGACGGAGCAGTGATGGCAGCGATCTGGTTTTATAAGTTGGCATCTGTCACAGTATCGGATGGCTAGGGACAAAAAGCTCCACTTACTCTCAGAGTTAACACTGAATTGAATATACAATTAAATGGCTTTTATCATCTCTTCAAATTTAAATTTTAAAAAGCATATACAATTTAAATCTGGTAAAAAATAAGATATCTGATGGTGTTTAAACACAAAAATGGAATGACTTGCCTACAGCCACAGTTCTCTGGAGGTTTAACAAGAACAGAGAATCTCCTAAGGAAATTTTTCTGATGTTTTTTCAATTATCAGTAGTTATAGTAAGTGAGTCAGAAACAAATATAAGTAATATAAAAATCTTTTTTTTTTTGAGATGGAGTCTCACTGTCGCCCATGCTGGAGTGTAGCGGTGTCATCTCAGCTCACTGCAGCCTCCGCCTCCTGGGTTCAAGCAATTCTCCCACCTCAGCCTCCTGAGCTGAGTAGCTGGGACTACAGGTGTGCACCACCATGCCCAAGCTAATTTTTTTGTATTTTTAGTAGAGATGGGGTTTCACCATGTTGGTCAGGCTGGTCTTGAACTCCTGACCTCAGGTGATCCACCTGCCTCAGCCTCCCAAAGTGCTGGGATTACAGGTGTATGAGTCACCACACACAGTCACAAATCTTAATGAGTTTTTCTTTCATTCTTTCTTTCTTTTATACATTTTTTATTTATTTTATTTTTTAGGGACAGGGTCTCACTCTGTCACCAGGCAGCAGTGCAGTGGTGCAATCACAGCTCATTGCAACTTCTAACTCCTGGGCTCAAGCAATCCTCCACCTCAGGCTCCGGAGTTGCTGGGATTATAGGCACAAGCCACTGTGTCTGTCCATTAATGAGATATTTTATATATTTTTTTCACAGTAAGTCTTTCAAACCAGTGTGTATTTTATACTTAGAGCACATCTCAATTTGAACTGGCCATATTTTAAGTGCTCAAAAGCCACATGGGGCTAGCAGCTACCATGATGGGCAGCACAGGTCTGAAGCCACAGAAGTTCTGGGCAAGTCTTGGTGGGTAAGCATCACTAGTCCATGGACTTCAGTTGTAAGACAATTGTTTAATTGGATAGTTGTCAAATTACCGTCAAGTATGTCCCAAGCAAGAGATTTATTAATTTATTGCATTAAGAAAATTTTAAAGAGAGATAAAAAATTATACCAATACCTAAATGAAATTTTACATCTTCTATATGACTGTTCTAAATTTATGAAAAAATACTTGTAAAAGTATTCATTTTATATTCATTACAGATACTGCTGCCTTAAATTAAATATGTATAGGAAAGTCTACAATTAAAACCTTAAACATGAGTACTACTATAAATCAAGATTTCAGCAGTTCTCACATCTTCACTGAGTCATAACTAAGTAGGCAGAACAGGATTAAAGTCAGCTCTGATTTCCTTGAGATATCTTTTTGCCACAGTGTTATTCAGGTTTCCATTCTGTTTTATGGAATCATGCAGGAAAGATTTAACAGCAGTGCAAGAAATAACACAGTATTCTGAAATGAGTGTTTTACCATTTCAAGTATATAAACACATTTTCTTACAGTCACCTTAATGATGTTATTTGCATACCATTATTGGTATGCAAAGCACCCATTATTGACATTTACCTCCAGACATGGTCCTGGTATAGATGGGAAGATCCTTGGCTGCTCGCCTAAGAACTTCCTGATGGGCTTCTCCTCTTGGCTCTCTCTCCAACAATTCTTTCTCTGCATAAGAGAGATGGAACTGTGGAATACATTTAAATTTTAATCAGTATTTTCAAAGAAATAACATATTGGTCTTCTGTACCATACCCGGAAAAGGGTATTTATAAAATATTAATGGTATATTGTACATTCAAAGAGACAGTAGAGTTTGAAATCTGGGCAAGTCTGTTCACCTTACAGGTCATTCACTTATGCATCTAGAAAAGGGTATACTAGTAATCATAACACCATTATGCCTACTTCCTCTGGTTTCTGTGTAACTCAAAAGGAACAGAGTACATAAAAATGCTTATAAACCGCAGAGTTCCAACAAAATATTAGTTATACTGGTAGATAAAATGGCCCCACGAATAAATAAAACTCAATGAAGAAATTTTTCGTTTCGATCATTAAGAACAAATGTAGAAAATCCATTAAGCATATTTTCTTATTTAAGTGAGTTTTAACTTAGTGGTAATCCTTACATGAAATCTCCCACAGCACTTCTAAAGGGTCTAATTATTTATTTTACTTCTTATACTGACAATTTGGTCCAGCTAATTTTAAAATATTTGAGAAAAATAAAATTTGGGCTCCTGTTTAATAATATACATATAAATATATATCTTACACACAGACACACACACACCTGTATAAATTTCTATAAATGTGCGTCAGGAGACATGTACAAGAAAAATCTCAGTATCACTGTTTGAAATATAAAAAAACTAAACACAAATGTCCATCAAAAGGATGATGGATAAACTGGGGTATGATATATCCAAATAATGGAATAGTACCAGCATTTAACAGTTAATAAACTGTAGTTGTGTATAGCAAAGCAAAGAACCTCAATATAATGAACAACATTAAACAATCTTCCAGAACATATATACAATGATTCCATTCATCTAATTTTAAAATCAGCAAGCTAAAGAACATATACATTGTTGTTTAGAGATACATATACATGTGATAAAACTATAAAGAGAAAGGAATAGAAAATGCAGGATAGTTGTTACGTTTTGAGGAATAAAGGGAAACAGCTGAGAGACACACAGCAGAGATGGAAAATGTGAACAGTGTTTGACATACCGGCTCAGTGACTGCTTACGTGTTTTCACTTGATTAATCTTTAAGAAGTGCATTATATATATGTTTTTGTATATATGCAGTAATATGCATAAAATATTTTACAATTTAAAAAACTTTTAAAAAGTGATATGTCAGTGAAATAATCTACTATAAAGACAGATGCACACGTATGTTTACTGCAGCACTATTCACAATAGCAAAGACTCGGAACCAACCCACAGGCCCATCAATAATAGACTGGATAAAGAATATGTGGCACATACATACCATGGAATACTATGCAGCCATAAAAAAGGATGAGTTAATGTCCTTTGCAGGGACATGGATGAAGCTGGAAACCATCATTTTCAGCAAACTAAGACAGGAACAGAAAACCAAACACCACATGTTCTCACTCGTAAGCGGGAGTTAACAATGAGAACACATGGACACAGGGAGGGGAACATCACACACCAGGGCCTGTCAGTGGGTGGGGGCCTAGGAGAGGGATAGAACTACGATAAATACCTAATGTAGACGATGGGTTGATGGGTGCAACAAACTACCATGGCACATGTATACCTATGTAACAAACCTCCATGTTCGGCACATGTACCCCAGAACTTAAAGAATAATAAAAAATATTAATAAGCCACTGATGGACTATTAAATTTAAAAAATGGGAACAGGTACACTCTGAATATCAAAATAAAACTAGAAAGGTTTTTGACTGCAGTACCTGTATCACTGATAGCAGCTCTGGACCCGCCCAGGGCCTGAGGAAACTCTCCACCCTGAAGGGAAGGACACAAGCCTAAATGCCACCTACTGACGGCAGAGCCCTTCAGCCTTGAGCGAACATAGATGGAGGAGCCAGGTAGTGCACACAGCGGGCCTTGGGTGAGACCCAATGCTATTCTGACTTTGGGTCTGACTGAGCACAGTCCCAGGGATGATGGCCACAGAGGTGCCATGTCACCCCTCCACCAGCTCCCGGCAGCTCAGCACAGAGAGAGTGAGGCTCTGTTTATTTAAAAGAATGTAAGGCAGAAGAACAAGAGTCTCCGCCTGGTAATCCAGAGAATTCTTCCAAATCTTCTCCAAGACCACCAAGCCAGTACACATCTACCAGTCTGTAAGAACCACAGTATTACTGGGACTGGGGTACCTCCTAATGCAGATACAGCTTAGATCACAACACCTAACCTGGAAAGCCTTCCCAAGGAGGAGAAATACTAAAATTTATATGGAATCACAAAAGACCCAGAACAGCCCAAACTATCCTCAGTAAAAAGAACAAAACTGGAAGATCACATTACCTGACTTCAAATTACACTACAGAGTTTAGTGTAGGGGAGTAACCTAAATAGCATGGTACTGGCATAAGACTAGCATTTGTACAGAGTAACCAAAATAGCATGGTATTGGCATACATAGACCAATGGAAAAAAAGAGAGAACCCAGAAACAAATTCACACATCTACAGTAAACTCATTTTCAACAAAGGTGCCAAGAACATACAAAAGGCAGTCTCCTCAATAAGCGCCGCTGGGGAAACTCGATCTCCACACGCAGAAGAATGAAATGAGAGCCATCTCTCTTGCCCTACACAAAAATCAAAATGGATTAAAGACTTAAATCTAAGACCTCAAATTATGCAACCAGTAAAAGAAAATATTGGGGAAACTCTCCAAAGCATTGGTGTGGGCAAGGATTTCTTGAGTCATATCCCACAAGCAAGGGCAACCAAAGCAAAAGTGGACAAATGGGATCGCATCAAGTTAAAAGGCTTTTGTACAGCAAAGGAAACAATCAACCAAGTGAAAAGACAACCCACAGAATGGGAGAAAATACTTGTCAACTCCCCATCTGATAAAGGATTAATATCCAGAATGTATAAGGAGCTCAAACAACCCTATAGGACAAAATCTAACAGCCCAATTTACAAATGAGCAAAAGATCTGAATAGACATTTCTCAAAAGAAGACACACAGAGGGCAAACAGGTAATATGAAAATATGCTCAACATCCATGGCCATCAGAGAAATGTAAATCAAAACTACAATGAGATATCGCACTCCAGTTAAAACAGCTTTTATCCAAAAGACAGGCAAAGGGGAGGTGCAACGGCTCATGCGTATAATCGCAGCACTTTGGGAGGCCAAGGCAGGAGGATCATTTGAGCCCAGGAGTTTGAGGCCAGCCTAGGCAACATACCAAAATCTCGTCTCTACAAAAAATAAATAAAAAAAAAATTAGATAGGCATGGTGATACATGCCTATAGTCACAGCTACTTAGGGGGCTGAGGCGGGACTATTGCTCGAACCCAGGAAGTCAAAGCTGCAGTGAGCTGTGATTGCAGCACTGCACTCCAGCCTGGACAACAGAGCAAGACCTTGTCTCAAAAAATAATAATAAAATAAAATAAAGGCAATAACAAACGCTGGTGAGGTAGTGGAGAAAAGGGAACCCTTGTATACTGTTGGCGGCAACGTAAATTAGAACTACAACAATGGGTTTCTCAAAAAGCCAAAAATAGAGCTACCATATGACCCAGCAATCCTACTGTTAGTATAAACCTAAAAGAAAGGAAACAAGTATGTTAAGAGACAATCTGCACACTCATGTTTATTGTAGCACTATTCCCAATAGCCAAGATTTGAAAGGAACCTCAGTGTCCATCAATGGATGAATGGATAATGAAAATGTGGTGTTTACTTACACAATGGAATATATTCAGTCACAAAAAAAGAATGACATCCCATCATTTGCAACAACATGAATGGAACTCGAGGTCATTATGTTAAGTAAAATAAGCAGGGCAGAGAAATACAAACTTAACATGTTCTCACTTATTTGTGGGAGCTAAAAATAAAAACAACTAAACTCACAGAGATACAGAATAAAAGGATGGCAACCAGAGGCTGGGAAGGGTAGTGAGGAACTGGGACAGAAGTGGAGATGGTTAATGGTACCAAAACCAAAAAAGTTAGAAAGAATGAATAAGGCTGGGCACAGTGGCTCACACCTGTAATCCCAGCACTCTGGGAGGTCGAGGCCAGCGGATCATTTGACGTCAGGAGTTCGAGACCAGCCTGGCCAACATGGCGAAATCCCATCTCTATTAAAAATACAAAAATTAGGGCCAGGCGCCATGGTTCACGTCAGTAATCCTAGCACTTTGGGAGGCCGAGGTGGGCAGATCACAAGGTCAGGAGTTTGAGACCAGCCTAGCCAACATGGTGAAACTTCGTCTCTACTAAAATACTAAATATAACAAAAATTAGCCAGGCGTGGTGGCACACACCTGTAATCCCAGCTACTCGGGAGGCTGAGGCAAGAGAATTGCTTGAAACCGGAAGGCGGAGGTTGCAGTGAGCTGAGATTGTGCCCCTGCACTCCAGCCTGGGTGACAGAGTGAAACTCCATCTCAAAAAAAAGAAAAGAAAAGAAAAAAAAGAATGAATAAGACCTCGTATTTGATAGCACAATAGGGTGGCTACAGTCAATAATAATTTAATTGTACTTTTTAAAATAACTGAGTAAAATGGGATTTGTTGTAACACAAAATATAAATGCTTGTGGTGATCGATACCCCATTTACCCTGATGTGATTATTACACACTGCATGCCTGTATCAAAATACCTCATGTAACCCATAAATATATATACCTATTAGGTACTCACGATTTTTTTTTTTAACTACAAAGAAATTTAGAATGTAAAGTGCTTGAATTGGTGTAATGGCTTGTTCTCTTTTTTTTCTTTTTGCCTAGTTTCTATTTTCACAATATAATTTAGTGCAGTTATATTACTTTTATATGGAGAACCCCTTACCAATGAAAAACTATTATCACTTTAACAATCTTGCTATGAAAAGGGCAAATTTTAATTCACATGTTCTAAGTTCAGGATCCTCATTTTACAAGTGAGAGGTCTCTAACAGCTGATCAATTAAAAGAATAGCCCAAGACCTTGCATTTTATAAAGGGAATATTCTAAGGTTCTTAACCACCAAACAAGGGCTCTTTCTTCCTAACAGTAGTCTCCAAACTCTTTTGATCATGTTCCCTTAACTGCAAAAAATTAAAAAATTACGTGAGATCACACTGCTAACAGATGAGTATTTATTGGTATATATTCTTTTTTTTCTTTTTCTTTTTTTTTTTTTTTTTTTTTTTTTGAGATGGAGTCTCGATCTGTCGCCCAGGCTGGAGTGCAATGGTGCGACCTCAGCTCACTGCAACCTCCTCCTCCCAGGTTCGTGTATTGGCATATACTTTATCAGCTACCATCTTGTGTACCTCATATACAAAACTTTAAAAATCAAAATATTAAATAATATGTACAAAAATTTTTGCTATATTTTCCCCCCTGCTGCAACTGAAGTTCTGGGCACTCCCACCCCATTGTGCTTACTCTCCATACTAGAGCATAGTGTAGTGAAAAGAAAGTGTCCCTAAGGGTTGAAAGGACTTTTGTTTGAAACTTAGCTCTCCCACACAGTAGCACTAGATACCTTAAGATAATTATTTCATGCTCAAAGCCAATGGCTCCATCTGTAAAATAGTAAAAAATAATATCTATCTCACACAGTTGTATGAACAAGGTATATCTTTTGTAGAAAAATCATGCAACAAAGCCTGATACTGTTATAATGTCACTGTCATCAATTTTGACTGCTCCTTCAATGCTGTGTTCTTTCTTGCGTGTTTCTGTTTCATTTCCTTTTGACACTCTGTCCAATCCACTATTTCAAACCTTCTCTACTCTCCCAACCCTTAATTAACCCACTTACCTCTTCATTGTTAGCCAATGACGTCATATATAATGTTAGAGAGAAGTTAGAAGTCACTTCAACTTCCTGCCAAAGCCATAAAAATAAACCTGCCTCTGTATGCATAACTTCTTCCCCACTTTCAGTCACTTAAAAAATATCTCCTGAGTACCTTCTACAGGTCAGACACTGCTTTAGGCCCCGGTGATGAAGCAGTGAACAAAGATAAATTTCACGCCCTCATGGAACTTACATTCTAGTGATGGTGTATTTTTAAAAGTATTCAACAAATAAATATGGAGCGTGTTGCATGATGGTAAATGGTATGGAGAAAAATCCAGGAAGGTAAGGTGCAGGGAATACCGGGGGTTGGGGGATTGCTATTCTATGCTGAGTCATCACAGATAGCCTCAATGATAAGGTATCATTTGTAAAAAGACATCAAAAAAGTGAGAGATTTGCCTTGTCTTTTGAAAGGATTACTTTGGCTACTGTGTTGAAAATACACAAGAGGAGGCCAAAAAACAAAAACAAAAACAAAAACCTGTTAAGAGGCTACTGCAAATGAATAAACAAGAGAAGACGGTGGCTTGGACCAGGGTGGGAGCAGGGAGTAGTGCGGGACACGAGTTCACACTGTGGCCATACTCTGAGGGTGACGGTATAGAATTTTCTGATTGACTAGATGTGGCGTCTGAGAGAAAAAACATAGCCAAGGGTGACACCAATGTTTCAGGCCTGAACAGAAGAGCGAAATCGTCATTACTGAGATAAGAAAACTTTAGGACTAGGAGAACTGGGAAATTAAACGAGAAATGAGAAGTTTGTTTTCAGTTTTGTTGACCCTGAAATTTCTATTAGATGTCAAAATAGGTAGCTGGAAATGTGTCAGGCGTTTATTAGCAAGCACCAGGCTAATATATTAATCTGAGAGCTGCAGTACTGGGGTGACACAGTAAGCCATAGAAATAAATGAAATCCACAAGGGAATAAATGCAGGTATATAAGAAAAGAGGTCCAGGGATTAAGCTCTGGAACACTCCCATGCTTTGGCAGTCTAGGAGCTGAAGAGGAACCAGCAAAGGAGACCAAGAAGGAGCTGCCAGTAGGAATGGAAAAATATATATATATTATTTCAGTGAGAAAGGGGTAAGAATACTTTGGAAAGGAAATAACGCCATGTTGTACACAGGAAACTATGTGCAGTTAAGAACTACTAGAGTAGAAAGTGGAAAGTCAGAAATTGAGACATGAGCTGCTATTGCTAGGCAGGAGCGACTGAGCCTTCCCCTGCGGGATATGTAGAATCGTAATAGACACAAGCAGTACAGGGAAGGCGGTACATCGGTTTTTAGGTGGACCACTCCAGCTTCAGGGTATTGTTTGAAGTTTTGCGGGGTTCTGGGGAGGAAAGGTAGGCAAGGCTGTAAACAGAAAACCTTAAGATAGTTTTCCAGTATGACCAGACAAACATGGCAAAAAGTAGATGACAGGCCATCAGGCACACAACTAAAATGAAAGAAACATAATTATCATTATAATATGCAAATACAGACTAAAATTATGGTATTCACAAACGATCTGCTTGTTTTAAAATAACCAAATTACCAGGAGAAGAATACAATGTCTCAGACAAGGGAGACGATGAAGACCCAGAATTAGAGCAGTGATAAACTGCCCATTAACTGACATAAGCAAGAGATGAGTCACAGTCTGGGGAAGGAGAAGGTGATGACTCCTGTTTTTGATGTTTTGTATTTGAGGTGTCAGTGGAATTATTAAGAAGCTATGCTTGGCAGGGGGATACATAAGTTTGAAATTTAAGGGGCAGTTTAGAACTCAAAATAGATTTGGGAGGTTGTATGTAAACTACCAGAGTGGATGAGATTACCTATGATAGAAGTCAGTATTTTTTTTCCAACCTACTACTAAGGACAGGATGAAGGTAAGAGAGATGATGGAAAAGAAGCAAATATGGTAGGAGGAAAGAAAAAAAACAGATTGGGAAAGAAAAAGAAGTGGAGAATAGAAGAAAAACAGGCGATAGACAGATAGACAGAGCATTCTAAGCCAGGCATACCATTAATTCCGTGCAAATATCTGTGGTTTTTACTATCCTCTCCCAAGCCAAATAGCTTATTTATTGGCTTTTTTTGACCAAAGTTTTATTTCAAACTGATTGCTTCAGGAAACTGTCTACAGTGATGCTTTTTTTTTTCTTTTTACCTTGGCTTACTAAAACTACACCGATACCACTATTAGCAAAGTATATTTTTATTCAACAATGTACTGGGCTATCTGTCAAGGATAGAAAAATTAGTGAGACACAATTCTTTGCCCCAAGAATGTTTAGCCAGGATGAATCATCCACAAACAGACAGAATGATCTTTTCAATATGTAAATTTGATCCATCACTCTACTTAAAACCCTCTGGAGCAGACATTGCCAGCTGTCTCTCAGTAACCATCTTTCTCTTCTTTCATGTTTAACATGGCCGTCGAGAAGAAAGTCTACAGTCCCATCTTCTGTGTGGGTAGATGTGGCCGTATAACTAACTTCTAAATGTAAGCGGAAATGACATCAGGAATGTCTAGAAAGTGTTCTTGAAGAGAAGGACATTTACTTCTCCTCTTTCCTACTTTCTTTAGTCTGCTGGCTACAATGTAGATGTGATGGTTGGAACTGCAGCATCCGTCTTAGACCAAGAGGGGACCTTGGAAATGGAGGCTACACGTGGCAGAGAAACAAGACAACCTGGAAGCTGTGGACTAGCTACGGACTTTTTGAATGCAGAGAAGACTAACTAAGCCATTATTTTGTTGTTATTGTTGTTTCTGGTGGCTAATAACCAACTAATACACCTTTAATATGATAATTATCACAGAATTATGTCTACCTTCCAGCTCTATTTTATTATCTATCTTTGTGTACCTATCCATCCATCCTGATGTACGACTGTAAAGCGGAAATGGAATTCATAACAGATTTAATACAGAAAATGCAGTGCTCATCTGGTGAAAAATAGTATTTCCAAGTGAAAATTCAAGTATTTATCAAGACATATTAATTTTTTAATCTAAAAAGTCACTACACTCAATAAGTTTGCAACATTAAAAATAAAATTCATTCTTCAATAATACATCAGTATTATTGATTTCTATCTTTAGAATAATTTTGTTAATATTTTAACTTACTTCTTTTGAAGGATTCATTGGTAATGTAAAGATAGTTTTCCAGTATGACCAGACAAACATTCCAAAAAGTAGATGATAGGCCATCAGGCACACAACTAAAATGAGAGAAACATAATTATCAGTATAATATGCAAATACATACCAAAATTATGGTATTCACAAACGATCTGCTTGTTTTAAAATAACCAAATTAACAATTATAATAAATTATGAAAGTTCCTTTACTTCATACTAGAATAAACACAACTCAACGATTTCCAAAGCCAAGAGTTTTTAAAAAAAATTCCTAAATGCATAATGAGATCTATGCCCATGAATAAAAGCCTCCCATCTGTAGACAGACCATCTATTGGCAAAATCACTGACAAGGACCTTTTCTAACTTGTAAAAATAAGGCAGTTATGCCTGCAACTTTAATTAGCAAACATTGCATTAAAAACAAGTGTTAAAACACTCAGGCTTTAAGAACTTCGCTTTAATGACATAGATAACTAAGGCAGTTCCTATTTGAGAAGCTGTTTGCTTATTCCCTTGGCTCTAGTCAAAGCTGGTGTAATGATAACATATTTAAACGGAGAACCTCTGGATAAAGAGATTTCCTTCAGTGGGAGTTCAAGCGTCTTATTTATTGTACGGGGCAATTGTTTTGAAAAAGTGTTCTGGGCAGTTGCAGTCGTGTTCTCCGAGTTCCTGTCTCTCTGCCAACGCCGCCCGGATGGCTTCCCAAAACCGCGACCCAGCAGCCACAAGCGTCACCGCCGCCCGTAAAGGAGCCGAGCCGAGCGGGGGCGCCGCCCGGGGTCCCGTGGGCAAAAGGCTACAGCAGGAGCTGATGACCCTCATGATGTCTGGCGATAAAGGGATTTCTGCCTTCCCTGAATCAGACAACCTTTTCAAATGGGTAGGGACCATCCATGGAGCAGCTGGAACAGTATATGAAGACCTGAGGTATAAGCTCTCACTAGAGTTCCCCAGTGGCTACCCTTACAATGCGCCCACGGTGAAATTCCTCACACCCTGCTACCACCCCAACGTGGACACCCAGGGTAACATATGCCTGGACATCCTGAAGGACAAGTGGTCTGCCCTATATGACGTCAGGACCATTCTGCTCTCCATCCAGAGCCTTCTAGGAGAACCCAACATTGATAGTCCCTTGAATACGCATGCTGCCGAGCTCTGGAAAAACCCCACAGCTTTTAAGAAGTACCTGCAAGAAACCTACTCAAAGCAGGTCACCAGCCAGGAGCCCTGACCCAGGCTGCCCAGCCTGTCCTTGTGTTGTCTTAATTTTTCCTTAGATGGTCTGTCCTTTTTGTGATTTCTGTATAGGACTCTGTATCTTGAGCTGTGGTATTATTTTTGTTTTGTTTTTGTCTTTTAAATTAAGCCTCGGTTGAACCCTTGTGATGTATATTAAATAAATGCATTTTGGTCCTTTTTTTAAAAAAAAAAAAAAAAAAAGAAAAAGTGTTCTGAATACTTTTTTCAGTAATGCATATAAACACATTCTGGGTGGTGTTAGAAAGTCTTCAAACACTATGCAAAATTTTCTTTTCTTTTCTGTCCTTCTTTTTTTTGAGACAGGGTCTCACTCTGTCGCCCAGGCTGGAGAGCAGTGGCTCACTGCCACCTCCGCCCCCTGGGGCTCAAGCAATCTTCCTACCTCAGCCTCCCGAGTGGCTGGGATTACAGGTATGCTCCATCACACCTGGCTACTTTTTGTATTTTTCTTTTTTTTTTTTTTTTAAAGTAGTGACAGGGTTTTACCATGTTGGCCAGGCTGGTCTTGAACTCCTGACCTCAAATGATCTGCCCACTTTGGCCTCTCAAAGTGTTGACATTACAGGCGTGAGCCACTGTGCCCAGCCCAAATTTTAAATATTAGTTTTGTATATGGTGATAATGATTCCTTCTGGGTAATACATTAATACACAATTCTGTAAGATATCACTGAACAAAATATGCTAATTTAAATATAGCATATTTGGCATTTTAAAACTTTAATAGCAATTTTTAATTTTTCTAAAGAATGTGATACTTATAGAATCATTAAAAATTTGAATTATTCAATAAGGCACTTAAATCAGTGTGAGATGACTAAAGCCCACGATATTTTTCATAAATTATGTAGGTGACTCAGTTACAAGTTAATAGTCCAAATTAGGAAAGGAAATTGTTGCTATCCCTATACCTCAAAGCCTTAAGAATCTCTGGCACAATGACAGCCATTTCAGGATAGAATTTGCCAAGTGTCTGACAGAATTCAATCTGCAAACTTCAGAGAAATGAGGTATCTTTAACCCTAGCTTGTCTTCACATTCTCAAAGAATAATTTATTAATCCCAACCAAATCTAAGTGAATACAATTGTTTTTTTCAAATTATTTAAAAAATCTATAACATTAATATAATCTAGCTTACCTTGTTCACCAGTGTTTTCCATGGACACTGGAAATAGAAAAAAAGGTAATAGGTTATATGAAGCTTATGGCAAACAGGGCTTGACACAGACATAAGGCATTTAACTAGCTTAATAATTTGGCTTCCCTTCAAACCAACATTCTCTAAACATTTACTCAATTTTATTTGGAGGAGAGGTGAGCACAGATTGGAGAGAGGGTGGAGGAAAAGGCTGGAGGCTGCAATCAGCCATACCTTCATTGCACACTTCAGCCCTGGCTCCTGTGCTGCGGAACAAAACTTGTCAAGGGTGACCCTTGGGAGTCTTATTTCTGTATCATTTGGTTGATTGGTTTTCCTTCCAACTACAGAGTTCAGATAAAAGCAGTGCTCTCCAGGTCATTACAGTTCCACAGGCATTTATTGCTCTTGATACATTGGCAACCACTTGGTGAGCTTTCCACAAAGAATAAAATGTTGTGTCCACAGCAGATACTCTTCTCCCCCCTAATTTCTAAAAGTACAAACGCTTATGCACAGTGACTTTATGTGCTCCCTATTGCACAATGAGAAGCCAGGCAGTGCTGGGAAACTGCCGTTCCTCAGGGGTTGTTGTAAATATTCCAAGCTAGCAGGTATTATGGATTAGGACAGGGGCCACAAGTGCTAAAGCAAGCTGCAACAAGAAGCTGTATTTAGTAATCGAGACATTTGTATGCCTTTTGTATTGTCTATTTGTTTTCCCATTTGGTCTCTCTCTTTGTACGAGAGTCTTTGGAAGTTTTGCCCTATCTCAGCTGTACCAAGTCTGACTCTGTATATTTTTGTCCTTATTCTGCTTTCAAAAGGGCACAGGATCTCAGGACTTGGTGCTGGAATGAAATGCCACTGCCTTCTGAAGCCTGGAACCAGAGGGTAGTGTGAGAAGTTTTTAAGATTGCACAGTCCAACCAATCTCCTGCCCAAGACAGCCACCGAATATAAGTTCAGGCATTTCTAGAGCTAGCAGGAGCCCGTAGTTTTTTGGAGGGCAGCCCGTTCCATTATTGGATTGCCCTAAGAATAAGAAAATTCATCCTTCCAGTGTGTTGAAATTTGCTGCTTTGTGACTTTTTCCTGCGATACCAAGGCTTCCAAACCATAGCAATAAGCAGAAAATCTAAGTGACAAATCTTCACATACTTGACGTTATTGTGTCCCCCTTAAATGTTCTAGTTTAAACCAACTAATATATGGTTTCCAGATCTCTTACCAACCTACATGTGGCATCTGTAAATGCTTCCTAGGTTCTCCACTCCCTTTAACATTTCTGATCTCCAGAATGAGACAGGCAGGTGTGGATGACCTTTGACTCACAAATGGCCTGTTCTACAAGTCCGCTTGTAAATCAGAGGCTAGTCAGAGTTTGCTTTCCCATGGAATCCCTGAAGTGGCTCAGCTGAGGGCACAGGAAAGACTTGAGGCAAGCCTGTTTTTAAATATCTGAATCTACCGCCGCAGTTCAGTTATGCATTTCCCTCTAGACACGGACTACCCTGTTTTCAAAAGCGCTCCAAAATTGACAACTCTTTTCTGGATCAAAATTTCCAATCCTTCAGGGGAGCTAATCTAAGGAAAGGAAAAGCAATTTGACTCCATTTGTGCATTTATATACGAACAACCCTTATTAACCATTCCAGAGGTGCTGGTGCTTTCATAAAATGTGTTTGCTACTCCATTGACTTGAGTTGAGAGAAGTGAAAACTGTAAAACAAAATGACATTTTAAAAAAGGTAAAGTTGGGGGCTGCGCACAGTGGCTCCCACCTGTAATCCCAGCATTTTGGGAGCATGTGGATCAACTGAGGTCAAGAGTTTGAGACCAGCCTGGCCAACATGGCAAAACCCCATCTCTACTAAAAATACAAAAAATGAGTCGGGTGTGGTGACATGCACCTGTAATCCCAGCTACTCAGAGGCTGAGGCAGGAGAATCGCTTGAACCTGGGAGGCGGAGGTTGCAGTGAGCCAACATTGCGCCACTGCACTCCAGTCTGGGCGACAGAGCGAGACTTCGTCTCGAAAATAAAACAGAAAAAAAGGTGTAGTTGGTATGAGTTGCTAATCTTTTTGACCTGGACCAATACTTTATTAGCTTGATATGCATTCAAAGACTTTGTTTTTAAAGTTTTTTTTGGTTGTTGTTTTTTGTTTTTTGTTTTTTTTTTGCCATTCACAGCTTGCTTTTCCCTAAATGTAATTCAAAATCCACAGAAGTTCTATTTTTAAAAAAGTACACAACTTACACATAAATACATGCTTATAGTAAATAATTCTGTAACATTTGTAGAATGGAATGGAACAGTTCAAAAGGCTGTATCCAATTACACTTTTGCCAAGCTTATGAGCCTGTTCAATTTCCTGTAAACATAAGCCTGCTTGATATTTGTCAACATCATAGGCCAAAATAAAAATCATTATTTTAGCGTTCATTACCATTATTATTAGTGCAGTTTGGCATGATTTTTAAAATATGATGACTGGGATTTCCTTTATCTTCTAAGTGAATGATGATTTTTCTGTTGGCTTACTTAGTTATTGAGCCTTTTACATATTCTGGACAGAAATCTCATATCTGTTATATATACTACAAATAAAGTTGTATATACCTATTTTAAATGATTTAATAAGTACTAGCAACATTTTTATAACTTTCCACTGATTAAGTAACATTATCAAAGTTTGCAAATTAACTTATTTCATTAACAGATATATGGACTATACAAGGTTTTGCTTTGTGATACTCAGGAAATGAATGTTCTCTCAACTATGTTTACTTAGTTAGTAAATTAGTGATTTACCTTATAATTTTCAGTTTAATGGCAGAATTGTGAAGTTCAAAGTTTCCTTTCTCACAATGTAAAAACACATAAAATACAAAGTTATTGTCAAATGCAAATATTTTTGTTCAAAAGTTACTGTTTAAGAAAAGATTGCTCAAATTTAGCCTCAAACACTTTTCTAATATATATGTATATAAAGATAATATATGAAAAATAGAGACCCATTTTTGAAACAATATAGATAGTAATCAAATACAATGTATTTATTTATAACAATACAAAAACTAAATAGCAATACTGAACATAACTGGGACAGGTCTTCAAAAATCACTATTGGTTTAAATGTGGATTTTGAGTTTTAATTCAGGATTATTTAATTTTCTTACTTCAGACAGAATTTCAGTTTGGTTAACAGTGATGCTGATCTCTATTCCCCAATTTTACCATGCAGAAATTTCAAGTGTTGCATAGCCTTCTTTATCCCATTTCCTTTAAACCACATATTGAGATAAATTAATAGTTATTTCAATTTTAGTCAACAGAAAAGTGAGGTTCACTCAGTTTTTACTAAAGCAAATGAGCTTTATTCTCAAAGTCACAATGAGTAGCCCATTAATTCTACCTTAGAAATTCTTTTATTTTCAATTTAAACATTTCCTGCATGTCACAAATATGTTACAACTTCGAGCTCTGCTGAATCATATTAAAATTAATTCCTCTTTGAAGCACACAGCATCTGCCCCATAAATGTAAGTAAGAGACTGACTTAGACAAACAGACCATGACAACTAATTTGAATCACATAAAAGTGATATATCAAAGTGGACACATGAAAAGTGTTCATTTTTTTTTTTCTGGTCATGAAAAACTCAAGAGAAAAGTTATGTCTATTACCATGTCAGCTTAGCACACTGTAGGACTCAACTCATAGTTGACAAAAGCGAAAGTAATCTCTTTGGTGAGATGAAGAAAATGCCTCTCTAAAGAGACAGAGAGGGAGAAGACAAAATAGTTCCTGTCCCTTTTAAAAGGAAAAGGTTGAGGGAGATACTCGCTTCAACTGGGCTTCAAGCAACTTTGAAAACAGAAAGGGTCTGTAACTTTACAGGGCTCCCTCCACCCCCACCTTGGTTTTGGTTCTTCCTCAGTACTGTACTTTCTTATAGCTGAATTTGTCAAAATGGAAAAGAGACTATTACTAAGCATAACAGCGCCAAAGAGCAACGGCTCGGGATAAAGAAGGCAAGGTCCAACCCTGCCTCTGCCACTTGCTTGCTCACACAAGCTATCCCACTTACTCCACTACAAAATGAGGGTGATCGCCACAGCAATAGCATTAGGGCTGCAGTGCGGATTCAAAGGGAAAATAAAAGAATGTACTTAACATAGTGCCTGGTGTATAGTAAGCCCCCATGAATGTACAATTATAATATATAATCTTTCATTTCGATAATATTAATGGTAATGTATAACATATAGGAAAGGGGGCTAAAAAATGAAGAAAAATTACAAAGAGAAAAGTAATATTCGTATAGGCTCCTGAAATAAATAAATGCAAAATGTTGAAAAAAAATAGACTTTGCAAGTGAACATAAGAGGTGAAAAATAATGTAAATCTGAATCATCTTATAAGTCAATTGCCTTTTTATATGGATGTGTCATTTCAGAAACTTGTTTAAACCAAAAAGGTGGTATTCATTCTTAACACAGAGTAATGATGAGACATTAAAACTTCGATCTTCATGTGTCAGTTAGTCCTTTTGAGAACTTAAATGTGAAAGAATCTATTTTGGATAGGCACTGTTTAACTTAATGGATAAAAACAATTACTTTTTAAAAAAATAAAAATAAAAACCTAAATCTTATATTCACCCCAAAGAAGTCAGGTGCAGTTTATTCCTGGGAATTAAGAGCATTGCTATCATTACACTAAAATATTTACCAACTCTACATCTGTGGATAGTATCATTCACACCATCTAAACACACACAATCATAACACTGTGAATCACAATTTCAATTTTAATTTCAAACACTTATTTGCCTGATTTTATCTTGGATTAGCCTAACTTCTTTTTGGTCCATGTCCTACAACGATAATATTTTGCTTTAGCAATTTCTAATCTTCCAATATACCTCCAGAACTTCAAGTTCCTCTGTGATTAATTGTGGTTGCAGCACTTTCTTGGCCCTGATGGTATATAAGAAGAGAGAAAGTGAAAAAGGTAAATTACTACTGTAGTTACCAATAATGTTCCTGTTTGCCCAAAGTAAAATTGTGGCCTTCAGGAATTACATTTTGGGCTGGGCAGCCCATACATGTACTCCCAGTACTTCGGGAGGCCAAAGTGGGAGGCTCACTTAAGGCCAAGAGTTGGAGATCAGCCTGGACATTGAGACTGTGTCTTTACAAAAAAAAAAAAATTTTTTTAATTTGCTGGGTGTGGTGGCACTGCTTGTGGTCCCAGCTACTTGGGAGACTGGGGCAGGAGAACTGATTGAGCCCAGTAGTTCAAGGCTGCAGTAAGCTATGATCACATCACTGCATTCCAGCCTGTGCAATAGAGCGAGAGCCTGTCTCTCAAAACAAAAAAGAAGAAGAAATAAAGAAAAGAAAAGAAAGGAAAGGAAAAGAAAGGAAAAGAAAAGAAAAGAAAAGAAAAGAAAAGAAAAGAAAAGAAAAGAAAAGAACTTCATCTTAAAATGTAGAACCATCATCGATACCACACAGCTTGTAGTTTGGGTCACCAGTTGTATTCTCTGGCTGCGCTTTATGCTTACCTCCTCCACCGCCACTAATCATCCCTACAAGAAACAGAGGACAGCCAGGCACAGTGGCTTAAACCTGTAATCTCAGCACTTTGGGAAGCCAAGGTGAGAACACAGTTTGAGGCCAGGAGTTTGAGACTGGCCTGGGCAACATAGTGAGACACCATTTCCACAAAAAACTTTAAAAATTAGCCAGGCAAAGTGGTGGCCACCCATGGTCTCAGCTACTCAGGAGGCTGAGGTGGGAGGATCACTTGAGCCCAGGAGGTTGACGCTGCAGTGAGCTGTGATCCTGCCACTGCATTCAAGCCTGGGCAACAGAGCATGACCCTGTCTCAAAAAAAGAGAGAAAGAAACAGAGTGGAACAACTCTGTTTGATAAAAGGCTGAACTAGTCAGTCCTCAGTTTAGAATTGGCAAGACTGATAAGAGTGATAGTTTTTTTGTTACAGCATTAATTGTTCTTTAAGAAATGCTTATGTAAAAATAAAACAGGTAAAATTGAAGTTAAAGAGTGAGACTGTCAACGTAATAACCAATAATACGGAAAAGGATGACAAACTGCTTCTTAATACAACCTGGCTTAAATGAAACATCCTTTCAAATGTATACCTCCCTTATCTCTTTTGACTGAACTATCAAGCAATCATTTAATCCAGGTGTCGGTAAACTAGAACTCTTGGTCCAAATACAGCTAGATGCCTGTTTCTATATATAAAGTTTTATTGAAACATGTATGCATCCATTCACTCACATGGCTACCTGTGTGCTACAATAGCAGAGTTAGGTAGCTGAGACAGGGACAGTATAGACTGCAAAGCCTAAAATATTTACTGCCTAGCCCTTTATAAAGAAAGTATTCCAGCCTCTGTGTATTAGGGTTCTCCATAGAAAAAGATTTAATAGGATATGTGTGCATGTGTATGTATACACTGTATTAGAACTGATTTAGTCTAGAGTGATTCAAATTCAACCTGGATTAAAAGCAGGGGATCATCTCAAAGATTATTTATTATGATATAACGTGTTACTGTCCTAAATGGTATCTATTGAGACACAGCAGCCCAGTAAACTGATGGTAACTTAAATGTAGTTGAACTTTTATTCATAAATATATCCAAACTTAAAGCTTTCAGATACCAAACTACACCTTCATAACAGACAAAAAATGTACTCCCCACCTTTGAATTAGCAAAGAACAGTTATGTAAGTGTTTTTAAACAATGTGATTTTGGGGTATTTTATTGCAAATTTATATTGCTGTGATTTTAAAATTTATTTTCTTAATCTGAATTTTCTTTTTCTTGTCTTCAAATTCAATCTCTCTCCTTTGAAAGAATAATTTACCTTTACTGTTCACACAGTAACTTTTCAATATAAAACCGCTATACAGTTTCCAGATTCATTCTGACACAGGTACACCCTACCTTCAGATAAGATATCTGATAATGAAGAATACCAAACACACACATCGCCAGAGACTTGGTTCTAACGAATGAATCTTAAGGATAATTTTATAGCCAAGCTCCACTTTTTTTCTGTTTATCTTTAACTCATTTACTGAGGAACATTAATTGACTATACCATGCTTATACTGTTGAGAACAAAATGGTAAATAGATTCTATCTCTATGCTGAAGCTTAGCATTTATGATATTTTAGTTAGAAATAAAAACTAACTGAAAAAACATGTTTATGAAAACATTTTCAGTTAATTCACATAAGTAGCTCACATTTAAAACATTATGACAAAAATATTTTCTGCTTTAATATCTTTATAACATGCTTTAACATCTCCTGTCCCAACAAAATCTGTCCCTTGACTTCATGTCTCTAGCTGCCCATCCCACTTTCTGACCTTTTCACAGGAAAATTTAACAATCATCCAAAATCACTGTCCCTACCCCCAACCTCCTTTTACCTCCTCGTTCAACTCCAATTGGTCTAATTCCCCAGCATTCCACTGCAATCACCCAGGTCAAGGTCACCAACACCCTCCCTAAGCTAATTTTCTGTACTCAAATTACTCTAACAGAATTAATTATGCTCTTCTTTTGGAAACAGTCTGTCAAATTCATAGTGAATTCTTCGACAAAATTGGCCAGGGGAACCCCTTGAAGCCAAATCCTTTGTCCTTTTAGCTACTTTCCAAAAATCTCCGGTTCATTTTTAGTGTATTAGAGATAAAAAATGACTCTGCTTCCAGACCTTATTTAATGACATGCAAGACAAATGTTACTCACGTTAACATTTTCCGTTTAATTGCGACCATACCCTTTTCTTCCTAATACATTTTTTGAATTTATTTTCTTTATAACCTATCTACTTATAGTTTTAAAAGTCTTTATCAAACTGTTTCTTTTTTTTTTCTTTGCCATCCTCATATGTCATGGTGATTTTACTGATAACTCAAAGCACCTGCCTTTCTCTCCAATCTCACCTCACACCTCTTTCCTCTTGTGCATGATGCTTCTGTCACTCTGGGCTTTCTTACATCTTCACCAAGCTAACATTGTACCCTGCCTTGATCCTCTGCACTGGCAGTGAACTGGATGGTAGGAGACCTGGACTCCAGCCCAATCCTCCCAATGTGTGTGATGTTGATCACGGCACTCAGCTGAGCGGTGCTTTAATTTTATTGTTTCAACAAAAATTTGCACTTTATCTTGAAGGTTTCTCTGGCTAAAAATTATCTTAAATCCTACCCTGATGTATTCTTGGGGGGAAAAATCTTGACTTTTAAAGGCCTAAGGCAAAAGTCATTCTAACGATAAATTGATCAGTAAATTAGCAGGAACTGCTTTGTCAAGGACAGACAAGCAGCATCAGAATAGAAGCAACAGTTACGGATAAAGGCTTCAACGGTGCAAAACTTGAATCTCAAACACACAGTTTTCAGTTTGTACCTACTCACTTAACATATAAGCCAGTCCTGATATTCCTAACAGTCTAACCACAAACACGGCGCGAGGCAATTAAGTTCTTCACTGGATCCCCACACGGTTCCTTGAAAATTCATTTTGCAGTAAGACAACCATGATCTCATTTAAAACGCAATTCAACGATATCATCTCACTAAAAACCCTCCCAATGGCTTTGCACTCAATTTACAGTAAAAAAAAGTCCAATCTCCTTACTGCAGCCTCAGTGGTCAAGCATGATCTGGCTCTTCCTCCCTGTCCTCCAAGACCACTTCTGGTCACTAGTCCCTTTGCTCACTAAGCTGCAGCCACACTGAGCTCCTGTTTCAAAAACACACCAAACCTTAGTGTCTTTGCCCAGTCTGAAAAGCTCCACCCCTGACTCCATGTCTGGCTCATTCTTTACCATCCTTCAGGTTGCAGTTTAAATACCAGCTTCTCCTGTCTGGTTAGACCCTGCAATCACTATGGCAATACATTATTTCTCTCTTAGCATCTCTCACAACCTGTATTTTCATGTATTTGTTTCTTTTCCATGCCCCGCACTGAGGTTTGAATCCTGTCTGATGTTTTACCTTGAACAAGTTATTTAGACTCTCTGAACATTATCTCAATGTTTATCTCACCCAGCTCTTTTGAGAATTAAACTAGAAGGTAAAAGTACCTAGAATAGAATTTGGCGCATTATTTAGGGCTGTTCATCAAATATGGAGGATAAATTCATCACCAAACTGTGACATGTTAAGAGTAGGGGTTCCCTAAAGTATAGTGCTAACAGTTTATTAACAATCTAGGGGAGGAAGTACATAGTGAATAATTAGCATGTAGTAATGCTAAAATTTTCTGCTGCGTGAAATGCCAAGTTGTTAGGAATAAACTGCTGGAAGACCTTTTAAGCGTGAATAAGCAGAAAAATGCAAATAAATTACAATGTGGGCGAATTAGTAGAATGAGAAATAACCAAACCAGTAAATTTTTAAACTTTTGCCCTACCTCTCCCAGAGCTCCTTTACTGTCAACCCCACCCATACTTGCAACCCACTACTCCCTGTCCAGATTCTAATAGGGTCTGGCATGCATTGGTCCTATGCTAATGCCCTATGGAGTTTGATGACTTCCCCAGCCTCTATCTCAGAACACATATCTAAACAGCTATACTGAGCTAAACTATGTGCTAGAAATTATCAAAGAACTATGGAAAATGGCCCAGAAATGACTGGCAACCTTTTCCAGAAGACTAGCACAATGTGGCTGGGTGCGGTGGCTCACAGCTGTAATCACAGCACTTTGGGAGGCTAAGGCAGCTGGATCACTTGAGCCCAGGAGTTTGAGACCAGCCTTGGCAACATAGTGAAACTGTGTCTCTACCAAAACAAACAAACAAACAAACAAACTCCCACAATTAGCTGGGTGCGGTGGCGCACGCCTTTGAAGCCAGCTAGTCAGGAGGCTGAGGTGGGAAGATCCCTTCAGCCCAGGAGGCAGAGGCTGAGATAGTGCCACTGCATTCCAGCCTGGGCAACAGAGCCAGACTATGTCTCAAAAAAAAAAAGAATGGCACAATACCAAATACAAAAATGAACAATACTAAGTTAAATCATATAAACCAAGGTATGGGAAGTCTCTTAAGGGTAGGCTATGATCCAAAATATTTGTTTTCTGTGGTTTGGCCTCTAGATCAGCCATCAAAAACTTCTGCATAACATCATTAACAATATAACAAAAACTAGCAACTCTGTGTTAAGGGAAGCCTACTGAGTGCAACATCCGAACAAATCTCCCTTCCAGTACAGCAGACCCGAGGCTGCCCTGATTTTCCTCCCTTACCTGCTGGGCTATGAGATCAGGTGTTCCTCCCATTCCAAGTCTTTGGTGATAATACCTGTATTTGCTACAGCTGTCATAAGAAGGTATCACAGACTGTGTGCCTTAAACAGAAATCTATGTTCTCAAATTTCTGGACTCTAGAAGACAGAAATAAAAAAAAAGTTTTAAATTATAAATTAGCAGGGCATGGTGGCATGCACCTGTGGTCCCAGCTACTCAGGAGGCTGAGGCAGAAAGATCGATTAAATCTGGGTGGTCGAGGCAGCATAAGCCGTGATTATGCCACTGCATTCCAGCATGGGAGACAGAGCAAAACCCTGTTAAAAAAAAAAAAAAAAAAAAGAAGAAGAAGAAGAAGAAGAAGAAGAAGAAGAAAAAGAATTGAGTTCAAATTGAGGTGTCGGCAGGGTTGGTTTCTTCCTAGGTCTCTCTCCTTCGCTTGCAATGACCACCTCCCCTCTGCATGTATATGTCATTTTCCCTCCACGACTCTCTGTATCCAAATTTCTTCTTTTAAGGATGGCAAGTCATGTTGGGTAAGGGCTTACTCTGATGACCTCGTTTTAATTTAATTATTTCTTTAAAGACCCTATATCCAAATAAATTCTGAAGTCCTGGAGTTCAGTACTTTCACCTAAGAATTTTGGAGGCATGGAATACAGCTTGCAGCATCCTCCAAAATCAGACTGCAGCTTTACAGGAGCATTTGCTGAACGCCCTCTGTGCCAGGAATTTGTGCAGCCTTGACCACCCAGATTTAATCAGTCTTTCTGCCTCAGCCTCCTGAGTAGCTGGGACCACAGGTGCATGCCACCATACCCTGCTAATTTATAATTTTATTTATTTTTTGTAGAGATAGGGTCTCCCTATGTTGTCTAGGCTGTTCTCCAGCTCCTGGGCTCAAGTGATTCTCCCGCATCAGCCTCCCAAAGTGCTGGCACGACAGGCATGAGCCACCGCACCTGGCCTTGTGCTCAATTCTTTCAATGTTGATCTCATTTAAACCTTCCAACAATCTGTGAGGTTGGTATTATTATCATTTCAAATGCTGAGAAGACAGTCTCACAGCGGTATGACTTCTAAAGTCATCCAACTCATGATAGGATCTACATATAGTCCTGTTTGGCCCCAAAACTCATGCAAGGATTCTGTGTGGCCTCCCAGGATCTGTGACATCGGATGCCTCCCAGCCACTGGGCTGCTTTGTCCTGGGCAGCCGTTCCCTTCCTTGCTTGCTCCCATTTCTTGGTCTGTGTTTGATACTCTTGCCACTCCCTGCTACTTCTGATCTGGGTCACTCTAGAAAGTAGGGTTTAAAACGTCCTCTTCTTGTCACCCTTGCTCCACCAACCAACTTAAAACCTCTGCAAACATATAATTTTACAAACTTTGGATACAAAAAATTCAAATATTTGGCCATATTTCAGGATAGTACCTGAATATGGACTCGCCTAACCATCCCACTTCCAAGAATTTGGGGAGGAACAGGGCTCTGGGTTCCTAGAGGAACAGTAAAATGATGATACTAGAAAGAGTTAAGAGATGGAATAGGGGCTTCCTGACCTCCATCCTCAGCAGAAGAGAGGAGGAATGATAATTACTCCAGTTTGTACTACACAGGCACACTCCTAAAACACATACCTCACATGTAGACACTGACATTAAGGGAGACGGAATATGGATCTGTCCTGGATGATAACTCTTAATCCTTACATTTATGAAAGTCTCCATGTTGTGTTTCTCTCCCCACCCAATCAGCAACATCATTTCTTTATTATTATAATTTATTGCATTGAGAAGACTTGAGATCTACTCTCTTAAATAACTGTAAGTGCATAATACTGTATTGTTGAGTATAGGCACAAGGATGTAGAGCAGATCTCTAGAACTTATTCAACTAACATAACTGAAACTTTATACCTACTGAACCGCAGCCCACCCCCATCTCCTTCTCCCTCCAGCCCCTGGCAACCACCAAATGGTCCGTTTCTTTTAGTTGACTATTTTAGATACCTCATACAAGTAGAATAATGCAGTATCTGTCCTTCTGTGACTGGCTTTTTCTCATTTAGCCCAAAGTCTTCCAGGTTCATCCATGTTGTCACAAGTGGTGGCATTCGACATCATTTCTATAGCAATTTGATGACCAAATCATTGCTCTAAATAGCTAAGCAGCTCCACCCGACAGAAACAGATGGTGTAAAATCTAACTTATCTAATTGAAGGCTGTGTACACATTTACTGAAAGTTTATATTTAAATCATTAGGAATATGTGGGTCTTTCAATCTATCGGTTCTGAAAAAGGAATAAAGACATCACCTCATAACGATGGCCCTGAAAAACTCACTGCCACTTTCATCTTGGCAAAGGGAAGGACAATTTCGGAATCACTGACTGCACTAAGCAATGTAGATAAACACGGAAATCTGATCTCAGGGCTGGTCCCCTGATCTTAGTGTCCTCATTTCAAAGCTTACTCAATGGAATCCTATAATCCCTGTCTCAGATTAAAATAGAAGAGGCTCCCAGTGCCAGCAAGCTGTGCAGATCTGAGAGCAGGTGTAAGTTTTACTTCTCCTGTTCAGATACAGTTGTATGGGTCCTTTCTTTTCTACACATGGCTACAACTCAACTCCAAGTTCCTACAATCACTGAATCTTTTCAACTCCCACCCCCTTCCTTTCCAATTCCAGATGCCCTTCTTGAGGAAAGACCAGCGAGGCCATGACTGACTCCTTAGAACCTTGTAAGTCTACGGTGGATCAACACCCTCAACAAAGATCTGCCTGCTTTCCACATAACGGTTGTCTGTGATCAAGGGGAACGGCAACTAGAGATTTACGTCCTGAAATACTCCCCTAATTAATCAGAACCAAAATTTGAGAATTGGAAGTGCCTCAATGATTATTTTGCCCAATGTAACAGTCAGCTTTCTTATATATGTGTGGATATATTTATTTATTGGTAGTATGCAAAAAGTCCCACATGTATATTGGTTATTTCATCATTTAAAAAATACATACAATCAAGTAGAAACAGTTTTTATAGAGTATTTTTTAATGTCCTTAGATCAGTTTCTTATTATCTGGTATACTCAGAATTATCATAGAGGACAATGTTGAGAGTTCTTTATTTTTCATGATCAAATGTTAGCTATTTGATTTATCAAGCAGAAAAACCAATGCGTCTTTTCTGCATCTCCAAGGAAACAGGCAATGTTCTAAAACCATCTCGCAGGGTTAGGAGCTATATGTTGAGTACTATACGACCAGAGTACAAGCACATTTAACACATTTAAAAATTAAGCCAATTATTTCCAGGTTCATAAAACTATTTGACACTTATGAGTACTTTACAACTCTCCAGAGAAAGAAACTATGTAAGGATGTAATTCCAACCTTTGTCTTTATGAGCTCATTGGAATAAAATTTCCAGTGGCACAACTGAAGAGATGAATCCAAAGATTTAAACCAACACTAGCACCAGCAGTAACTGCTGGACAATGGCACTAGGTCACAATATCCATTAAAACATTCAAGAGTATCCAGCTATTCACTAGCTCACCCTTCAGGATCGGGTCATTGAGAAGCACCATTTTGTTCTGTAACTTCACTGTCATACATTCATAAAGTAAACATACACAACTTTTCTTTGATCCCAGCTGGAATTATAAAATGCCTTTCTCTTCTTATTTGCAGCAAATCATACTCTCGCTCAACATTGCATTCACCTACAGCACGAGCCCAATCTCTCTGACAGCAATTGCTGAAACAGCATGTATATTCAGTCACAGCCAAAATAAATTTGACATTGTCATTATCTGGCCACCCACAGTTGAAAGATTTCCAGGACGACTGCTTAAAGACACAACATATTGTAATAGTGTAATATTATACAAGTACCACCTGCTTACATATGAGATGTATTCACTAACGTAAGTGAGAAGTTCTAAAAAAATTATGCAAGGAATTGAAGAATCCAGTCATCAATATTTGGAGTGAGTCCCTTCCTCTGCTCAATGTGTAAGTAGCATCTCGGGTTTCCTGCCTGTCTCTCTCCCCTAATTTTACATATGGATTTATGCTTTCTCTCACTAAAATCATTTCACTTACTCTGGGTCTTTGGGCAAAACAAAAACCTTGCTCTTCATTTATAAACCATGTTCAGTCCCCGTGCTGTGGATCAGAATCTAGTTCATGATTAACACCATACATTCACGATGCATTCACGATGCATTCATGTCACATTTCCCCTTCCTCCTCACTCGCTCCTGTTTACCAGTTTGCGTACCATTTCCACTTGCTAATATGTTCTTTCAAGATTAAATTTCCATCTGTCATTTACATGCTCTGGACTCTCTGGCTACTCAAAAACTATTGTTGAATTCCTGCCTTTGTACAGTAAGCCACACGCTCTCGAGTTTTCTGCCCTGGGCATGCCTGACGACCAGCACTCTCATAAGGAACACACTACCCATAATGAAGGCCACCATATGGGCAACACGGGATTCTTCACGATCCCCTGCCCACCAGCTTTTCTGCTGAACCACGAAATGGCAAGATGGTAAAAACAAAAAAACAAAAAATCAAAACAAACCAAAAACCTGCTGCAGTGACATTGATACATCTCATGGATACCTCTAGAGACCTTCAAATTTGGACATGTTTACAAGGGCATACATAGGTTTCTCTGGAATGACACTTCCATCAAACATCACCTGCTCCAGAAAAACAGTATGGTGTCCCCAAAAAATTAAACACAGAATTACCACATGACTGACCAATTCCACTCTTAGGTATCTACAAAAGAATTTAAAGCAGGGACTCCAACAGGTATTTCTATATACTGTTCAGAGCAGCATTATTCACAATAGCCAAAAAGGTAGACACAACTCAAACCACCATTAATGGATAAACAACATCTGATATACACATACCATGAAATGCTATTCAGCCTTTGAAAAAATGAAATTCTCACATATGCTACTCTGAAGATATTATATAAATGCAATAAACTAGACGCAAAAGGATAAATATTGTATGATTCCACTCATAGGAGCGACCTGGAACAGTCGGACTCATGGAGGCAGAAAGCAGAACGGTGGCTGCCAGGGGCCGGGGAGGGAAGAATGAGAGTTAGTGTTAACCGCACAGCAATGCAGTTTGGGAAGATGACAAAGTTGGAAAATGGACAGTAGTGATGATCGCACAGCATTTTGACTGTACTTAATGACACTAACCTGTATACTTAAAAATGGTTAAAATGGAAAATTTTTATGTTATCGATATTTTACCACAATAAAAAATAAAAAAGTCATCTGCTCTAGAGCTTATTCTCAAACCACAAATTAAGTTAAAAATCAACATTATCTAAAGTTTTCTCACCTCTGGTCATTTCCATGCTGAAAAGTTTTCATTGTTGTTTAATAGCTCAAAAAAATAACAGAAGTGATAAGCAGAGAAAAACAAAGGTTAGCTGAGCTGTGTATGCCTAGCTAGGCATTTCCGCATGCTAAGTGGCTCATTCATGAGTCTCCCCAGATTCTCAGTGCTTGAGATTCAAAATAATGCCCAGCCAAAATTCCAGTCTTCCTTGACCTTTTGCAGTCAATAGGAAATAGATGAAAGAGAATGTAAAATCCTCAGACTCCAAGGGTTTTGGATAGTAGCTTGATATGTGTATCTATCTTGGATATACTGCCTTAAATCAGAGATAAATTATATTCGGTATACTCTAAGAAAGCTGAGACAAGGAAAAAGACAATTGAAACATATGTTAGAAGGTCTTTTTAAATCTAAAAAGGGTAACAATTTAGCACATTAAGGGCGGGTGGGGGTTAATTGTCTGAAAACTACTAAAATGGACTACAGTTATCTCTAGAAAGTGCTGTTGGAGTGTTTCCTGCAAACGCATTTCACTTTTTTTGGTGATTATTTTATAAGTATACTGGGGCAAAAATTTTACATTCTAAATTGTTCTTATTTTTTTTTTTACTATAGATATATGAGGATATTACCTACTCTATTACACTTACAAAGATAATTTATCTTTTAAAATTCCAAGTGAGTTCTACAATTAATTTTATCGTCTAAATTCTCATTACGGATAACATTTTAATGTCCAGAAAGAAAAAAGGGTTTTTTATTGTTATATGTGAAACCATAAAAATATTACCAGCTTGTTTATACCCATCTGGATGATCTAACAGTAAAAAGCCAAAATAGATAATCCTCTCATACAGGATTCAACATTCTTTGTTGCTTGAGATGTCCACCCTGCTCAGCTCAAACTGAACAAGTTGAGCTGGCACTCATCCTTTGATTCATTGAAGAAACATATGTCCCAAATGTTACTATGTGTTAATATTTGTGTTAGGCACCAGGGCTATAAGGGTGCATAAACCAGACATGGTTACCGCTCATGAAATTTTCTGTAAATTATTTTCAGATAATAAGAAAAGTTAAGCTTGCCTTTTAAATTTGGATTGAATTAATTCAGATATCCCAGCAACTCGTACACTGGTATACGAGATTCTTTTCGGTAACCTTGTAAGTTACACTGAAAGTCATCAGAGTCAGTAATAAGTTCAAACAAGGGTTCAATATGCACACTGTTAAATTCTCAGTCCTCCCCCACTTGATGGGCCAGTACATGTGGCAATGTTGACTCCTCCCTCCTACTTGATACCCTTTCCTCCCCAGGCTTCAGGACACCACACTCTCTCAGTTTTCCTTTCCTTCACTGGGCGCTCCTTCTCAGTCTTCTTTGCTGATTCCCACTCATCTCCTGAACTCTCAGTGTTGGTCATCTTTGGTCCATTTCTCTGCTCATTTACATTCTCACATGTGGTAGAACAAATGTACCCAGTGCCAAGTCTTTAAATCCACTTATATGCCGAAGACTCCCGAATTTATTCCCACATTCTATACCTCTCTCCCAAACACCAACTTCATGTGTGCAACCACTCACTCAGCATCTCTATCTCACGACAGCACATTCATTCCAGATCTAATGCAACCCTCCACACCACCTAACTGATGCCTTCTGCCTATCACCCTTTCGGTTTTTTGGGTCAAAAACAATGGAATCATTTTTGACTCCTTTCTTTCTTACACAACTCAAATCTGTCTGTAACTTCTGCTGTCGCTACTGTAAACATACGTCCAGAATCTGATCACCTCTCACCATTTCCAATGCCCATGCCATGGTTTGACACGATCATCGCTCATCTGGATTGATGCAGTAGCCTAGGTCCACAGCGGCCAGAAAGATCTTTTCAAATCTAAGTCACAGCACATCACCTCTGTACTCAACACCCTGCAGTGGATTCTCACGTCACTCCAAGTAAACCCAAAGTCCTCACAGTGGCCTCTGACCTGAGGCCCTCCATGATCTCTGCTTTCTCCCCACATCTCTGACCTATCACCTACTTCCCTTTCCCTTGCTCACTACAATTCAGCCAAAATGACCTCCTTGCTCTTCCTCAAACATGCTGGGCTGACCCCTGCCTCTGTGTTGTAAATCAAAGTCCCTTGGCCTGAGATACCTTTCTCCGCAATACCCGCATGGTTAAATCTTTCAGCTCCTTCAGTTCTCTGCTTAAATTTCATGAGTCCTTCTCCTTCTCTGGCCACTGCATTTAAAATCGAAATCTTCCTCTGGCATTCTCAGTCCTTCTTGCCCTACTTTTTGCTTTGTATCATGCCACTGATGATCCTCTAACAAATTATCTAATGTATTTACGTTTTTTATTTGTTTTCTGTCCCCTAATAAGAAAAGTAAGCTCCAACATCTGTCAGTAGATATTTTTTGAATGAATAAATTAATAGGGTGTCCAGTGAATTATGGACGGTTAAAATGCATTCAGTTCTTGGATTTGTTAAAGGGCAAGTTTATGGGAGGCTACGGTGAATCACTACCCTCCTCCCTCCTTTGACTGGCATACAATTCTTTGTTCTGCATATTTTTCAGTAGGTACTAGTTCTGGAATAAGTTGCATTTTATTAAAATATGTTATAATTAAGACCTTGATTAAGTCAACCTGGTCCCTGCCCTATATCTTTTCCCATTTACTGACCTCTCTGGAGATGCCCTGGCTAATCACTAGTCATAGTTAAGTACATAAATCCCTGACTGTCTTTCTTCCTAAAACAGGTCACATGGAGTTGCCCATTTAGTAGTAACTTGATCACAAATTAGCCCCTGGAATTTGGAGCAAGCTTATGACTTTCAGTTTGAGACTCATAATTGAAATCTTTTTCATGCTCTGCAATTGGCCTCAGGTGTCTCTCATTACAGCTCCAGCTCAGCTGTTCTGGAGTGGACAGTCTTTCCCACTAAAATAATTCCAACATGCTATGTACATTACAAACACAATTCCAAATCACACCATTCCTCACATCCCTACAAATCTAGTGAAAAGCCATACTTCAATTCAGCTACTACCTCTTTGAGAGGACTCATGGGATCCAAAGGGATGAGGAATACAGTTCAGTCTGAATTTTAAGTCACCCTACTCCATACATACCCTTCAGATATGATGAAAATCCATTCACATAATACAATAAATACAGAGACAGAATTTAATGTTATCTGTACATAAGAAAATAGGTAAATCATGACAAAGCCATTCTGGTTTCTCAAATTTCTCTGAATTATAATCACATAAAATTCTTGACACTGTATGACCTTATTTTTATAAGGATTATAACTTTTGTAACATGATCATGGAGATAGACAACTACCTTGAAGCTATTTTATTATCTGAATGCTTGGTTTTAAAAGAATTAAAGTTTTTTAAATTATTGTTTGGTGTACATTTTGCTGATGAACTCCTCTGCACCCTTCTGTTCCTCTGGGCCGGCAATGCTAGTGAATAAAAGGTCTAATTAATTTAAATATGGCAGGAATGTTTAATTGTACACTTCACGTGAGGAGAAACTTCAGGATACCAGGAAGAAGTACTGGCAAAGAAATAAAACCCAGCCAACTATAAAAGCACTTATTCATTTGCATCTTTAAAATGTAATCCAATCAATAACATACCTCGAATGAGCTACCATTAAGGATGCACTTTAGAGTCAAGTGCTAAGATGACAAATGCAGCATATATTTTCACTTACGAGTATCTCTCAAACAAAAATGGATTTTATAACACTTCAGGCAACTAATATTTATAACTGAATTTAACAGTCATAGCCAGACAAAACGTCAAATTAGGAAAAATGCTACATAAATGATATAAAGTGTGATATTATCATTTGGAAAGGAAAATTCTCAAGCAATCATGTCTGGTTTCTTTACAGCTATCCTATTCTTCTTAAGAAATCAGAGCATCTACCTCCTCCCCAGCGCCCCCTCCTCCTACCCCCCGCCTTGATAATTTCACCCTTTTCACTCTTGGCATTTGATGGAAACAACAATCAAGACAATTATAATAAAATTCCCTTAAAGGAATTAGGAAAAATTTTTCAACAATTTTCTAATGGACTATCAAAAACCTCATTCAATTATTTTATGCTTTCATTATAAATTCTCTGTAGTATTTCTAAATGGCAATACGTAATAACAGAATTCCACACAACATTAAAACTGTCTTTCTAATGATCTTTGGAATATTGTTTTCCCAACAGACAGCATTAAGAATCTATGCCATATTCTAATCTGTCATTCCGCAAGTTAGACAAGATAGAATTTCTACACTCATCATGAACAGTGCTGGAGTCTCAGGGGGCCCATGAATCCATCGCTTCCTGGAGAAGAGAAGGCTGGGTGATGCGATACATCTGTCAAAACACAGCGGTATAAATCAGCAGTATAAATTACAAAATGTAAGTATGGTTCTATTTTTCTGAGAAGGAAAATCACAAATTCTCCATCAAGATAAAAAATAAAAACAAATGAAACAAGAAAATCAATGAGGACCATCTCAGGGAGAACCCCTCGCCCCCATATACACGCATCTCATGGAGAACCCCTCGCCCCCATATATACTCATCTCTGGGATACATTTGTCGTTTTTCCCCGGCTAGCACACTTCTCACCACAGTAACGAATAAAGATCAAACACCTGAGCTCGCTGGATCATGCAGCCTGAGATGTGGGCGCAACGACCTCAGCCCTGCCAGCTGGACACTGTCCATGCTGGAACACTGGACCCGCTGTTACTAGGTTGGGGGAGCAGGGGTGGTTCCAGTGCTCTGTGGTGACCCTGCCAGGGAAGCAGCTCTTTCCAAAGGCCGTTCCTCAGGTGTAACGTCAGCTCCACTTCACCCACCCACCCTCGGTTTCTGTCCATTTCTAAGCTAAGCTCTCCAGGCTCGCCGTGGATTCAGAGAGTTGCATTCATGCCCATTTTCACCTGCCAGGTCACAGGCCCTGGGTCGAGAGCAGAGTAAAAGCGGCCCGAGCATTGGGTAAGAAGTGAGGGAGCTAAAACAACCTCCTACTTCATAGCAGAGGCAAACACTGCTGCTTATAATCTTACTCTGAGACTACATCAACCACTAAATATATGTGGTAAGATCTACAACTTGACTTAAAATTCATTTCTACTTAGGTGTTCCCCAAAAGCTCTTTATACCTCCCTCATTGTTTATCCTTTTCCACTGGCCCGGCAGCCAACTCACATGTCTAGGAGTGAGACGTTTTGCTTTCCATTTCTGCTATCCGACTGCTCTGCTGTGGAAATAACATCCGGAAAGGTGGCAACCTCTCTCCTCATGCCCAAGCCAGCTAGAAAGCTTTGGTTTTGGGTTTTTTCCCAGAGGTTTTTTTTTTTTTTTTTTTCTTGGCTATTAGGAAAACATCTCTATTAAGTTCTCTTTTAAATCATTTCTGTGGCGGGAAATGCCTGGCAAGTAAATGCTTTTGAATGAACCCTACTCAAGCCCTTAAGAAGCTGCCTTCTTCCTAACCTCATGGAAACACACCTTCTCTAGAGACAATTAATTATCTTGATTTAAGAAACCATCCCGTCAGCTTCTGTTTAATTACTGGAAACATTCCTGCAAGCACCCATTGAACGGCACGGATGACATTCTTAGCCAGCAACTGCAAGCAAACTTTTCTACAATAAGCCTCACTTTAAACTGAAGTTTGACCCCTAGATCCTGTCCTCTCACTTATTCGCATTATACCACTGAATAAGACTAAGTAGAAACCACGAGATTCATTCATTCAACATTTATTGCGCATCTGTACCCGCTAAGACTGTGCTAATTGCCTTACATGTTTCTCTCTAATAGGGTTTAATAGCAAATAGTAATGTCGCATTGTCCAGTACATCAAAAGAAAAGGAAGCCTCTGACACACTGAATGGAGCCAAGAAAGCATTAAGCAGAGTCTTTTCTCTTACTCCCCTTCCGACCTGACCATTTACAGTAAACTAAAACGGCAGCACAGATCAAGAGTTTGGAACATATCATATTTTATACATTTGAATTTTTAATGTGAAGAAATGTTGAGTTTTTATCACCCTATTCACATAAATTCAAATCTTGAAAATATTCAACAATACCAAGAAAAGTCACAGAACTAATATATTTTGAATCATCACGCCAAAAGTAATAATTTCTTTTTAAAAAAAAAATTTTTTTTGAGACGGTCTCGCTCTGTCACCCAGGCTGAAGCGCAGTGGTGTGACCACGGCTCACTGCAGCCTCTGCCTCCTGGGTTCAAGCAATTTCTTCTGCCTCAGCTTCCCAGGCAGCTGGGACTACAGGCATGCACCACCACACCTGGCTAATATTTGTATTTTTTGGTAGAGATGGGGTTTCACTACGTTGGCCAGGCTGTCCTCAAACTCCTGACCTCAAGTGATCCTCCCACCTCGGCCTCCCGAAGGGCTGACTTACAAGTGTAAGGCACCGTGCTGGCCAACCAGTAATCACTTCTAAGGTGATTTGGGCATTAAATGTTTTGCATGCATCAGTTTTCTATGGATGTGCCTTATATTCCCCTTTAAACTATTTTAATATTTAAAACAGCTGGCAAAACCAAGTAACGGCAAAAACTGCGATTACTTTTACATCAACCTAATAGAACATCCGTATTCCCAAGATCTACTGCCTGTCCTTTTTTGTAAAAAATGCTTCATTGTCCTACACAGTTTTTAAAGTAGTAGTTTAAGTATCAGGAATATCAAGATATTAATAGTATAAAGCGACAGTTTAAATCAATAACAAGAATACATATCTTCTTCTGTGTAGCTCAAATTCGTTTCACGGTGGAAAACAAACGGGAGCCCCAGCAGACTCTATCCTTGAGCCTGCAGTGGCCTTGAATGAATGGCAGGTCCTAACTTCACAGAATCCAAGTGGGAGGCTTTATGTAATTTGTTCTCAGGGATGTTTGTTTGCTTGTTTGTTTAAAGGAATGAAAACATGGCTGCGTATCTCTCAAACTGATCCCTAGGTATTATAATCACCGTGGAACATAATAGGCTGCAATCATTGCTGAGGGATGTTTATTAATAAAGACAGCAAAACTGTGAGTAAAACCTCAAGATCCCAGTGGTCTAACTTCCAACGTACTCCAAAGCTCAGCAAACTATTGCCCAAGGGCCAAGGTTGGCCAAATATTTTTGTTGAATAAAAGCCACGCCCATTTGTTAAACTCTCTTCTATGGCCGCTCTCTAGAACAGTAGAGCTGAGTGACTGGAACAGAGAACATATGGCTTGCAAAGCCAAAAATATTTACTATATAGCCCCAAACTACAAAGCCCTTTAAAACTCTGAAATTGTGTAAAGACTGTTGGCTTATTTGCAGAGCTCTGTCAACTCTTTGTAAACAATAATAAAGTTAAAAAGAGATGCTGAATAACTTCATTTGGCTGAGAGATTTGGAGAGGGGTTTGTTGGGAAAAGGAGACATCTGGATATCCGCATCACAGCACCTGAAGTCATAGCTGACACCGCCGCTAGGTAACTTGGAGGAAGAACATTGAACTTGTGGCAACTGTGGAATTTAGTTTAACTCTTTCACTTAAAAATACAGGAGGGATTAGCCTGGATGACCTTTAAGCTTTTCAATCTTCACGATTGTTTAAAATGAGGTAACTAAAACCATAAGCAAACTCAGAACCATGTGAGTGCAACATCATAATAAATGTCCCATCGCACCTGCCTAAGGAGCAGGGAAGTAACATATTTTAGAAAAATGGGAACTGAACTGGTTCCACAAGGGCATGTGGAAGTTTCTTGTGTACTACTGACACTTTTCAGTAAATCTGAAATGAAGAAAATGGTTTGAAATACTTAAAACAATTTAAATGTTAGCACTTAAAAGGGGAAACTTCAGTGACCTTCTTCAACAAGTAAAGGTAACACAGCGGCAGCCATAAGGGACCTGTTAAAACATACCCAAACCAAGTCGTGTGCTGACGGAAGGGAGCATGCCTGAGGCTGCAGACCACCCTCACTCCCTCCCATAGCGCATCCTAAAGTTCCCCTTACAAATGTTACCTTCGAGTTTATCTTACTTGATGGAAATCAACCTCATATCTAAAGAGAGCAAGGACACAAAAGAAGCCAGCAGTGGAGAGAGGGACTGGAGGGACAGGGGAGAAGGAAAAGGAGTGGTAAAGGAAGGAAAGGATGGAGGGGGAGGAGTACGAATAGAAGAGCCTTGTTAATCAACAAACAAGATAAACGTGGTCCAAAGGATGAGCAGTATAACTGTCTTTTGTGATCTTTTCTTTGGCAGAACAGGAAGCTGACTTAACCAAAAATACTTGACTCTCACAGAATATATGTACATCCCATATATTTTACATACACACATATTCGAAAAAGAGAGGTTATTTTTATGAAATACAAACACTAAGCAAAAATTATGCTAACTGAAAAAGTGCCTAGAGAGCCACATACATCCACGTTGTTAAATATAGAAACTAACTGTAATGAGAATCATTATCTCCAGTTTCCAAGGATACCAGGATAAGCACTACTCCTAAATCGCAGTTCATTCAGCAAAGGGCACAGAATAATTTATATTCAGGGTCATGCCTAGCTGAGAGCAGATGTGGAAGGAGGACCAGGGTAAACCACCTTGTTTCTTCTATTCCATTTGCTACCTGATCCAGTTCCCAGCACCCGACCGCCACACTCTGGTCCCAACCTTGGCCAATGTTTTATGGAAGAAATTTGGAAAATCTGCTTGTAAATGGCAACTTCCAAGAGGAAAACAATCTTCAAAAGGCAGGGCAGTCCGAGATGTGATTAATGCTGGGGGTGGGGTGGGGCTGGTATTTCCATTTGCTTTGTCTGTGAAAAGGAAAGGAGGCTGGTTTTGTGTGTCAGTCACACTAGTCGCCATCTTTCCCAGTGCCTATGAGGAAACTGTACAGTTAATTTCAACTTCCTACTCAACCAAGGCTATGCAAAGCTTGCCACTCATAAACTGCCATGGTCTCTAGAATCAAATTCAGCTTCAACTTGTTCTTCCTTCTTAGACTCTAGAATCTGGATCTTTCTTAACAGTTACTTTTTGTTTCTACAGGAATAAACATATAAAAGCTACTTTCTGAAAACCTAAGAGATATTGCCTCTGAATCATTTATTTGTTTATTCAAGACCACTTACTGTTGCTTTCAATGTCGCAGGCATTGCGCCAGGCCAGGCAGACAGGCATTGAGCCAGGCAGGCAGGGACAAGAAGTGATAGGTAAGGTATCAATAATAGGCCATGACACTTAGGCAGTTTTAAAAAAGGCATTCTTCCTCTTAGTCAAATCGTCACTTACTAAAATAGTGATGTGGATTTTATGGATACTCGAGATTTGTCTTATATTCACAGAAAGTACATATGAACACATGATTCATATATAATAGCAATTTTTCCATTTAGTTCCTTCTCCATCACCTGCCTACCCAATATAATAGTAAGGCCTGCCATGTAGCACCTCAGCTAGGAGCAGACATCCTTCTAACGGGCAGAAAAGCTCCCTCTCCTTTCAAATGCTTCCTCTAAATGGACATGAGACACTGCCAAGATAAGCGTCTTAGCTTAATGTGATAATACAGGAGAATAAGCTATTTTGATAATGAAGCCCTTCCAGGATGTCCCTTCTTTGCAGGTTATAATGATACTGTTCACTGTCTTTAAGAGGATGAAGGTATGAAATACAACAAGGATCCCAACAGTTATGTAACAGATACAGTCCATCTCAATCCGGCAAGCTATTTTAATATTAACAGTTAATACAAAATTTCCCACACGTCCTTTCCTACATATTTTAGATGACTTGACAACCACATACCTAAATGCATTCTCATGATGATGCCTGTACAGCCTCATCTTTTCCTAACAGACTCAAGGTTTTTTTGGATTATTAAGCTTGTTTCTAAATCCCTTAAAGTAATAATAGCAAATTGTAAAGCTATCAAAACCATATAAAATAAAAGTTAGTCTCGGTTCTCTTAAAACTTACATCAGTGATTATTTTGATGTATCATTATGACACTTTCTCACAAGGAGCAGCATTTTGAGGTCAGATAGCTTCAGACAAGATTTTATGTCTGAATCTTGAGGCTTTGAAAATGCTGAGGTTGTGAAGGTTCAATGTAATAGGCCACTATTTAATCTTTTCCCTTGTCCCACCCAAAGCTAGCGCTTGGTGGGGCAAAAACACAGACACTTGGTTAGGTGGAGCACCAAACACAGAAAGCATTCACAAGTCACTGGCAGAAACGTCATTCTCTGTTTTAACATCTTTTTCTGATAACCCAGATCAGTTTTCATAAAACCTCTGTAGGTAGAAACCAGCTTACATTAAGTGACATCATTGTACTCCCTACTTGTGCATAATAATCAACTTTTTAAAAAAATTTAATCTTCAGCATTAGAAGTATCCTACCCACCAATTCAGGAACCTAGAACTTGGACTGCAGCCACTTGGCTCTCTGGATGTAAAAACCTCAGACGATCACCTCTTTTTTTCTCTCCCTACTGTTCAAACAACTAAATTATGGTTTAGTGTGATGCACATGTCCTCAAAAATACTTTCTAGTAGCTCACCTCCTCCACATCCTTTTTAACTAGAAAAGTGTCCAACTGGCAATCCTCAAATCACAAAAGCAGCAAAAACGCCCGAGCGCTGTCACAAATTTTTAACGAGTGGATTGACGCCAACCAGCAAGGGATCCAGCTCCGCCGCCCAGGCCAGCACCCCCGCGCAGGTCTGGCGCAGCTCGGGGCCGGGCCCAGCTCGGAGCCCTTCAGCCCCCGGCGCACCTCGCCGGCCTCGGCCGCCCCTCTACACCGCGGTCCCGGGCACCGTCCGCCCCTCTAGGGGGTGTGGCCGGGGCGGCGGCGGTGAGCGGAAGGCGGCGGGAGGCTCGGCGACGAGTGCGGGGCGGAGGCGACACCGTAACCCGAGAGTTGGGGCGGAGGGGAGGGCGAGGGGCGTGCGCGTGCAAGAAGCTGCCCCAGGCTCCTTTTGGCAGCGGAGCCGGCGGGACGCGGCAGGTTGGCGGCGCCAGGGGCGCATCCGGGGGGCGAGAGCGGAGGCGCGGCTGAGCGTCCCGGGACAGTCGGGGTGGGCTGAGCTGGGGGCGCCGCGGCGGGGGGCGCACTCACCGATGCACAGCTGGATGGCGTAGGCGTAGTAGGACCAGCCGAGCAGGAGGGTGATGAACACCACCGGGATCCAGTACAGCACCCGCCGGCACCGCCGCCTGGCGCTGCTGCCCGGGCCCGAGGGCGCCATCTTCCAGCCGCATCCACCTGCCCAGCTCCGCCGCCGCCCGCGGGCCTGGCTCCGGGGCGGGCTGGGCGCTCCCGGCACCCCTGCCTGGACGGGCTCCTGGGCGGCGGCGGGGTGCGCTGCGGCCACTGCCGCCGCCGTGGCGCTAACTCCCCATCCCGCAGCCCCGAGCCGGCGCCGCGGACTCCCGGCTCCTCAGCCCGGCGGAGGCGGCGGCTGCGAGCGGAGGACGAGGAGGCGGAGGGGGGCGGCGAGGCGGCGGCGTCGGGAGGCTGTGCTCCGCCCCCGCCGTTCCCAGCCGCCCGGCCGCCTCGCCTGGCTTGGCCGGCTGCGCCCTCGGGCGGGCTCTGCGGGGATCCGGGGCCACACTGTGGCCCCGCCGCCTCCGGCTCGGCCTCTGGATTCCGGGGAGGCGGCGGCTGCTTGGCGCTGGTTCCCGGGGCGGAGGGGGCAGCGGCGGCCCCTCCCCAGGCGCCCGGCACTCGGGGCAGTTGGGTCGCGGGCGCTGTCGCGCTTGGTGCAGGGCTGGGGTCCGAGGCGGGGCCGGCGGAACAGCTGCTGCGCGCGGGACTCCGCGCCTGCCGCGACCCAGGCGCCCTGAGAAAGTCTGCAGCGCCGAGGCCCGCGTCCCCGAAGCCCGCTTGGAAACCTCGCGCTTCAACTTGCGGGTCCCTGGGAGCCCGCGGGGGCCGCGAGGAGCCTCCCTTTACTACTCGGGCTTTGGGGGGAAGCAGAAATGCACAGCGAAGAGGGGGTGCCGAGCCGGCGTCTGGCATGGGAGGGGCTGTGGAGAGCGAGGAGGAAGCATTTTTGGTTGTGGATCCAGGCACCTCTGGAGTTAGAAACACAAGTTCTTTGCTCTGAGAATGTTGATTCTTTGGATAAGTGATTGAGTGATTGTGACAGGGGCCGTTCCCACTGTCCCCTCCCTGAGTACGGTGGTTCCTTCCACCAACTATTTATTCTTTTCCTCAACCCGCTCGTCACTACGGTGTTTACTTTCGTGGTGGCAATTCCAAACTTAGCAGATAGCTGATTCCAAAGCGGTTCCCAAAAAACACCGTAAGGGAACCTAAAGGTAGCCCAAACCTCTGATTTTACGATTCATGAAATGGAAAATAGACAAATGCCTCCTTTGCTTTTCCTTCATCTGATTATGAACGCACCTGATCCCACAGGGAAACACTTCAGTCAATGAGTGTATGTAAATTATGTGCATCACTACTATACATAATAGGCACAATTTTTCTTAACATTAGTGAATATGTGTATTTACACCACACAGCAACCATAGTGAATGAAATTACTTCTTATTCATATAATTTCTACACAGTTTAAAAAAAACTGATTTACATGAATTCAGTCAAAGAAATTTAGCTCTGGTGTCTGCGATTATCTTTCTGTGACTGGATTACACAACAAGCTAATCTCTCCTGCAATAGCTACTACGTTACACACACACTCCACATCTCTTTCCATTTCTCTTCAAAAATGCATACAAAATGCCAGTCAAGTTTCTATGGGACTTTAAATAATTGAGAGACATTATGTCCCAGTGAATCACTTGATTTTGCTTTAGCATTTTGTATTCTCGTTGGATATTCTGTATATTAATATGAAAATATAACTTCTCTGGATGCCTTAATGTTTTTCATGGATATGAATCCGGTGTTCCCCCAAGTTAGAAGACAGTAAAAAACAGGAATTAAAAGTTCCTCCTGGGACTGAAAGACCCTCACAAAGAGAAGCAAATCAGTGATTGAAGGTCAATAGAGACGATCAAGGAATGAAAAGGAAGGGGTCGGATTTTCCATACTGGAAACAGTGGAGAAAGTGCAAATAGTGCCTTTGTAGATCCTGGATGCGACAATGCCCTGTGCTCTTCCTCTTCTCACCGTCTTACAGGCTCTTGAAATCGGAAATGGAATAGCATTCTGCCCAGTTTTCACATCTACCCTTTTGCAAAAGTATGCAGATACCATATCTTTGAAGGAGCTACATTTTTATTACCCATCTAAGATGTTGTTTAATTGTTCCTATTTGTAATAAATATTGGTGAAATCTTTTCAACCTTTTTGTTATTGCCATTTTAAGGATACTACTTTTACTGGGTTTTTCAAGCTCTCTTATCTTAAAACAAACAAACAAAAAGTCTGGAGTAGGAAGAAACATCTTCAAAGCCACAAGATAACAGGATTGATCTCTGCGTAGTCTCTAATTAGGCGTAAACACGCACGCACAAATGTAAGCTCTTTGGTGAGTAGCCAGTCTCCAGATACTGGGCTTTGATGAGAGTGGAAGGATAACTTTTATTTTGAGGTAGAGAGAGCCTTTGATTTATTTTCTTTTTCTTTAGGACTTTACATCAACAAAAAAAAATAATTTGAAGCTTGTAGACAAGAAGAAACTTCGCTAGAGACTTACTGTTTAGAAATACAGAAGATTCCACTCACAAATTTTAATTTAGATGTTTAATAAGCATAAGAAATTGTACGTTTCATGTATAACTGTGATTAAACTGATATGACCATTTATGAAAAATAAAGCCAGCCACAGCAAAGGAGGAAGAAGGCAACGCTAAGGAAAAGAAGAGGCGAGCGGACAGCCAGGCAAGAAGGAGGGTGAGGGGAGTGACTGAGAACGGGAGAAAGACTCTCTTGCTGGGTTCACCCAGTCCCTAATGACCATGACTCCATCCTCACTAGGCCTCTGCCTGTATGCTCCTTGCACTCAGGGGTCTAGCAACGTCATTCACCTCTCAGAATTCCAAAACTGATCCTGCCCCATGAAGGAATCTTTTTGAGACGGAGTCTTGCACTGTTGCCTGGGCTGGAGGGCAATGGCGCCATCTCGGCTCATTGCAACCTCCGCCTCCCGGGTTCAAGCAATTCTCCTGCCTCAGCCTCCCGAGTAGCTGGGATTAGAGGTGCCTGCCACCTCGCCCAGGTAATTTTTTGTATTTTTAGTAGAGACGGGTTTTCACTATGTTGGTCAGACTGGTCTCCAACTCCTGACCTCGTGATCCCCCGCCTCGGTCTCTCAAAGTGTTGGAATTACAGGCATGAGCCACTGTGCCCAGCCCAGGAATCTTAAGCTTCCCCCACCCCCTCCAGCCCAGTCCCCCAAATTCTTGAGTTCCCAAACCTCAAGTCTACCTTACTTTCATGATTAATACTGTTAATCTTCCTTCTGCTTCCAGATCCAGATGAACATTTTAACATAGTCCCTTGCATAGTATGAATCAAACATAGCATGCTAGCCAAGCCTAAGAAGGCATGGACACACCCGCTTCTAGAGAGCACAGATCCCCCTGAATGTCGCCTACACAACCTCATCTCAAGCTTTTCAGCCAAACCACCTACCAGAAACTTTATTAGGACACTGCTTGATATTTACTCCTTCCTTTTGGGAGGGTTCTTAGAAGGCAACATTGCAACAAGAATTTATCTTTTAAATATGAGGTCAGTCGTATTAGTCTCATGTATATGAGACGTTGATTGTCTTGATTTTGCTAAGAGGGTATGATACTTCACAAACACTACAAGGAGTTCTAAATCTTACAAGGATTGGAAGCAATGAAGCTGAGGTCTGGATCTATATCTTATTTACTCATGGCTCTCCCATCCTTCCTAGAGTGGTCTGCATAAATACTGATAGATTCTCTTTCATTATTTTCTCAAACTTAATCTTATCACTCTTTTAGGGGAGAAGAGCTCTTTAGAAGCCAGCAATCCATGACATCAGTGACTCCAGTGTCAATGTGCATGTTTATAATAGTGGTCAGAACATTCTCTGTGGGAGAATAATAGCATGACTAAACCACATTGTGTTTCTGGAGATAATGTAAAATAAAAGGAATCGTGCTTAGGGAATGTAGGAATGAAGTAATGCTTAGATATGTTTTGGCTCTCAGAGATTTATGTTTGCAATTCAGCTGTAATTATACTGAATAAAATGGGAGATAATTTCAAAAGTCTAAGGATGTCTCTGTATACAGTTGATTGGGTCGAAACACTGGGAAAATGTAAAGTGGAGTAAACTGTTCCTGGCAAACCTGCCTTTTAGGCCCACTGGGGCTTCCACGGTAGCATTAATGTGTCCTGCCACTAGATGGCAGGCACACACCAAGCAGTGCCGCACTCTTCACCTTTGCTCCATAGATTTCAATAGTATCAAGCGTTAGCTTAAGCAAGGCAATTATAAATGTGAATTATAACTTCATGACCAATTATAAATCATTGTAACTAATTATAATTATGTTGTAATTGGCCAGGCCTGGTGGCTCACGCCTGTAATCCCAGCACTTTGGGAGGCCAAGGGGGGCAGATCACCTAAGGTCAGGAGTTTGAGACCGGCCTGACCAACATGGTGAAACCCCATTTCTACCAAAAATACAAAAAATTAGCCAGGTGTGGTGGCGGGCGCCTGTAATCTCAGCTACTCAGAAGGCTGAGGCAGGAGAATTACTTGAACCCGGGAGGCGGAGGCTGCAGTGAGCCAAGATCATGCCACTGCACTCCAGCCTGGGTAACGAGCGAAACTCCTTCTCAAGACAACAAAAAGTTATAATTCTACAATTTTTATATTATAATTTAATGGCTAACGATTAATAAAAATGCCAACCATATTCAAAAAATTTTAAAAACTTAAAACATTTTTCTATATAGCAAATCATTCTGATTCTGTGTCCACTTCTTTAGAATTGGCACTAAGGTCAATCTCTTTGGAAATAAAACAGGAAATTTTCATTGAAATAAATACTTTTGCTTACACCGATTCCCTTCTTTGCTCCTAAATGCGGAGGGGCACTGTCTATGAACCCAAAAGGTAAGCAGACATGTCCTTCCAATGGACTGACACAGCTATACTGTGGATCTCTAAGGGGTGATACAATAACCCAACGTCAACTGCATATTATTAGAAGTGGCCATTGTGGAATTGAAAGCTGAACAGCCAGCAGAGAGTGACCAAGGGCAGCAGAATTCTGCAGTGTAGTGGCAAGTGTCCAGGAATGGCAAGACCAGCAATGGCATCCTGGGCTGACTGTTCTTGGTGGCAAGATCTTGGCCATGCACCAGCTTCCTTTGTTCCAGCTCAAGCTTGACTTGCCAGGCTTCCTTTTGACTTTGGAGGAGTGCCTGTATAATTGCAAAACATTTTTTATGTAAGTCAACTAGAGTTGACTTGTGTTTACAACCAAGAACTCTTTTTGACTGGCACACAGTTTTAATTTCATTCTGCATCTCATTGCTTAAAGAGTCAGTTTCAGCTCAAGGAGACAAAGGCACCATGAGAAATAGGGATACAGGAATTTGGGGGTGAAGAAGCTTACTTGTTGCCATTCAAATCACTCTCTTGACCTGCATTGTCCAATAAGTACCCACTAGCAACATTTGTTGCCACTATTCAAATTTATTAAAATTAACATGAAATGAAATTAAAAATTTCTTAGTTGCAATAGCCACATTTCAAATGCTTAGTAGCCACATGTGTCTAGTGGCTACTGTATTGGATGCTGCAGATCTAGAACGTTCCATCACTGAAGAAAGTTCTGTTGGCCAGAATTGGTTAGACGTTTTATCTTGTCTGAATATTCATAAGGCTTTATATTTGTAAATGTAAGGAACAAAAGGTCCCCTATGTAATAATCCCTTCACTGTTGTATAGAAATAAAAATGAGAGGTAACAGGAAGTTGAACACAATTTTACGTTTTTGGTACTAGATTTCTTCCTTTGAAGATGAATCTAAAGAGTCAAGAACCACATTTTCGCTGTGTCTACTGTGAGAATGAAGACCATTCTCTGCAACCAGACTGTCCATATTCCAGAAAATGTAGATATCACTTCAAAGGGATGCCCAGTAATTGCGAAGGGCCCTAGGGGAACCCTGTGGAGGGACTTCAATCACATCAGTGTGGACTTCAATCACATCAGTGTAGACCTCAGACTCCTTGGAAAGAAAAAAATGAGGCTCCGGGATTGACAAAAAATGGAGGGGGAACAGAAAGGAACGGGCTGCCATTTGCACTATTTGTAGTCATGCACAGGACATGGTCAAGGATGTTGCACTGGGCTTCTGTTACAAGATGAGCTCTCTGTGTACTCACTTCTCTATCAATGTCATTATCCAGAAAAATCGGTCTCTGGTTGAGATCCGAAATTTCCTGGTTGAAAAATAAATCTACCGGGTTTGGAGGAGGCCAGGTGTTGCTTGTTCAGTATCTCAAGCTCAGAAAGATGAATTAACCCTTGAAGGAAATGACATTGATCTTGTTGCAAATTCGGCTGCTTTGATTCAGCCAGCCATGACAATTAAATAAAAACAAGGATATCGGAAAATGTGTGGATTGTATTTATGTCTCTGAAAAAGGAACAGTTAAGCAGGCTGCTGAATAAGACCTAAGGGTTCTCCAGCTACAGAAACAAGATGCCGGATGATCCCTAAGACCTATTTGTGATATTTAAATGATGCAATAAAAGACCTATTGATTTGGGAGAAAAAAAAAGAAGAATAAGGTACCAGTTGGATCATAGAAAAAACACTATACATAGATTTCTTCAACCCAAGGCTTACGTACACATGATTACTTTAAAAGTATATGCACGGAGAAACTTAGAATGTTCTGTCCAAATTTCTTTACATAAAGCTAAATATTAGATTTAGATTTTAAACCAACAGTGCTTGAAGATATAGCTTTATTCCTGGATAACTCCAGCCTTGAAACACAGAATGGTCTCTTTATCCAGTGGCCATTAAGACCCTTTCTGTTCTGTTGGTTAAGCAGGTAATCACTGGGGGCACCTGAAGAATAACTGGTTATATTCAGTTCTGTCTCTGTCAAATTGTACGCTAGATAAGTCATGTCGGGTTTTCTGTACAGCAGATGTGACTGGAGGTGGAGTCAACGTGTCTTGCCCAGCGGTCTGTGGAAATCCACATTGGCTCTGGTTCAAGACACGCTCCCCAGGAGAAAAAAAAAAAGCAAGAAAAGAAAATACATCAAATAAGTTTTAATGTTTAATTTTAATAAGTATGTCCAAGTATTGTCAAAGACTTTAAATGTAAGTTGGACATCAAGTTTACATTGCAATTTGTAACTGTACAACAAAAAAAGTCTAAGCAGAGTTTTCTCTGGCCTTCAAAAAGAGCAGGCAAAATAAAGAATAAATATTTAATGATGGCATTTAACAAAAAAAGGCATGTTGGCTTCTGATTTGTAGGAGAAAAGTTATGTCATCAGGGATTCTTCCATCACTAGAATTTATCCAGTGTAATCATGTCCTATAAGACTTTGAGTTATTATTTTCAAGTGATAGGCAGGGTGTATTCTGAATTTATTTGGATTATTTCACTGGTTGATAAAACCTTTCTCTATTTGCTCATATTTCAGTCTTTTTGATAATGGGCCATGTCATATGAAATGCTAGGTTGGTAGCTGGAATATCAATAGCCTTTATATCTGGAGTATGAGACTGGATCTGTTTTTGTTTTTCAAACATTCAGTATAGATGTTGAGGGTTCTGAATCCAAATGATTAGAGATTTGGGATTTTATGTTTTCAGTCAAATAAGAGGTTTGGGTAATACATTTTTATTCCTTTAAGCTTTCTTTTTAATTCAATAAAATGTTAAAGATGACATTTTTTAACTTCCAGGAATCATAAAAGATTTGACAACTTGGCATAATCACTTTGTGAATTGTTGAAAGAATATGTTGATTTAATTATGGTGTAGAAATTACACAGTTCTAAAATATTTTTTAATGAGGAGAAAAGGTAAATTGGACTATATATATGATGTGACATATATATATGTCTGTGTGTGTTTCCAGTGGTCACGACCTATTCCTAATTATAGAAATTTGTAATTACTGTTTAATAAGCAGCATTTTGGAATATGAATACACAAACCTGAATGCAAATTCCAATGACTGAAACTAAAGTTAAAACATTAGTATTCCACTATTTGGTTAAAAATTAGTAAGCCCTGCAATGAATGATATAATGCAACCAACACTGGAATAAAATATCTAGCTCAAAGTTATTAACTTATTTTCTTTATAAAGAGGTCAGTTATAACTGTTTTCATTGTAAAACAGCTAAAGTATCTGATGTTTGCAAAATTTAGGAATCATGACCCTATTGAGGCTGCTTAAATATGACTAGAAATTTTGCAAAATTTTGTAGTGTATTATTTGACAAATATTTACTAATTGCCTGCCATGTGTCCAGATATTGGTGATATTCAAATTTAAAAATTTAGGCCAGGTGTGGTGGCTCACACTTGTAATCCCAGCACTTTGGGAGGCCGAGGCAGGCAGATCACAAGGTCAGGAGTTCAAGACCATCCTAGCCAACACAGTGAAACCCCGTCTCTACTAAAAATACAAAAAATTATCTGGGCCTGGTGGCGGGCACCTGTAATTCCAGCTACTTGGGAGGCTGAGGCAGGAGACTCACTTGAACCCAGGAGGCAGAGGTTGCAGTGAGCCGAGATCGCACCATTGCACTCCAGCCTGGGCGACAAGAGTGAAACTCTATCACACACACACACACACACACACACACATTAAAAATTTAGTCTTTAGCTTCAAGGAGCTTCTGGTCTAGTAAGGAGATCAATGTGCAAACCTTTTCTATAATAAGATAAATGCACACCGCAATAATATAACAAGTACATTGGCAGCAAAGGAGAAGTGACTCAGTGTGCCTGGAATAGTCAGGAAAGCCTTGAGAGAAAAGTAGAATTTGTGCTAAAGCTTAAAAAACATGTAGGAGTTTGCATCATGGAGAGAGGAAGGGACGGTTTCCATGTGCAGGGAATGCCTTCTCTTCCTGAGAGGCCCATTTTGAGAACTAGAAGAAAATATCACACTAGGGATTTCAATGGGAGGAATCTAAAATAGGAAATAAAATTCAAAGATGTTGGAAAAGTTGAATGAACAATTAGGATGAGGGGAAACAAACACAAAGATGACCAATTGTAGAAAGTCACTACCACCTCCAGGGCTGGAAGGACAAAGGGAAGGTGGTGTCACTGCAGCCCAAGATGAATGATGGGTCACCTGGTAGTTGTTGGGGACCATGGAGGTGATTTAGCCACTACTACAGACATAGCCTGAGACACAGAGAGAGAGAGAGGAGAAAGAGAAAGAGAAAAAGAGAAAGAGAGAGAGAGGAGAGAAGAGAGGAGAGAAGAAAGGAGAGGAGAGAGAAGAGAGAAAGACGAGAGAAAGAGGAGAGAGAGAACGCAGGTTTACCTGAAAGCCAGATAGTATGAGAGCATGGGAAATGTTGTTTGCAGGGGTCAGTGCCCTGTGTATAAAGTGAAGCAAAAAAAAAAAAAAAAAAAAAAAAAAAAACAATCTAAGACCAAACAGACAACCGACTAGAACAAGTGAGCTTAGAAACCCCCGCCTGGAACACCAGCACTTTGGCTTTGGGAGGCTGAGGCGGGCGGATCACTTGAGGTCAGGAATTCCAGACCAGCCTGGCCAACATGGCAAAACCCTGTCTCCACTAAAAATACGAAGATTAGCCAGGTGTGGTGGTGGGCGCCGTTAGTCCCAGCTACTCAGGAGACTGAGGGAGGAGAATTGCCTGAACCTGGGAGGCAGAGGTTGCAGTGAGCTACTCCACTCTGAGACAGAGGGAGACTCTGTCTTGATAAGAAAGAAAAGAATAGAAAAAAAATGAAATCTTGAATTGGGACAATGGCAAGAGGAATGGAGAGGAAGAAACAGATTCTCGGAAAGGCCCAGAGACCAGTGAAGGAGCAGGTGTTCTAGATTCTGGAAAGGAAAAATCTGCAGAAAGGAAATCCAGAGGAAAGGCTTTCAAGGTAAATGGGCCCATCACACTCCATGGGGCTCACCATCAACTAAGGAAGAAAAAAGTCTTTGGCCACCACATCTGCCATTAACTACAACCTTCATGAGACTGTGACCTCCAAGTGAGATGCAGACAAGAGACACAGGCCGGGCGCGGTGGCTCAAGCCTGTAATCCCAGCACTTTGGGAGGCCGAGACGGGCGGATCACGAGGTCAAGAGATCGAGACCATCCTGGCTAACACGGTGAAACCCCGTCTCTACTAAAAAAAAAACACAAAAAACTAGCCGGGCAAAGTGGCGGGCGCCTGTAGTCCCAGCTACTCGGGAGGCTGAGGCAGGAGAATGGCGTGAACCCGGGAGGCGGAGCTTGCAGTGAGCTGAGATCCGGCCACTGCGCTCCAGCCTGGGCCGCGACAGAGCGAGACTCCCTCTCAAAAAAAAAGAAAAGAAAAGAGACACAGATTTGGGAAGTAGGAATGGTTATTTCGGCTTCAGCGGAGTGTACATAAGCCCAGCCCATTTGGGTGTTAACTGAGGTCATATTTGAAGTTTTCTTTGGGGATTTGATCTTTCCATCATTCCTTCGACTGTTTAACAATAACTCCTTCTTTTGGCTCTAGTTTGCTTAGCCCTGCAGCTAATCGGAGAGGGTTAGGGCTGTAGCTTTGAAAAATTATTTCATTCTGTGCATCCTTTCTCATGCTACAGATGAGAAAACAGGAGCACGAAGAAATTAGACGAGTTGCTCAAGGTGACACAGCTATGTGGACAAGCCAAGAACCCAGGTCTCCTGACGTCCAGCCTGCTGTTCCTCCCACATCACCACGAGCACAAGATCAGCTTGTTTTCTCTTAGACTCCAAGCGTGGCAAGCTTCATCAAAGAAGCTAAGCCTAGGAATTTAAAATTCACAGCGGGAACCAAGTAAAATGTCATGGTTAGGTTTTATGAAAAGAATATTAAGTGGCTGAGCGCGGTGGCTCACGCCTGTAATCCCAGCACTTTGAGAGGCCAAGGTGGGTGGATCACGAGGTCAGGAGATCGAGACCATCCTGGCTAACACGGTGAAACCCCGTCTCTACCAAAGATACAAAAAACTAGCCGGGCGCGGTGGCGGGCGCCTGTAGTCCCAGCTACTCGGGAGGCTGAGGCAGGAGAATGGCGTGAACCCGGGAGGCGGAGCTTGCAGTGAGCTGAGATCACGCCACTGCGCTCCAGCCTGGGTGACAAAGTGAGACTCTGTCTCAAAAACAAACAAACAAACAAACAAACAAACAAAAATATATACATAAAGTATACCCAGGATAGTTGATATTCTTGGGTAAAAGATCTAACCTAGAAAAAGCAGAAGAATCACTCAGGGGCTACAATGCTGTGGCATTGGGGACATGGCAGTTATTCACTGTGTGGGGCTGTCCTGAGCACTGCAGGCCATTCAGCACGTCTGGTTCCTCTGCACAACTAAATACAGGGCCACCCCCTTTCCTAGGCAGTATGGCAAACAAAACCACCCTCCTACTGAGTGGGGCTTGGAGGTGGGAGGGGGTTTGGAAAGAGTACCGGCTTCGAGACAACCGCTGATAGACTAAAAAAATGGTACAGAAGTTCCATCTTAAATAGGCAATGGTGGGTGGGGTTATTTTTACCATCATGTTCTCTCACACAGAAAAAGAATACTTTCATGTCAACTATATAATGAAACAGTCTCATTCGGAAGAACATTAAATGTGTTTCCAGAGACAGAGAAGAGAAGATAAAGTTTTATCATTTTTGCATTGCAAAGGAATGGTCATATTTCAGGCTAGATATTTAGAAATATAACTGAACTACCAGTGTAAGAGTCTGATTTTCCTCAGAGGGTTGCAACGGAAACATCTGCGTTTGAATTATACTTCTGTCACCTGCTAGCTGTTTGATCTTAAGCAAGTTACTTAAATTTTCCAACATTTCCTGAGACATTTCTTATTTCCCAAACAAGAAAACAGGGAAAGCAACATGCGAAAGTCTTTTAACAGGTCCATCCATTCATCCATTCAACACATTTGGATGACTGCCTGTGTTCTAGGTTATTGTGCTAGGCGATGGTTATATGATGTGCAAAAAAATAAACCCAACCAAACCAAAAACAAGGCGCTTGCCTTCGTGAAGTTCCTAGTACAGATAAAGAAAATGTCTGCTTCTACAGCTCTTATTTGAATGGGGATAATTCTATCAGGAGGTCCACTGGTGTGAGTATCATTGAAGATGTCCTGCTGGTTTGTACACTGTCTCTGCTTAAATAACACTTGCTATGAGATGTGTATTAGGTTGGTGCAAAAGTAATCGTGGTTTTTGCCATTACTTTTAAAGTGGTGGCGTACACCTGTAATCCTAGTACTTTTTTTATTTTTGTTTTATTATTATTATTATTTTTGAGATGGAGTCTTGCTCTGTTGCTCAGGCTGGAGCGCAATGGCGAGATCTCAGCTCACTGCAACCTCCGCCTCCCAGGTTCAAGCGATTCTCCTGCCTCAGCCTCCCAAGTAGTTGGGATTACAGGCACCCGTTACCATGCCTGGCTTATTTTTGTATTTTTAGTAGAGACGGGGTTTCACCATCTTGGCCAGGCTGGTCTGGAACTCCTGACCTCATGATCCACTTTCCTTGGCCTCCCAAAGTGCTGGGATTACAGGTATGAGCCACCACGCCCAGCCCATCCCAGTACTTTTAACGGCAAACACCGCAATTACTTTTGCACCAACCTAATATATTCAGATACAAGAATCAGTTTGAAATGCCATGACCTAAACCGCAGGCAGTCTGTGTCTAAAAGCCCAATCATCCATAATTAGTGGGTTACCTGGGCATGTTTCTGTGAATGTTTTGATGCCAAAATATATATTCCTTAAATACTGCTGATGTAAATTTTTAGTATAAAGATACAGATTGTAAGTAAGAGCTCTGGAATCTTGTCATCAAAGCAGCACATGGTCCAGCTCCGTAGCACAGTCCCGTTATTGGATATTTGCATTTGCGCCTCTAGATGCCTTCTCCACCCTTCTTTGTGTTATGGAAGGCTCACCCCTTAAGATCTAGGGCTCCTTTGTGTTCTGGATTTTGGTTGGTTCAACCGGTGGAAGGTAGGCAGTGGATCAGAGGCCAGACATGAATATGAGGATGTTCGTTGCACCTCCCCCAGCCTGACACCGAAGATCACAGCTTCTGTGGGATACAGTACCTGTCTCTCTTTGTCCCTCAGGCCTGGGGTGGGGGTGAGCGCATAACTCCCAAGGGTGCTCAACCACACTCTGTCAGTTTCCTTTAATTAAATTCTTCTCAGTTGCCATGCTTGAGTGCATCATGTCTTCCCTTACTAATATAACACCCACACAGCCTGTCAATCGCAGTACAGTCTATTTTTGCTGAATAGAAAAGAATATATACCTCATTGGCCAGGCGTGGTGGCTCACGCCTGTAATCCTAGCACTTTGGGAGGCTGAGGCAGGCAGATCACTTCAGGTCAGGAGTTCCAGACCAGCCTGGCCAACAAGGCAAAACCCAGTCTCTACTAAAAATACAAAAATTAGCTGGGTGTGGTGGGAGGCACCTGTAGTCCCAGCTACTCAGGAGGCTAAGGGAGGAGAATCACTCAAACCCAGGAGGCAGAGCCTGCAGTGAGCAGAGATCGCACCACTGTACTCCAGCTTGGACGACAGAGCAAGACTCTGTCTCAAAAAAGAAAAAAAAAAAAAAAAGCCTACTAAATTCCTTATTTAGAAAGTCAATATTATCTTTAATTATCTCTTTTAAAATAAAAAAAACAAAATTATATATAGCAGAACAATACATAACAGTTATAGAGTAGAAACTTTGAAAACAGAGAAAGACAAAATCTTCCCATGATTTTACCAATTAGCACAACCATTGTTATTTTAGCTTGTTTCCATCTGGTCTCTTTTTGTGTGTTTTCTTTTTAGAGTTGAAATGATAGCCTACATACAATTTTGTGTTCTCATAAATATTTCATTACAAACATTTTTTTCATGCTACTCTACAGGCTTCAGAATTATCTTATTAAAATTTTTTAAAAAAGTTTTTTGAGACAGGATCTCGCTCTGTTGTCCAGGCTGAAGTGCAGTGGCATGATCATAGCTCACTGCAGCCTCCAAATCCTGGGCTCAAGTGATCCTCCTGCCTCAGCCTCCCAAAGTGCTGGGATTACCACCATGCCCAGTCTAGAATACTTTTAAATGTTTGCATAATATTCTATTCTGTAGAAGTACTATAATTCATTAAACCATTACCCTATTGCTAATTATGTAGGTGTTTTCTAATTTTTCACTGGTATAACATACCATAAATAAGTTGCCTCATCTAACATTCCCTTTCTATTTTGTTGTTTTCTTTGGACAGGGCCCCAGAAGTAAAATTAAATCAAAGAGTCAAACAGTTTGAAAAACTATGTAGCTGTGATGATTTTAAATATGTGCACAAGTTCTTTGATACTTCGCCTTTCAAGAAGGCGAATCCCCTATCCTTGAGTGATGAGTGGACTTAGTGTCTTAGTCCATTCTGGCTGCTATAATAAAGTGTCACAAACTAGGTAGATTCTAAACAACAGAAATTTCTTTCTGACCGTTCTGGAGGCTGGGAAGTCTAGGATCAAGCCACTGGCAGATTTGATGTCTGGTGAAGGCCAGCTTTCTGGTTCCTCAAAGATGCCTTTTCTCTGTACTCTTACATAGTAGAAGAGGCCAACATGCTTGCTGGGGCCTCTTTTATAAGGGCACTAATTTCTTTCATGAGGGCTCCATCCTCAGGACCTAATCACCTCGCAAAGGCTCTGATATGTTTCAGCTGTGTCCCCACCCAAATCTCATTTCGAATTGTAGCTCCCATAATTCCCACGTATTGTGGGAGGGGCCCAGTGGGAGATAATTGAATCTGGGGATGGTTTCCCCATACAGTTCTCATAGTAGTGAATAAGTCTCACGAGATCTGATGACTTTATAAGGGAAATTCCCTTCCACTTGGCTTTTATTCTCTCTTTGCCTGCCATCATGTAAGATATGCCTTTTGCCTTATGCCATGATTATGAGGCCTCCCCAGCCACGTGGAACTGTGAGTTCATTAAACCTCTTTTTCTCTATAAATTATCCAGTCTTACGTCTTTATCAGTAGTGTGAAAATGGACGAACACAGGCTCCACCCCTGAACACTGCCATCACCTGGGGGTTAGGGTTTCAACATATGAATTTTGGCAGAACACAAACATTCAGACTATAGCACTTAGTGACTCACTTCTAATGAATAACATAAAGCAGAATTAACAGTGGGCAATTTCAAAGACTGGTTCATAAAAAGACACCGTGGCTTCCTCCTCAGCTTCACATCACTTGCCCTGTTAGAAGTTAGCTGCCCTGTCATGAGCAGACCCATGGAGAGGGCCGTGTAGCAGAGGATGGGGGTCGCCATGTGAGTGAGTGTTCTGGAAGTCAGTCCTCCAAACTGCAGTCATTCCTTGACCTGTAGTGTGAGCCAACTGCTTGACTGCATCCTCACGAGAGACCTTGAGCTTGAATCACCCAGCAAAGCTGCTCCTGACTGACTCAGAAACTGTGTGAAATCATAAAAGCTTGTTTTCTTAGGCTGCTGCAATTTGGGGTAATTTGCAATGCATCAATAGATAAATAATAGAGCAACAATGGAACTATTGTTTTGGAGCATTTGTTTAACTCGGTTCGAATGTGACGCACTTAAAGAGCATCCCAACTCCAGTTCATCACAGCAAATTACTGCCATTTAAGAGAGATGCAAAGAGCCAGTGAGGGACATATGGAGGATGAAGAGGGAGAGAAAAGGGAGAAGAGAAAGAGAGAGGAAAAAAAGGAAAAAATAAGTTAGCAAGAGAGGGACATGGGAAAGATGACTATGTGTCCTAGTTTAGCTTGGATAGTCCCAGTTTGTAGCAGTGTCTTGATGTAATTCTGAATAGAGTCCCTTTGCACTTTCAAAAGTGTCCTGGTTTGGATGATAAATTATATGACCCTAGATATAGGTCAATAATACGCCTTCCCCCAACCCAGTTCTTCGCTTTAATATTCTGTCTTTCTCTGATGCCTCTTGCCCAGTCTGCTCCAGCTCCACAGCACTTGCTCAGAGTCCTAAATTTCCCAGCAAACCCTAGTCTCACTAGCATCTCTTCCATGGCTTAGAAGCCACCTCTGTTTACTTCCCAGTATTCTTGCATCACAGTAAGGAATTCATCATGGTGGTTAAGAGCTTGGCTTAGGAATTAGGCAAACCTGGGTCTGAGTCTTATATAACCCTAGGGAAATTATTTCACTTCTTTATGCCTCAGGTATAAGCTGGGGCATATATTATCTACTCTCTCATAGGAATGTTGAGGATATTAATAAGAGTATGTGCATAAAATGCTCAGCATACTGTCTGGCATATATGTATGTATATATATGCTAAGCATCTTATATGCATAATATATGTGATGACTATATGTTAGCTACTATCAGCATTTAGTACCCGAGAAAAAAATCCATCTCATGGAGATGCTTTTTTTGTTGTTGTTTTTGAGACAGAGTCTTGTTCTGTCACCCAGGCTGGAGTGCAATATGTTGTGCAATATATATGTTGCGATCTTGGCCCTCTGCAACCTCCACCTCATGAGTTCAAGCAATTCTCCTGCCTCAGCCTCCTGAGTAGCTGGCACTACAGGCGCGTGCCACCATGCCCGGATAATTTTTTGTATTTTTAATAGAGATGGGGTTTCACTGTATTAGCCAGGATGGCTTCGATCTCCTGACCTTGTGATCCGCTCGCCTCGGCCTCCCAAAGTGCTGGGATTACAGGCGTGAGCCACCGCGCCCGGCCGGAGATGATTTTTAGTTGTTGGGACATGTATCTTACTAGAAAACTCTCAAGTATGTCATTGTATTTATTTGTTTTAATGTTAGGAGGCAGAAAATGTTAGGAAATCTGTCAAGCAGTAAAGGAAAAGTCAAGCAGACTCTATCTACCCTTCAGGCTTGATATGTCTTACTTTGCTTATTCATTCATTCACGTACACATTCATTCACTTATTTTTCAACAAATATATATTGGTTATCTTTCAAATACCAGGCACTATGCTAAGCACAGGATTAAACAGCACTTTTCAAAAAATAAATAAATACCCAAAAGCTTTATTCCCATTTCTTAAAGGAAAATCTTACATTAAAAAAGGCTGTTGTGTGGCAGTACTGAGTAAGTAGGGGTTTGAAGCCAAATTAAGAAATTATATATACACACACACATGTTTTTCTGATGATCAAATCTTTCAAATTGACTTTGAACAGCAGGAGCAATTTTCTGCTATAAAAAGGAATGTATTTTAGCTTTTGACCTAATGATTTAAAAAACAAAAAAACCTAAGAGTGGGAAAATGCAAATTATGCGAATATATAATTTGGCATCAGTGATATATCAGCAGAAGGAGCTGCTGACAGGAAGACATTTTTTTTTTTCTTTTTAGCCATAGGCATTCCTCATTTCTGTTTTTAGGAACAAGGAAAACTAGTAGACAGAAATATCCCTGGGTACATGGACTACATATTTTACATGCACAGCATAAAATATTTAATAAAACGAAGGAGGTGCCTGAAAAATCGAGACCTCAATAGATGAAGGTGGTCACAACAATTAAAATACATCCTTTCTTCCCCCTCATGGAACAGGATAATGACGTATAGAAATTATAGGATTGCTGTAAACTATTTGGCAGTATTTGCCAGATGAAATTTTGAAAAAACATCTTTTCACTGTTTTCATTCCACTTAAATAATAAGTACCACATTATATGTTTTGATAGCCCATGAATTTTTATCTTTATTTTAATCGTTAAGGTCAAGTTAGCATTGATTACTAATAAGCTGATTCTAAATGAATAGTATTATTTCAGGAATAATAGTAACTAACGTTTATTAAATGTTTACTATGCGCTCAGTTCGGTGCTTTCAAGGCAATTTCCCATTTAATTCTCACCACCACCCAAGGACACAGCTGCTATCATGATCTCATCTCACACATGAAAGAGCTAGGGGTGGAAAGTGTTACGACCTTGTTTAATTACAAAGGAAGTTAGCAAAACAGCCAAGATTGGAGCTCGGAAAAGTGTGACTCCAGAGCCCAGGCTTACTCGCCATGCTATTCTTAATGGAAGGGCTCATGTAGCTCACCTGTTTATTCATATTTTCTAATTTGTTCTTTTTGAAACAGTTATTCCTGTTCGGATTCCACTTTTAATCCTTGCCCATTTTCTCAATTCTATGCAAGGCTCATTTAACTTTATAGTTATGCAAGTCCACACCTGTCTGAATGATACACTGGCTCATTCATTTAGTTGAAAGGTAGACACCAAATTAATTTTTAAAAAGACATTGGAACCTAATTGAAAAAAAATTCATGAATCACCTTAATGAGGAATTGGTACCAGGAAATCCAGTACAGAGAACCTCAGACAATTTGCTTTTGGAAAAGCTCTAATCAACCACATATTCATCTGGAATGAAAATGCCTCTCTAGCAAGACATTGTGTGATAATGAAGTACAGGAGGTGAAAGCCATTTCAATGACTTTTAAACAATTATTTCTCATTTTTCTGTGTCTGAAGACGATGATATGTATATTTATTACCGAAAAGTGAGGTGACCAGTATTCTTTCCAGCATTGGGTAAATTAAAGACAAAGTGGACATCCTTTGCAAATTCTTGCATTTTTTTCTTTGCAGCTGTTGTTCATCATTTCCTTCCCTAATTTGTTCTAAGACTAGCTGACTTGTCACGGTTGTTTCCTCGTGCTCCACCACTCTGCCATGACAGCTGAAGGTATGTTCTGTGTTCTTTAAAGCCTCAATTTTTTCCCCCCAAACAGCTTCTGCCTCATGCAAAATGAAAACATTATAACATCTTGCTATTATCTATTTTATATACATTTACATTCTGCTGGAGTTACACCCTTTTTAATGCAAACCTATTTGGAATTTGGTTGTTGAGTCCCTAATTCTTACTGATGAAAGTCAAGAAATCGATGAGACAGTTCATCATAACTCTTTAAACATCAAATTCTCTTAGAGTTTATCACTATGTGGGTGATGTCTTTGGTATCATGAGCCTTTTTACCATCTTAATATTCCTTCCTCCATTATAATTTTGAGAAAATCAAAATCCACTTCCATGTAATAGAAAACATTACTTTTGGCTGGGCATCGTGGCTCATGCCTGTAATCCCAGCACTTTGGAAGGCCAAGGTGGGCAGATCACAAGGTCAAGAGATCAAGACCATCCTGGCCAACATGGTGAAACCCCGTCTCTACTAAAAATACAAAAAATTAGCTGGGTGTGGTGGTGTGCACCTGTAGTCCCAGCTACTTGGGAGGCTGAGGCAGGAGAATTGCTTGAATCTGAGAATTGGAGGTTGCAGTGAGCCGAGACTGCGCCACTGCACTCCAGTCTGGCGACAGAGTGAGACTCTGTCTCAAAAGAAAAGAAAAGAAAATATTACTCTTTCCCTTATGTGTTTCTTACCATCCTGTATTTATCCAAACTTAGACATACTTGCATACTGGCCCAAATTTCCATATCCCAGGAAAAGATAGGCTACATAGTTTTTGAAGCCTAGTGTGAAATGAAAATACAGGGCCCTTTGTTTAAAAAAAAAAAAAAAAAAAAAAAAAAAAAAAAAAAAAAAAAAAAGCAGGAAATAGTGTGGTTTAAGGTGTTAAATATAAACCTTTTTCCTTCCTTCTGTGGTCTCTCTCAACTTGTCATAGGGTTTTTTATGTGCTATTTAATGTCATTCCAAGTAAATAAAATTAAAAAAATATTAATACAATGTTCTCACAGGCACTGGGGACAAAAAAAATTAGTATGATGTTTACTGCTTATATTGGGCAATGCCAGTTTTAAATGCAAATATCAGAACATTTAACTCCTATGTGGAATCACTGAAATTACATAACTGATACCTCATGGCACTGATAACCCAACCTACAGTAGACGGGCAACCCCAAGGGTATTACAACCTTTGGGCTAGAAGCCCTTAAGTACTTGGATTGAAGATGAGTGAAAGAAAGGTTTGGATGGGCGCAGTGGCTCACGCCTGTAATCCCAGCACTTTGGGAGGCCGATGAGGGCAGATCATGAGGTCAAGAGATCAAGACCATTCTGGCCAACATGGTGAAACCCCGTCTCTACCAAAAATACAAAAATTACCTAGGTGTGGTGGCACATGCCTATAGTCCCTGCTACTTGGGAAGCTGAGGCAGGAGAATCGCTTGAACCCAGGAGGCGGAGCTTGCAGTGAGCTGAGATTGCGCCACTGCACTCCAGCCTGGGCGACAGAGAGAGAGGGAGGCTCCGTCTCTAACAAACAAACAAACAAACAAACAAAGAGGCTGACTTTCTTCTAAGAGAATTCCTCCTGCCCAACTGCTTTCAAGTTGAAACATGAGCTCTTGCTGGATCTTAAGCCTGCCAGCCTTTGGACTAGAACGACACTGTGGGCTCTCCTGGTTCTCAGGCTTTAGGATTGAAATAGGAAAGACAACGTCTGCTCACCTGAGTCTCCAGCTTGCCACCTCCCCCTGCAGATCCTGGCATTTGTCAGCCTCCGTAATCACATGTGCCGAATTCTTATAATACATCTCTTTATGTACATCCCATTGGTTCTGTTTCTCTGGAGAACCATAATACAATTGTCAATCAGTCCAAATTAATTTATAATTTTAAAGTGATTAAATACAAATCCCATTTGGAGAAGATAAAACAATTCTAATATTCATCTGAAAGGATAAGCCAGTACGAATAGTTTTTAAAAATTATAAAGAAGAGGAATTTAAGTGTGGCTATTGAAGAGGCAGGCACACTAGTCTTACAAAATAGTCTCACATATTATAAAGTAATTAAAACAATGTGGTTACAAGAGCAGCCAGATAGTCCAAATGAACAGAATAGTTTATTTATTTACATCCCCCCACAAGGAATATGTTGAAATAGATTTAGGTATGTAAAAAATCTTTTTAAATATTTAAAATATAATTTGCATGATATTAGGTGGCAAAAAGGAAGAATTATTCCGTAAATAGTGCTGGATACGTTGGTTAGATATTTGTGGGTCAAACAAACTAGGTCCTCATTTTTTACCATGTAACAAAATTAGTCCTGGGTGGATTTGTTTTAGTTATACGCAAAGAAAATACAAACGATAAAATATATGACAGAATATTGATTAAATTGGAAGAGGTATTTCTAAGCTTAAAAGCAGTAAGGAAATGGGCACTAAAAAGATCACATCCAAATACATAAAAATGAAAACCTGAGAGAGAGAGATATATATAAATAAAACTGAAATAATACACTGGAAGAATACGTGCAACTTACAGGATAGCCAAATGATCTATATATTTGATATACAAAAAGAGTGAATGAATAGATTTTAAAAAATATATGTGGCAAAAGACAGAAATAGATAATCCATAAATAACAAAAATCTTAATGGTAAGCAAAAAATGTCAATAACAAAGGGGTTTATTTCTAGTTTCTGTTAATAGTGGAGCAGTTTGATTGGACTAATCCTTCAATTAAAAACAAACAAACAACTAGGTAGTGCACTTTCCTCATCATAACCAGAATACATGGGTTCGGGAATCAAAAGTAGGATGTAAGAATGGCTCCTCTATTATATTTGTCTTAGTCTGTTTCTGCTGCTATAAGAAAATACCTTATACTGGGTAATTCATAAACAACAGAAACTTATTTCTCACAGTTTTAGAAGCTGGAAAGTCCCAGATCAAGCAGATTCACTGTCTGGCAAGGGCTTGCTTTCTGCTTCCAATGTGGCATCTTCTTGTGGCTCTTTCCCTGGAGGAGGGGGTGAACAGTTCCCTTGTACCTCTTTTACCAAGGCACTAATCTCATTCATGAGGGCTCCACTCTCATGACTTAATCACTCCCTAAAGGCCCACTTCTTAATACTATCACATTTGTGATTACATTTCAACATACAAATTTTGGGAGGTCACCAACATTCAAATCATAGCAACACCTAATAACACACTTGCAGAATATTTCCTCCTTCTTCTGGCATCTTTGAGCTCTGTCACTTCAGAGATCTGAGTTCTTAAAGGGAACATGGCTCCACCATGAGACACAATGATTCCATTGAATTGGAGAAAGATTTCCATTTGGCTATTTTGGATGCTTCATGCTACTGAATCAACAGGCAGAAAGGTGGATTGCTCTACTAGGTGGAGTGATTGATCCCTACTGCCAAGAGGAAACTGGGTTGCCTTTATACATTAGGAGCAAGGAAGACTATGTCTGTAATCCAGGACAGTTTGGGGTATATATTAGTACTCCATATGCAACAGAAAAGTGTAGTAGAAAAGTACAGAAACCAAAATAAAAGGCAGGATAATTGAGGACTTGGAACTTTCAGGAATGAGAATTTAAATTACTCTACCAGGCTCTGGCTGAAGGTGGGCGAAATCAATCAATAGTAGAAGAAGGAAGCCATAGGTAACAATTAGGACCTTGTGACCAACTGCAGCAAAAAAGGGCTGTAGTCATTTTGCACATTTCCTTTTTGCTTTTCATATGTATGTACTTATGTATATATGCTCACATTTTCCTCTTCTTGCTCCTTTTTATTAAAAAAAAAATTTTATATGCAAGTTGCTAGAGGTTAAGTTCACAATTAGTCTTTGGGCAACCGGCTATCCAGTGGAACTGTGATGATTCTGAAGGGCAATTAGTATAGCCACAGCACAGTATGCAATGATTGTTGCATCTCCTCATTTTGAAGATGATGAGTATCCTGTTAGGTGAAACGTGGAGTTATTATTGTATGGCATTCAATTGTGTGTGGAAGGTATATACGGACAGTGAGCACTCACGGGGCAGACTATGCTGTTTATTGATTTATTTCCTTTTAGCTCCAAATTCACCATATTTTGGCCTACTTTGTAATAAATGAAGATGGATTTTGTAAATATTTCTCCTTTGCTAGCCAGACTAGTGTTAAACCTTTTCAGTAGAGGTTCTGGAGGGACGCTGGAGGAGGAAGGGATTTTCCTTTCCCGGTTCTGGCATGGCTCACTCTCTAGGCTCTTGTAGGGTACACTCCACCCTCCCCTGCATGCTAATTCCGTGTGCTTTCTCCCATGCTGCAGGCTGCAACTTTCTCACGTGTTCTGCTGGAGATAGGGATGGAGGATCTGGGATTTCCCAGATGGTATAGGCATGCACACCAAACCAAGTCACTGCTCCTCACACCTTTTCAGCCCTAGAATCCCAGAGCCATCCTGCAAATATGCTGCGCTCCTAGAGAGGGCCGCTTCTCCAGATTTTGGTTCCAGCAGTGCCCAGCTACCACTAGCTCCCTCTGACACTCAGTGAGTTCACTCTAATGATTTAAGACTCCACTTTCTGTGGATGGCTTCCCTGGCACCCCAGAAACTTCTAGCAACTCGCAGTTAAGCTCCCACTTACGAGGCACCTTAGTGACTTCTCCACTATCCAGTGAATCAGACGTGTGCCCTTTCCAAAGACATCTGGACTTCAGCCCTAGATGGGGAAAGCTCTATATTGGGAACTCTATCTCAGTCTTAGCCGTAATGGTTGTCCCCGACATCTTATATTTGTTAAAATTATCTTAACTTTCACTAGTCAGTTTGCCATTATTCCAGTCATTTCTTACATTAAAATTTCCCTGTTTAAATGGTGGTTTTTGTCTCCTAACTGGACCCCAACTACTACATCTGGCAATACTCCTTGCCTTGACATCATTTTGTCTGATGTTAATACAGCCACTCCAGTTTATTACTGTTTACATGGCATCTTTTTTCTCTATCATTTTACATGTACTCTATCCATGTCTTTATATATAAAATACATATTTTCTAGACAGTAGATAATCTTCATTAAAAATTGGTAACATCTGAGTTTTAGTTGAAATATTTAGTGAACTTACATTTAACATAATTATTAATTTGGTTGAATTTATGTAATCACTTTGCTATTTTATTCTACTTGTTGTACCCATTTTTTTGTTTTCCACTTTCCTGCCTTATGGGTTAGCCATTTTAAAAAATTATTGCATTTTAACTCACTTACGGTTCTATGGGTCACAATCTATAACTGAATACTATGCTATTGAACATACAATCTTACAATAGTATACTTCTACTTACCCCTTTCTGTCCTTTGCGATATTATCAAATGCTTTAATGATAAACTTAGCAATGCATTATTTTCATTTTACAGAGTCAATTGCTTTTTTTTTTTTTTTTTTTTTTTTGAGACAGAGTCTTGCTCCCAGGCTGCAGTGCAATGGTGCGATCTCGGCTCACTGCAACCTCCACCTCAATCAAGTGATTCTTGTGCCTTGGCCTCCTGAGTAGCTGGGATTAGAGGCACGTACCACCACGCCTGGCTAATTTTTGTATTTTTGTAGAGATGGGGTTTCACCATGTTGTCCAGGCTGCTTTTGAATTCCTGACCTCAGGTGATCCACCACCTCGGTCCCCCAAAGTGCTGGGATTACAGGTGTGAGCCACCACTCCTGGTCTTAATTGCTTTTTTATACACATAAGGGAAAACACTGTATATTTTACTAAACATTTATCATTTATGTAGTGAACTTATTTTGTATACATCAAAATTTCTGGCTAGTTTCATTCCCCAACTGCCTAAAGAAGTTCTTTTAACTTTTCTTGTGTGCAGGTCTGCTGGTTACATTCTCTCTGACAATATTTATTGGAATATCTTTATATAACCATTATTTTAAAAGGCTGTTTTACTGAATATACTATTCTAGTTTGACACTCTTTTCTTTCCACTCTTTAAAGATGTTATACGATTATCTTCTATTCTCCATTGTTACTGAGGAATAAATATCATTACCCTTGTGTATATCTTTTGTCTCTAAAAAAAAAAATTTTAGTTTTTTTTTTGCTTTCTAGCCACTTAATTAGGATATGAACAGATGTGTGTTTGTGGTTAAACTTCTTGAAACTCTGACTTATACATTTCTTCAAATTTGGGAAGAATTTTGGTGAGTACTTTTTCAATTTTTCTTTTACTCTCCCACCCTCTTCCCCTCTTGTTGATCTCCAGTTACATTTACGTAGCCTGTTTTGTATGGTTCCATAGCTCACTGAGGCGCAAGTCTTTTCTTTTCCTTCGTAGTTTTTTCTTTTTGTGCATCAGTTTGGATAGCTTGTATTTCCCTGCCGTTAAGTTTACTGATCATTTCTTCTGTCTCCCAGCTTTTATTAGGTTCATAGAATGAATTTTTATTTCAAGTATTGTATTTTTCAATTCTAAAATTCTCATTTGGTTTTTATAGTTTGCATTTTTCTGTCTGTAATTACTGTCTCCTTTCCTATTATGCTATTGTTTTTACTTAAAAACCCTTGAATATGTTTATAACCGTTGTTTAAGTTGTTATCTGCTAATTCAAATACGTGGGTCTCCTCTGGGCCTGTTTCTATGAATGACTTTCTCCCCTGGTTCAGGGTCACATTTTCCTGCTTAGCCTATATAATACTGGCTTACTTTACAGTGGATGTTGTGGATACTACACTGTTGACAATAGGAATGTGCTGTCTTCCTGTACAAGTACTGAGTTTTGTTCTGGCAGGTAGCTGCTGTACTGATAGGATAGCTTGATCCTGTCAAGGCTTAATTTTAGGGTAGGTCAAGAGTTGTCGTTACTTTAGAGGTACAGTAGCCTTACCCCTAACTTGTGACCTTTACTGCATGCTTGGGTTGTTGAGTTAGACCTTCGCACGCTGGCTGATTTGAACTCTGACGGCTCCCAGCAGTATGTGACCTCCAGTGACTGTTTTCTGCCGTGCCCCAAGAAGTCTTGCCTTGCTTATGTACAGCTCAGTATTCAGTCAGACTTAAGAGTACCCCATGCAGATTTTTGGTGCTTCTTTTCTGCACAGCTCCCCTTCCCTAGTACTCTGTCCCATAAATTTCGGTTACCTGAGCTATTCTTAACTCTGGTCCCATTTCTGCCATCCTATGCAACTCTCTTCTGTCTGGACTCCACTTACTTCTGCTGTCGTTTAGAAAGCCCTCCCAGGAAGAAAGTCAGTGAATGTAGAGGTCCATCACATAGTTTTCCCTTCTTTCAAGGATCAAGGCCCTGAATTATTTACTGTACAATGTTGTAGTTGTTTATGGTAGAAGGATAAGTCTAATAGTCAAGGCTCTCCAATGGAGGTTTTGATTTCAGCAACTGCTTATTTCTAGAAATTCTATCTCATAAGTATATCTGTTTAATACCTACAGTTTTCTCATTTTGTATAACCATTTTTGAAATTTCAAAGTTAATTTCACACATAGCTTTTCTGTATGTTGTATTCAGTTCCAACATCTGCATTCTTTGCAGTCTAAATTTATTGTTGCTGTTAATTTTCACTCATAGTGGATGGCTTTATCTGGATTTGGTAGAATTCTTTAAAAGTTTATGCTTCATTATCATCTAAGACTCTTTTGGGATTGTTTCTTCTGTTTCAGTCTGGGGTGTGTGTGTGCGTGTGTGTGTGTGTGTGTGTATGTGTGTGTGTATACTAATCTCAGGAACTTTTGGGATGCCTTTAAAAGTTTTAACTCGGAAGAGGGGGTCCCATTCAGGTCTTCTCCCTCACTGCTGTTTTGAAGCTCAATATGCTCACATACTGTCAGTATAGAACTCTCACTTGAGGGCAATCTCTCCTCTCTATAAAGCCTGTAGGCTCCCAACCATTCCAGTTCCAACCACCTGTGAGCTCTGCTGCTCTAGCTGAGGAGACTCCCCTTATGTGGTCTGGATCTTGGTGACTGCTAGCAAGTCCAATTCAGGCTCTAAACTGATAGTTTCCACTCCTGGCTACTTGGGACTCAGCTCTTAGATTTTTTAAAAAAATTATTTTTCCCTCTTTTTTGTTTTTTGTTTTTGAAGGGAAGAAATCACTGGACACTAGAAATGGTTCAGTGTATGTTGTACTTGGGGTTTAGCTATTGTGAAGCAGAAATTAACCTAAGCTTTTAACACCTCACATATCTGGGAGCAAAAACACATGTGTTAATTTGCTAAGCAGTCAAATAACAAAAATAAAATGCAACACATATCTCTATCTGAATTACTAACATACATCTTTATGTGGCAATTTATCACTATGAGAAACTGAATTATTAGCATAATCTATTTAGTATTTCCTTTTACTTAATTTACTTTTTAGTCCAAATAGTGAAGGATACTTTCCATAGACTGAATCTTTGTAAATTTTAGAAAACCATATTTAAGTTGACAAATGAAGGCTGACATTTGGCTATGCTTTAATAGGCTGAACACCAAGCAAATCCTATTCCTTTATTTGTTCATTTTGCAATACATCTTGACATCACCTTCTCCTCTTTCTTAAATTTGCCTACTTAGCAGGGCACAATGCAGTTTTGATGTGCAATCTGATTTCAAAATAATCTTTGTGACAGCTAATCTTCTGTACACTCACTGTAATTAAATATTACAGCACAAATGGTACATAAGATACTCACTTTCTTGAGAACCTCTTAGCACCAAACAGCAATGACACAAAAAAGTATACATTTTCAGATGTATACTTTACTCAAAATATCTTTACTGTCTTTTATTCTGTCCTAAACTCTCATTTTACCTCAGTTTAAAATCTTCTAGCAGACTAATGTGCTTACCTTTAAGCTACTTGCTTCATTCCTAAAAAATATGCATATAGGAAATGCCATACTGAATGAGATTAATAATCAAGCTCAGTTGTCTCTGATGGTAAATGTGACCAGAATATACTGTGTCAGAGAGTATGGCTGCCACCTTGACTTTTTTTAACCCTGTAACTGATTCCCCCTGATGTTCCCTGATCAATTAATTCCTTCTCCAGTCCTACCATCCAAACCTAAACTGTGTGGTAGTTCCACAAATTTACAATCACCATAATACTTTTATTCTTTCTTCAAACCATCTCTTCCCACTTCAAGAAGTAGTCTAACTCTAGATTTGGTGAATAAATTCACCCAATACATGGCCTTCATGATTTATTCCCACTTTTACCAGACTGAGATCCTAAGTTTTAAACATGTGCTTTTCTTGCTGGGTGCGGTGGCTTACGCTTGTAATCCTAGCACTTTGGGAGGTCGAGATGGGTGGATCACGAGGTCAGGAGATCGAGACTATCCTGGCTAACACAGTGAAACCCTGTCTCTACTAAAAATACAAAAAATTAGGAGGCTGAGGAAGGAGAATGGCGTGAACCCGGGAGGTGGAGCTTGCAGTGAGTGGATATTGCGCCACTGCACTCCAGCCTGGGTGACAGAACGAGACTCGGTCTCAAAAAAAAAAAAAAAAAAAAAAGTGCTTTTCTTAAAAAGTAAACATACCCATACTAAAAACACTCTGATAGTTCAATAACAGCTCATTAAATATAACTATGTCCCCATCTTCAAAGATAATCATTCTTAAGTTCCTTGTGGGTACTTCCAGATATATTATAACTATGTCTAACTAGAGAGTTAAATATGTTGTTTTGGATGCCCATTTTTCCTCACACCCTCTTGAAACCATACTATAATGACAGAAACGGATTTTTTTTTAAAGTATAATTTTCTTTCTCAAGGACAAGAAAACTAGAAGAGAGTACAGAGCCAAAATTTTTAAATTGCAGAAACATATGGTAATAAACTCATAGACCATAGAGAACTTAAATGCCTGCAATAGGGAGACACCTTGAAAGTGGCAGACTCACCCTGCAGAGTTCCTCAAAGTCTTAAGTGAAGGATTCAGGTGCCTCTGAAGGTGGTACTATAAGAAGGATTGATTGAAACTGTTTAGAAAGCATTTAGATTCCAGACTCCTCCCTGCCTGAAACACATCCCCCTCCCAAACACATCAGCAGAAAACCCTTCAGTGTTCAAACCAGAGAGGTGTTTTGTTGTTGTTGTTGTTGTTGTTTTTGAGACAGAATCTTGCTCTGTTACCCAGGCTAAGTGCAGTGGTGTAATCTTGGCTCACTGCAACCTCCGCCTCCCAGGTTCAAGTGATTCTCCCGCCTCAGCCTCCCAAGTAGCTGGAACTACAGGTGCGCACCACCACACCCAGCTAATTTTTGTATTTTCAGTAGAGATGGGGTTTCACCATCTCGGCCAGGCTGGTCTCGAACTCCTGACCTCGTGAACCACCCACCTCAGCCTCCCAAAGTACTGGGATTACAGGTGTGAGCCACCGTGCATGGCCATCAGAGAGCCACTGTATGCACAAGAAGAAGAAAGGAGTTGAAGTTGGGGGTAACATAAGAAAGGGGATTAAAGATTTCTTTCTCACACTCAACTTTGAACAAAATAGCAGCCAACCTTTAAACTACTAGGCAGGAGAAATCTGGTCAAAGAGAAAAGACCTATATATACTGATAGTCAAGATTCCTCATTTGGAATGCCCCAGCTACAATAGCAAAGAATAAAATCCATCAGTCAAAAGTTCATCTCAGTCACACAGTTTCCAATTTCTCTGTAAATATGAACATATAGCAAAAGATTGCCTGATATTTGAGAAGTATCTCTAATATAAGAAACCCAAAATACAAATGGGAAAAAAACAAATAAGGCAATGAAGGGAGCACAAGAAAACTTTAAATAAACCAAAATAATCACAGATTAAAAGATAACAGATGAAACAAGAATGGGAGAAATAAAAAAAGAAAACTCAGGAAAAAAGAATATGATGAAATAAAAAAACCTCAAGAAAACAGATGGAAGATTAAGAGGAAATCTTTAAAAAGTACAATAAAAAGACAAAGACATGAACAGTGGAAAAAAAAGATTACAGGCTGAGTACAGGAGATTCAATATCTGAATAATAGAAATACCAGGAAAACTGAGCAGAGAAAACAAGAGGAGAGGAAGTTCTCAAATAAATAATTACAATTTATTTCCAGAACTGAGTGCCATGAGTTTTTAGGATGAAAAGGCTATTGAGGGCTCAGCACAGACATCAAGCAAAAGACCTTTACCAAAGTACCTTAACTTGAAATTTTGGAATAGTAGGGACAAAGGGAAGATTCTACTAACTCCTAGAAAGAAGAAAAAAAGGTAATGGATCAGAATAGCATCTGATTTCTTGGGAACAAACTGGAAGCTGGAAGACAGTGGGGCAATGCTGTCACAATTCTTAGGGAAAAAGGGTACTACCATTCTCTATTTCTATCGCTGGACGAGCCGTCACCCAAGTAGGAGCGTACAATAAAGGCGTTTTCAGCATAAGAGATCTCAAAATTTACTGTGCAACCTTTCTCAGGAAATATGGAGGCTTATACTCCACTCCGAAAAATAAAACGTAAGAAACAGGATGACCTAGGAGATAGAGAAGGTTAAATACAATCTTGAAGAGAGAGAGAGGGGAGATCCTAAAATAACAGCTCTGGGCCAGGCCTAGAGGACAACCATTCTAGATGGGACAGTAGGATGGAAAACTCTAGCAGGCATTTCTAACATAATAAAGCCTTACCTATTACCTTATATATTCAAATATATTAACCATGCATGTATAGTTCTGGTGACCAGTCTGGGAGAAGTTAATTATAACTAAGTAAAAGGTAGACAAAAAATTAGGCAAACTGAAGAGGAGAAAATTATTAACTCTAGGGAAAGTAAGAAGATGTATAAGGAAGCAAATATAATAACTGAAGATGACATAATAATTAACTCAAGTTATACTCTATACTGAGAGGATAGTGGAGGGGAAACATGTCTGTGTGTCCCGGAGGGGGACTTGAGTAAGGGAGACAAATCCTTATCTTACATTGTAGGAAGTCAATAGTTAACAGGCTAAAAATAAGACCAATAAAAAAAAATGTTGATAGAAACATATTATCTTGAAATATGAAGGTAGACACCAAAAGAAACTGCCAAAAGATTTGAGAGTGATTGCCTCTGAGAAGCACAAAAGATGGATGGTGTTTTTTTTTTAAAGACTATTTAGAGTTGTCTTTTAAAAATATATACACATAACTTTAATAAAACTAAAATATAGTTCTACGCAATCAAAGTGTATTCTAAACACAAACTAGTAGTACAGTACACATTCTTTCATACCTTACTGTGTTCCCATTAAAATATTTTACGGATCATGTCATATAAACATAAATGGATCTCCTACTTTTTTCAGTTATTATTTTAATAGTTATATAGTATTTCATTGAATGAATATATTTATTGACATGCAAATTTACTAACCCATGTTTTGGGATATGATAGTCCCACAAGTAAAATTTTGAGATATTTCTCTATTGCCCTCCAAAGATGTTGCACCCAAACTTAAAGCTCACCAGAAACATTCGAGAGTTCTAAATTGCCCCCCACACTCAATAGTATACATTATAAAACTATTCTTTCAATCTGCAACGTGAAAGGATATGTTGTCATTTTGACTTGCATTTCTTTACATTTATTTTTCCAAAAACTGTCTACTCAGTCCATTAAAGAAAATCTATCTTCATTCAGATCCCTCTCCATTCTCTTATCTTTTCTATTCTATTTTTCGTAAGTACACCTCTTTCTCTTCCTTCACAGTGTTGGACAAAATTTATCTTTCCCAGAAAACTTTCTCTGTGCATACAGTCACAATTATAGGTATATTCCTCCATTTTTAAGATGTGTGCCAAAAATACTGATTATGCTATATAGAGAATTACAAATAGAGTATTTCACAGAATCTAAGACAACATTGCAAGGTGTACCATTATTTTGTGAACTACTAAGAAAGTAAAAATGCTACCAATTTTTTGACAAACCACAGTGATTTCTTATCACTTAGAATTTGTATTACACTTTCTGAATATTATGGAATTAATATTTATATATCTTTTGAAAGTAAAAGCACTATATTGTAAAAAGTGTTAATTTACTGTATGACTATAAGTAGTAGGATAATAACTATTGTATTCTGAAACATTTCTAGGTGTTATCTTAGTAAGATGATACTTACAAAATTAATATTCCATTAAGTCACATGTAAACTTTCTGAAAAGTTTTCCAGTATCAATGACCATAGTTCTATAATTTAGGAATTCCTACAATATACTTTGAGAGGCTTTATAGCTCTGTGATTTACTTACCCACAAAGGTGTTGATGAGATAAATGTCATTGGCATGTGTTGCCACAGAAGAGGGAATAAAATCAAAAGAGGTTTAGTAACCCATAAAGATTTCCAAAGTTTGAAGGTTACATTTTCAGAAAGTCATTATTAGTCCACAGATACACATAAAAGCCAAGTACAACGTTTCTTGATTCAAGGGCAGGAATATTTATTTTAAGATAATATAAGAACGTAAGACAGGTTGCTTAGCAATTTATAATAAGAACAGTAAGTTGGAACTTAAGCTAAATAAGTTTATTATTATGAAATGATTCTGAGAAGTACCATAAACTGTTTATCATGTATGCTTTCTGTAAAAAGTTTAATGTGAATTTTATGTACAACTTAATTTTTCCAAAGAACAGTCTATAGAACGAAACACTGACAATAACAGCATACATGTAGTCAGTACGTTATTTCCAAACCATCAGCAAATTTTAAATTGATATAAGCAACAATTCAGGGAGATATTTTTATCTCTCATCTTAAAGGTGATAAAGTTCAAGAGTAAAAACATGAAGGAAATCACTGTAATTTACCACTTTCTTTTCTATTTTATCAGGATATTTATTTATTCACATTTTAATATTATGTTGCAGCCCTACAAACGTTTTCATCCACTCACTCTGATAAGCAATAAAGAATAAAATAAAGATTGCATATGTACAGTGGTATTCTTCCTTGGGAGAATGACAGGATTATAAAGGATTTCAATGGGCTAATTTAATTTTTAATCTATATTTGCAGGATTTGCCATGTATGCAACATACTATAACTTATAGTCAAGGATTAAAGGAAACTGCATCTTTTTCAATTACTTTAGGTATCAAATCATACTGAGAACATTCAGTGTAAGGTACAATAGACCTGAGGTATGTTATATTAGTTGGCAGGCATTTTCATTTAGTCAATTAAATCAACTTTCAAAGAAAGTGAAATTAAATTATTATACTATATGGGATCCTTGAACTTATGAATAATATATTTTAAAGCTACTGTCATAAGTAATATTGGATAAAGAATGTAAAAAGTCTAACTACTAAATCAGTGCTAAGAGTAACATTTTCTTGGAAATAACATTACTTTTACAAATAAACTGATGCAGATCAATTTCACATTTAATAACTTATAAAAACAAAGTCAGTGTTTTCTATTTTCATATGCAAAAGCAAAGTAATAGTTGGAGTGTATCTAACCTACATTAAATATGTCTTAGAAAGGAAGATAAATGAACTTATCTTCCATATGATATGTAAATATATTAATTTAAATTAGTTCTATTTTTGTGTATTATTCTTGTATAAACTAAGCATTTTTAATTGAGCAGATGTCTATTAAGTATTATCAAATTGTTTCTCTATGTACAAATCTAATTTTGTTGTGATTCAAAAGAAAGTTTTTATTTTCCCTTTTAAGACATATTCTTTTGAAATAATAATTTTATTTAAATTACTATTACTGGCTGTTTAGCATCACTTTTGTGTGTGGTCCTTTTGCAAGAAACAAAATATTAGCTTCTACTTAATATATACATCAGTCTTATAAACCATTTTATATTAGTCTTTTACAATACTCATTTGATGCTAGACATATATTAACAATATGCAATAAGTTACAGAGTGTAAGACATTATTTTTACTAGTGTTATTAACATGTACCACCTACAATTAGGAGCAGCTTCATGTTTAAGAAGATAATGACAATGACAATGATTACTGTTACAACAACTACCACTGCTTCTACTATCGACACATGACTTTTTTGGGGAGAAAAATTCTACACTTTAAATTTCTTTACTGTATACATAAAAGAATAACAGACATTCTGTTGACTTTGGCAAATGAACAAAAATTTTTAAAAACTTTATACAAGTCAAACAACATATGTTAATTAAGTACTTTTAAAAGTTAAAAGTACATGTAAACAATCGTTTTATATAGTAGCTTAATTTCTATTTATTTTCAAAATTATCTCAGTGTAATTAAAAACTGGGAAAATAACAGGAATTTAATAGTAATTCTAAGGGTCTTATAAATCTCAAGCAATATTCATCTCCAAAAATAAGTTCACAGTCCAAAATCAGAGAAAATGCAATGTTCATTTTTAGGCGATCAACATTCCATGAGTCATAAATTATTTTGAAATGAGGGAAAGTTCTAATGAATAAATAAATAAATAAATATTGAAAATACATTCATATGTAGTCACCGGAAGTATTTATGTACTTCTGAAGGGAATGAAAAAGTGCAGAGTTCAGCAAATCAAGGCAAAAACTCGGCTTGATTTTATATATATAACATTTGTAGTAACAAGATGGATTTTATCTGTTTTATGTTTAAGAATTCAGTTCCAGAAAAAATATCAATTTCATAGCATTCACCTTTTCCTTCATTCTCCACTTCTTCCGACCTCAGACCTGCTTCCACTCTGAAAATTTTGCTTCTTGTTATTTGTCACACAGATAGTAATCCTTTAAACTTTGTTTTAGGAGTATCTAATTAAAAAAATAGTAACACAAAAGCAATATTTATTTAGGATACAATTCTGAGGTGATAGTGTTAATCAAATATTCTTATAATAATATGAAACAGTAAGGAACTCAACAGAAACACCCCACATAAAGTATAAGACACAAAGACTTAAAAGCTGAGTGTTTTGTTTAGTAGTTTGTGCAATCCTCAGTCTTAGGCTTAGAAACAGGCAGCCACTTCCAGGTATGGCTCTATACACTATTACTTAGAATCAGTGGAGCCAGTGTGATACTACTACAAGTCGGTTGGGAGCACTACCTGTGTGGACATAGCAGTCAATGGTCCTCCTTTTTTTTAAATGTTTAGTTTAAGAATTTATAAGGCAGTTTAAAATTCCTTAAAATGGAGATTAGGAAGACCTGACTTCTTTTGTTAACTCAGCTACGAGGGTTACCACCCTAGACAAATAAGTAAGCCTGCTTGCCTCTAAACATTTTAGATGAGTATTTCCCAAAATGGGCTCCATAAAACAACAGATCCCAAACCTAATTTGCAAAATGCCGGATACTGCCATTTCCTTTTGGCAAGACAAAATGAATAGTAGCATATTACAATCTAATAAACTCTGTGGGGAAGAAACTTATTTAACCATTTTTATTATATTTCTTAAACGTGACTAAGCAACATTTTTTTTTTTTTTAAGTATGCACTGATGTGCTGAAGAACCACTTCAGGAAACACCTCTATCTATCTATCTATCTATCTATCTATCTATCTATCTATCTATCTATCTAAGCTACAAGCTTGAGAAAAACAGCAAGAAACATATACATGAATATACTTGCAAGCATTTTTAAACAAACAGTAAAATCTCCATTGCAGAAATCTAACTAATAAAAACCCACAACTGACCAAAATTTTATAGCTACAGTTGACTTTTGAAAGAAAAAATAAATAAAAAACCCTCACTTGGAGATTAGAAACAAGTCCGACGCATTTCTTTGGGTCATAAATAATACATAAAATGTGGTAAGGAATAATAAGATATAATAAATAGGAAATAATAAATGAATAGGATAGAATGAAGCTTAAATTCTGGTTTTCCACTGACTAGCAAGTTATCCTATGCGAGTTACTTGTTAAACATTGATTTTTCTCTGCTGTTAAATGGGATATCTGTGAGAATTAAATAAGATACCACCTGTGGAAGAACACTTAATATAATGCCAGACAACTAAAATAACTAAAAAAATAAGTTGTTATTTTTTGTGGATGCTCAGAATCATGATCCTATAAAACAGTCACAAATATTCTTTGGGTGCTAATTATCCTATATTATACAAGTCCAATTTGGATTTATTACACTGTGTCTGCTCACATACAAAACTTCAGGTTTAACGTAAAATTTTTCCATCAAGATACTCTAATGACTTAAAAATTAAAAATAAATTAGATAATTGTATTTCTTTCAGCTATTTTCTAAATGTTATAACAGAAAAATAAATTATGATCCCTAGTGTTACTGAAAAATTTAGACAAATAGAAGCTAACATACTTATCTGCTATGAAGTTCTTTCTTCAGGCAGGATTTGAAAGTGGGATACTTCTGGACTGTTTTATAACCCTGTAGAATAGAAGACAAAGTGGCAAATGTACAGAAAGACAAATGCAGCGTGATTTCACTTATATGTGGAATCTAAAAAGTCAAACTCATGGGAGTGGAGAGTAGAATGTTAGTTACCAGAGGCTAAAGGGCTCGGGGATTGGGGAGGAAAGGGGAGAAGTTGACCAAAGGATTCAAAGTTCCAGTTAGACAGGAGGAATATGTTTTTGAGATCTATCGTGCAGTAAGGTGACCATAGTTAGTAATCATGTACTTCATATTTCAAAACTGTTTTTAAAAAGTACATTTAAAATGTCCTCAGAACAAAATAAGTATGTGAGCTGATGGATTTATTAATAAGTTTGATATAATCATTCCACTATATATATATATATCAAAATATCACATTTACCCCATAAATACATGTTTATATGCTATTATTTGTAGATTAAAAATAAAAATTAAAAAAAGTGCAAATGTAAATAAAATGCTAAAGGCCACAGGTATGTAATAAATAAAAATAATAATGTAACACTTAAGTGAGCCAGTGTCAAACATTTCTAGTGTACTTTATATTTAATTTGACTTTGCTACTCTAAAATTTTTGAGGCAAAATAAATGATTTTCAGTGTATGTTGTTTCAAGTACTTCTGCCATCATCGAAAATGTTATCAACTAACCACCAGGTGGCAGTTAAGTACACAGCATCTTTACTCAAGTAGCTTGGACTTAAAAGTCATTAAAAATCTTTAAAAACACTAAGATGAATCTTGAGGTGTTAGATATATAACTTTTTCTCTTTTAAAATGTATAATACTGGCCAGGTGTGGTGGCTCATGCCTGTAATCCCAGCACTTGGGAGGCCAAGGTGAAAGGATTACTTGAGGTCAGGAGTTTGAGACCATCCTGGCCAACATGGCAAAACCCTGTCTCTATTAAAAAATTACCCGGGCGCGGTGATGCACTCAGAAGGCTGAGGCAAGGGAATCACTTGAACCTGGGAGGCAGAGCTTGCAGTGAGCCAAGATCACGCCACTGCACTCCAGCCCGGGCAACAGAGCAAGACTTTGTCTTAAGAAAAAAAAAAAAGGTATAAAACTTAGGGATATTTTAGAAAGAGGGAAGATTGAATATTCTAGCTCTTAATTTTAATAGAACATTTTTTCTCTTTTTCTATTTGTGGCACATCCATAATATGTTACATGTGTACACATTTACTGATTCATATTATATTTCTAGCTTTAAAACATGTTTCTTGGGGAAAAAAATCCCTGAATTCCTGGTAATTAGTTTTTACTGTAAAATTTCAAGAGACAAAAAATGTTTAACTTATCTTTCATATTAAAAAGTACTGATTATGCAGTAACATAAGAGCGTCAAGTTACCTAGAGGTAATCTGTCTCATCTAAAATGAGAAATAGTGGCCAGGTGTGGTGGTTCATTCCTGTAATCTTAGCACTTTGGGAGGTCAAGGCAGGAGGACTGCTTGAGCCCACGAGTTCAACACCAGGCTAGGCAACAGAGTGACCTCGTTGCTACTAAAATAAATTATAAATTAGCCAGGCATGGTGGCGTGTACCTATAGTCCCAGCTACTTGGGAGGCTGAGGCAGGAAGCTCACTTGAGCCCAGGAGCTCAAGGCTGCAGTGAGTTGTGATCATGCCACTGCTTGGGTGGCAGAGTGAGACCCTGTCTCTAAAAGAATAAATAAAATTAAAATAAAACAAAATGACAAATAGTGATATTTATTTGCATAGTAACAAGTCCAAAAAGCTAATATGCAGACTAAATTTTTTGAAAATATTTGGTAACATTTTTCTTCCAAAAACTAGGATGAAGACATTAGATTAATTTAATATGAAAGTAAATTATTATAAGGTCAAACTGATTTCGTATTTTTAGAAAAGAATTCTCTTTTATCACCTCAAATTGTTTTTTAAGGGAAGTAAGACCTATGTTTTTTTCTTTTCAAATAAAGCATTCATGTTTATATTCTTAAGAAATTAAGACAAATTATTTTTCACTGAAGATGGATTTATTTCCCTCAGACTTTAAAAAGGATATCAATAGGTTTAAAACGTGTAGGTTTACCCGGAATCCTCTATGGAGCCTGTCTTTCATAATTCCAATAAATTCTTTATAACTTAATTGATCATCTTTGTCAACATCAAAAATCTTGAAGACGGTGTTCACTAAATGTGGTGAAAGTTTGAGTCCAGTAGCTACATAGACGGCACGTTTAAATTCATCTAGATAAATGTTACATAGAAAAAGAATAGACTGTTATTATTTTTATAGTATGTGTTAATTACTAGAAAGGCTGTAAAAGAAGTTGTTTTCTAAATGTGAATCATGATCTTAGGCAACATGGCTTTCCATTAATCATGCTGTCTTTCAGGTAATAAAAATTTTTGTGGTTTAAATGAAAAGAGCCAAGCAGCAGCTGTATCTTAGGTTAATAATGCATTCATATTCAATGAATGTTTAATGAGCACCTACTCTCAGTGACAGATACTTTAGAAGTTAGTAAGATGAATAGGTTTTCAAGAAACTTACGGTTCAGAAGAGAAATGAGACCCTTACCCAAATAATCATTACACAGGGCCACACAAAAAGTACCAATAAAATGCTATGAGAATCTGGAGATGAGTGATCGCTTCTGTGTGTAGTGTGGAGCAGGGAGAAGGGAGAGAAAGGCAGTGGTTAAGAAAAGGCTGTGATTTTGTCTTTGAGCTGAACACAAAAGGACAATTTCAGTTTATAGAGATGACAGAAATGGCAGATGAGATAACATGAATGAACCGAGGCATGCGGGGAGTTGGAAGGGCATAAATCACTTTCAGAAAACAGGGAGTCGGGTCTGGGTGGAGCTGGGGACATCTAGGATATGGAGAAGCTCTGCACAGGCACTTTGAGGCAGGGAACCAGAACATTCTTCAATAGGCAATTGGAAAACTTAAGAGTTTTCCATTGCAGATGTGTCATAGAAAAGTTAATTTTTTAAGGAAGATTATTCTGTCAGGTGTGTAGGAAACATCAAAGAGGAAAGTAATTAGTAGCAGGATTGTCACTTTGGTGGCTACTGCAATATTCCTTTTAAGAAGTAATAACCTGAATAAAGATACTTGTGGTGGCAAAAAGAGATTGATGTATTTCTAGCGCCTGCAAGACAGGCGACACCCTCAATTTTTTTCATTTCCCGGTTCTAAAAAACAAACAACTTTTCTATTCTGAACGCAGTAACCAGATACTGATTTGTTTCTTTACACGTTGATTAGGTTTATCACAGCAGTAAAAGTTAGTCTACAGAGGCAGAGTTCCCAAAGGTTTTGGCTTTAAAACACTAAAATGGGTTGAGAATATGTGTTATTTGAACATCCAAGCCACAGAAAGGGTAAAATATAAAATTTTTCAGGTTTCTCTTATTCAATGAATAAATGAATAAGGCCACATAACGAAATCAGTATCTATGGTTTTGGGAAAGAGATAATTATCATCAGCACTTAGGGACTGCAGTTTGGCTTCTCTCTAAAACATAATAAAAAAAGACTGTCCTCTGGGGTTTAAGTTTGTGCATTAACATATATTAGATTATGGGACAGACAGGTAAAATCACCTTAAACACAAAGTCCCCATATGGCAAGAAGTTTTAAAAAGAACATGGCCATGAGGGGAGGAAAGGTGATCATGGCCACAGGATCCTAGGAAAAGGGCTTGGCTTCTTAGTCCACCTACAGCCAAAGACAGCTGGCTCTGAGGACACCAGCATTCTGAATTCTATGACCATTGTATTTCTTTGAAAATTACACAAAACTGATACTCAGTTTTACAGGTTAGTTGGCTAATGTAAGTCCATGGCTGAGCAGTGCCTCTGCTGAGAAAATTCCAGTTTCTGAGTCGGTAGGCATTAAATTAGTAAAATAAATACCATCCTGTGAGAACAGGACATGACCAGCTGGTTCTTCCATAGGTAGACGCAAGTCCCTCAATGTCACCCAGTGGCCAAGAGGTTTCTTCCTCATAGCTATTTTCTGACAAGTACCAGAACTGACTTGTCATTGAAAGTATACACCGGACTTTCACACAAGTTAATGGGTGATATGTCATATTTAATTAATTGGTTGACAAAATCTATAGAAACAACATAGTATTACTTCTTGCTTTTAATTTTTGTAGATGATTACTTACCTTGCCCTATAGAACGACTTGCAAAGTTATACATATTCAAGGCTATTGCAAAGTCCTCTAGGTTGTTTAAAAACTGGAAAAATGACCTGAATTCATCAAATGTGATGCCCTGTATTGGGAAAGGAAATGAAAATACATTTAGTATTGCCAAATTTATTAAAATAAGTATCTACACATAAGAGAAAAAAACAGATAAAGCATTTGCAATGTATCTTGTAAGTAAACATTTCCAGGGTAAGTTTTGGAGTTGTTCTCCAACTGGAATGTAAAATTCACTCAGACTTAGTTACACTGGGTAGTGCTGTCTGCTACCATTACAATAATAGGTAAAAATATTTTTTAAACACTGTCGTATCAGCACAAAATTCAAAAAAAAAAAAAAGCTCCAATAAAAAAGAATTAAAAAGTTTCAATTTTGAAAATCCTCTATTTTAGGCCTGATTTTTTTTTTTTAACCTTGTAAGGTAAATATAAGAAAAAAAAAAAAAAAAAAAAAAAACCAGAAAAAAAGCCATAAAAAACTTTGCCCTGCACATGTATTCCTCAAATGTGATTCAGCATCAGCATTAGATTATGAATGTCTTTATAATGACAATGCAAAATCAAAGTGCTGACTCCATGCCAACGCAGTGTATTCACACTTGTTCCTGTCACTATAGCACTGTCGGGGCAGCGGCAGGAAGTGCAGTGCAGAGATACAGTTCTGGGTGCCTCCACACTGGGCTGCTATGGGATCATGTAAAAGACCGGTGGTCAGGGTGGCCTCTTCTGGAATGTCATATGTATAAACTGCAATTATTGCCATTGCTGTTACTTCAGTTGAATAGGGAAAGTCTTTGAAATAAGTACCATGTATCTCAGAGAATACACATTTGGACAAGAGGAGCTGCATTTAGGTAATGTGTTCTCCTCAGCAAATTAACATAATTGAGAAAGAGCACAGAGAGAAGATCAGAAGGCCGAGTTGAGGCCTAACAAATTCCTATTTAATATGAGGGTGAAAGGGGAAGGGACAGTAACAAGGCTGTGTTGGAAGGCTGGGGAAAGAACCACAGGGGTCTAGTTCCATATACGCCAGGTACTGATTAGATCAAATGGTTTACTACCTAAACACCCAGCTTTTGATACATGTTACTTCAATTACAACTCATCTTTTACTTGCAACGTGAGAATCCTTACTGTCTTTTCTCCTCACGTTTTTTACTTTCCTTTCCTTACATTCATTTAATACCATTCCAATCTTGGATCCTGCTTTGTGACCCTGTCCCACCCATCATGTTTTCTGTAGAAGGCTGTTTGAATCAGTTAGGAGAGCTGCACCAGAAAGGATCTGTCTTGATGTGGAGAGCTTGTTGCCAAAAAAACTGGTCACTGCTGTGGTTCTGCACCAGTTTATGCTGCGACCTGCTGCCATAACAGCGGTCTCTGGGTGACAGGCTACTGTTAGCAGGAGTAAAACACACGAGGATGGGATATTTTTAAATAAAGGGAAAACAAAAATATCAATATATTGGGGGGCAGGCATGAAATTAAGAAATAAATTTTAAAATGACAGACTATAATGTTCAACGTCTGAACTTACAGATTTTTCAACACATGGTTCTCATGTCTGGAAAGAGGTCATATTCAGAACATATATCATTCTTTTGTATAGATTAAACACTTCGTGTTTAGAAATATAAAATTATAAAATAACAAATGGGACATTTATTTTGATGGAGATAATTTAAAGCAATGTTTCTTAATGGCCAAGAGGGACAGACAGTCTTGGAGAAGGGCAGACAAAAGGGGTGTGGCCATTTCTAACAATGATAACTGAAAACCTGAAAGCATCAAAAAACACATGGACTGAGAGTACAGAAATAAATATCTATGGTCAACTGACTTTCAATAAGGATGTGGGTATGGTTTGCCTCTGTGTCCCCACCCAAATCTCATCTCAAATTGCAATTCCCACGTGTCCAGGGAGGGAGGGCCTTATAATCCCCACATGTTGAGGGAGGGAAGTGACTGGATTATGGGGGCGGTTCACCCCATGCTGTTCTCATGATAGTGAGTGAATTCTCATGAGATCTGATGGTTTTATAAATGTCAGTTTTTCCTGTGTGTTCTCTCTCTCCTGCTGCCTTGTGACGAAGATACTTGCTTCTTCTTTGCCTTCTGCCATGATTATAAGTTTTCTGAGGCCTCCCTAGCCATGTAGAACTGGGTCAATTAAACCTCTTTCCTTTATAAAAAGATGCCAGTCTCAGGCATCTCTTTATAGCAGTGTGAAAATGAACTAATATAGATGTCAATACCATTTATTGGGGAAGGAATTGTTTCTTCAATAAATGGTGCTATAACAAGTAGATATCCACATGCAAAAGAAAGAAGCTAGACCCTAACTTCATACCATTTATAAAAACTAACTAAAAACAGATCAAATTTCTAAATTTAATAGTTAAAGCTATAAGACTTACAAAATAACCAGACAAAACTTCACGGCCTCGAATTGCCAACAACTGCTTAAATATGACACCAAACACATAAGGAACAATATAAAAATAGATAAATTAGACTTCATCAAACTAAAAACATGTGCATTAAAGAACACTATCAAAATTAGCTGGGTGTGGTAGCATGGGACTGTACTCCTAGCTACTTGGGAAGCTGAGGCAGGAGGATCACTTGAGCCGAGGAGTTTGAGGTTGCAGTGAGTATGATCGTGCCACTGCACTCCTGCCTAGGCAACAGAGTGAGACTCTGTCTGTAGAAAAAATTAAAAATAAATAATAAAAATAAAGTGAAAAGACAATCCACAAAATGGGAGAAAATATTTGCAAATAATATATCTGATAAGGCTCTAGAATCCAGTTTATGTAAAAAACATGTACAAAGCAGTAACAAAAAGATAAACAACCTAATTTTAAAATGGGCAAAGGACTTGAAAAATCATTTCTCCAAAGAAATGGCCAATAAGCATATAAAAAGATGCTGAATATAATTACTCCCCAGGAAAATACAAATCAAAACTACATGTAAACATATATTCATAGCAGTACCAGTCACAATAGCCAAAGGCAGAAATAGCCCAAATGTCTATGAAAGGATGAATGGATAAACAAATTGTGGTATGTACATAAAATGGACTATTATTATTATCCAGCCATAGCAAAGAATGAAATAGTGATACATACTACAGTGTGGATGAACCTCAAAAACACTATGAGACCAGGTATGGTGGCTCACCCCTGTAATCCCACTACTTTGGGAGGTTGAGATGGGAGGATCACTTGAAATCAGGAGTTTGAGACAAGCCTAGGCAAAAAAAAAAAAATAATAGCCAGGCACAGTGGTACATGCTTATAGTCCCAGCTACCTGTGAGGCTAAGGTGGCAGAATCACTTAAGCCAAGGAGTTCGAGGCTGCAGTGAGCTATGGTTGCACCACTGCACTCCAGCCTGCTGGCAGAGAAAGACCCCATTTCTTGAAATAAATAAAAGTGAATAATAAAAATACTATGAAAGAAGCCAAACAAAAAGGCTACATGCGTATGATTCCATTTATATGACATATCCAGAATAAATAAATCCACAGAGACAGAAAGCAGAGTGATGGTTGCCAGGGACTGAGGAGAGAAGGAAATGGGAAGGGTCTGCGTCATAGGTATGGGGCTTACTTTTGGTATGAGGAATATGGTTTAGAAGTAGAAGGAGGTGGCAGTTGCGCAATACTGTGAATTCACTAAATCCCACTGAATTATTCAGTTTAAAAGAGTTAATTTTTTGTTACATAAATTTTACCTCAATAAAATAAAAAACAAAAGACTAGGAAGAGGAAAAGACTAACTCGAAAAATCCAAACAAATCATTACAATATAGTATTGACTAAATACAAAGACGTTCAGAAAACATGGTCTTATGAGGCTTTCAAGTGTATATAAGCCATGTTTGTTTTCAGCACAAAATTCATGCTGATCCCATAAATTATGCCACAATATATACCGTTCAAAGTTAATTGGTAACTGATGTAAATGGCAACTATATAATAACTTTTAGAAAAAGAAATGAGTTTAAAAGGTTAGGAGAAATAAATCCAAACTCCGAAATTTACTGGCTGAATGATCTAAGGTAAGCCACTTAAATCTTTCTGAATACCCATTTCCTTAAAGCTTAATAACAATAATTATACTACTTTCTTGTTAACATTTGCATTACATGGTTAGTATGAGAAGCCATCTTTCCATCCCTCTGGTCACTATCTACATTATCTACTAGATAAGTTTACCTAGTCCCATGGCATTTAAACAATTTTTAAATTATTTATTTAATATGACAATATATTCACTTATTCAAAATTCAAAAGGCCCAAAGACTGTATAGCACAAAATCCCCCTTCCACCCTTAGCCATGTAGTTTCTTTCCTTAGAGGAACCATTTTCTAGTCCCGTGAATCCTTCTAGAGTTAGCATGTTTTTATACTCTACAAATGGCTCTAAATCATGCCCTTTTCACACTTAGTAAATCTTGGAGATAGTTCTACACTAGTAAAGAACTTCTTTGATCTCTTTTCAGCTGCACCTTATTCCATTCTATAGCTATATCATGATATATTTGATTAGCGACTTACTGAAAGACATTTAGGCATTTCCAACCGGTTACTATTACAAACAACATTATAATGAATAACCTTGTACATATGCCACTTCAGCATGAGTGAATATATCTGTAGGTAAAATTCATACAAACAAAAAAGCTTCAAGTTCTACATTTTAAAATACCATCTATCCATCAATTAACAGGAGTTCAACATAATATATATATTTGCATACATATACATAAAATATATTTGTATAATGAAATAAGCAAATTATACAGTATGTTAGAATATGATAATGCAATGGAAATAAAGACAGATTCAGGTAGGAAGGAATAAGGAATGCCAGGAGAGGGAGTATCATTTATATAATAGGTTATATATTATTCGTATAATAGGCTATTATTTATATATTAGAAAGGGTAGGCATCATTGAGAAATAGCATAATGAGCCATGTGGCTATTAAGGGAAGAACATTCTCGTCAGAGGGGAAAACATATATAAAGCCCCAAAACAGAAGATTTGAGAAACGGTAAAGAGTTTCTGTGGTTGGTGCAGAGTGAATGAGGAGGATCAGAATATAGGAAGTGAGGTCAAAGGTAATGAGGGAGCAGTGTGTGTAGTAGCCACTGTAAGGATTTTGGCTTTTACTTTGAGAAGAATGGTGGTCTTACTGTGGTATGATCGAAATCATAGTCAAAAGCATTTCCGTGAATGCTACATGCTGAACAGATTGCAGGGAGGCAAAGTCAGAGGCCGAAGGATGATCTGGGAGGAAATTCCAATAATCCAGGCAAGACAGAATGGTTACTTGGATGGTAGCAGTGGAGGTGGCTAGGAGTGGTTAAATTCTTATACAGGTAGTATCAACAGGATTTGCTGATAGACTGATTGTATGTAGAACGTGAAAAGAAGGAGTCCAAAATTTTGGCCACAAGAACTGAGAAGAACCGAGTTTCTATGAACTGAAACAGCGAAGATGGTTTGTGGAACAAGTTTTATGGGAATGACCAGGAGTTCAGGTTAGCAACCATTAAGCCTGAGATATCTATTGGATCTTCAAGTGAAGATGCTGAGTAGGTAGTACAATGTAAAAGCCTGAAATTCAGGGGAGAAGTTTAAGCTGCAGACAGTGTGGAGGTTTATATACTAATGACTACTAATCAGTCGTCCTGACCGCACCCTTGACTGCTAGATTCACATATCCAACTTGCCTGCTTAATTTTTCATTTAGATAACTATTAGGAATCTAAAATATGACTGGTTCCTAAGAAAACTCTTGATTCCCTCCTAACCCTAAATTCATGGTTTTGCTTAGCTCAGCAAATGGCACTGTTCCAGCTTGTGGTTCAAGCCAAAGTCCTAGGAGTTCTTGATTCCTTTTTCTCTTATAATGAAATATAATCCATGAACAGGTACTATCGGCTCTACTTTTTAAATGATCCAATCAATATTTGACCCCTTTTCCCTACTCTTACCCTGGTCCAAGCCATGCTTTTCTATTACCTGGGCACTTATAACAGTATCTTAACCTGTCTCTTCCTTTCAAACCCAGGCCACCTAAAATCTATTCTGTTATGTAGCAGCCAAGATATCTTTTGAAACATGAATCAGATATCTGGCGCATGAATTAGACCACATCTAAGTGTCACAGTTGATTGTCAATACTTGTTGAATATTTGCTGAATGAGTATCATGCCTATGTTCTAAAGCAAGGTTCACAAATTTCTTCTGTAAAGGGCCCGAGAGTCAATATTTTCATTTTCACTGGCTACCTGGTCTCTGTTGCCTCAAGTTTACCATGATGGTGCAAAATCAGCTACAGACAGTATATTAAAAGAACGAGCATGTCCGTGTTCCAATACAACTTTACTTACAAAATTAGGAAGTGGGGTAGTTTGCTGACTTCCTGCTTTAAAGTTGAAACACTACAATGGCTTCCCATCACTTTTAGAGTCACTATTTGAATAAAGACTAAACTTCTTACCTTCGCCTACAGAATCTTAAAAGATTTGACCCATATCCACCTTTCCTTACTCATCTCCAATTTTCCCATCCACTTACTTTAACTTTTGGCATTTTCTCAAATAAACTGAGCTTCTCTGTCCTCAGGTCCTTGGCATTTGCTGTTACCTCTACCTGGAAGACTTTACCCAGAACTTTGCATAGGTCATTCTTCATAGGCTCTCCCCAGAAGCTACCTTTTCACTCTTCAGCAAAGCCTTTCCTGACAGTCTACTTTCTTTTCCAGTCCCCACGACTCTTGCTCCCTTTCATAACATTTATCAGTATCTGAAAGTATGTCTTTTTTTACTTATTTTGTCTCTCCACTAAGATATATTTCCATGAGAGAAGGACTTTGCTTATGTTGCCACTTTAGCCCCAGTGGTTGGAATAAAGCCAAGCAAATAGTAGATGCTCAATAAATATCTGCTAGGTAAACAAATGAAAATAAAAGTAATTTAGAAATGTAAAGCGCTATTCAAATATTAGTAGCTGTTACTCTTCTGGAGACAAGGAGATGAGAGATGGAAAGAAGTGGAAAAGTTAAGTAGGTGGAAGGAAGGGAAAGACATAAGTGGAGCGTGGTAAGTATATCACTGGCTTAGAAAGCCTTGGATTTGAATCCTTGGACAACGGTCTAAGTATCTGAAAGCCTCAGCTTCCACTGTTGTAAAAGAAAGATGCCAAAGAACGCTGTCAAGCCTGGAAGGCTGCTCTGAGGATTGATGAGATAATGTAGAAAAAAAAAAAAAATCAAAATCAGTGAGAATCAATTAATTTTGGTTCATGTGCAAAATTTTCCATTTCTACAAGTAATCATTTGTGGTGCTTAAGATACATCTAGAAATTGGAATTGTTCAGAAACTGAATTTAACTTTAAAAAACTTAACCTTTTAAGTTACAGATTTTAATGTTTCCATTCAATAAAAGCAAAAAAGAAAAAAAATGCAGATTCAAGGCCCTAAGTAATACCCCAGTAGCTGGAAAAATTGCACTACTACAGTAGTACAATTTTCAATATTTGTTTTTAGGGAAGTACCTATGAATTGGAAAACTTCCATTTAACATGGAAAACAGATAAAAAGTACTCTAATTCAGAGATATTGTAAACTAATTGCCAAATGTATCAAGTCTTTTTTTTTTCCCCCATTCCTTAGAGGAAATGGAGAACTGTTAACATTGTCACAGTGTATCCATTCTAAACAAAGTAAAACTATTTGCAAGTTTTTCTTGGATGATTAACCTGATCCTTGTCTAAACACAAATAGAAGGTAATATATCTAAAACATCCCACGCTTGAAGAGGTACTTGTAACACTAGTTCTATTTGGTTGCAGTGATGCATTCAAATACCACTAGATAACGCAACTGTTCAGAAGCGCTGACAACACATTTGTTACTAAACAAATAGACAATCAGTTGTCCCAGGTTCTTAACCATTCCTGCCATCCAAACTCTTTGAAAAACTTCACTTCAGCTGATGATAAGATCACTCACTCATCAATGGTGGTCTTCAAATGACCTTTTATTAAGGGTGTTATGGAAAGGAACAGAGTGTGACAGAAATGATGTCAACATAAACTTTTTTATGAGGTGATGTTTAGGTAGTAGTCAAAGCATAGAGCTAAGTGGAATTCTCCTGAAAAATGATATTGTTAATTTGAATAAAACAATTGGTAGTAGCCTAAAGGAGTTTCGAAATACCTAAGACAAATGTGGATATGTACCCAGAATTTACAATTAATTTATTTTTGAAAGTGTAGCCACAGCACTTAGGACACAGAATGAAATATATCCAAGATCTCTTTTAATCCACAGAGAAGCAAAAGAACTAACAAAAGGGCAATGTGTTTTACAGGCACATACTATAAAACAGTAACATAACCACCTAAGTATGAGGCGAAGATACCTTTTCTTCAGGTATACTGTAACGCACATTTTCTAAAAACACTGACGTATTTTCCACATTTGTATATCGTAAAAGAATATGAGCAAAATCTTCTTCACTGATGGTATTCATTCCATTAGAGTAGGAAAGGAATTCTATTTCTAGAACTTCTGTTTGGAGATTATCCATGAATCTATGACAAAAAATGTAATAAAGAATAAAAAGATAAATAAAGAGTTATGATAACAGGAGATGATGAAATACTGTCCCAGAAAAGGTTACATGGAAATAATTGTATGATGACACAAAGATTAACCAAGTTCCTCCCCGTAAATGAGAATGAAAAGAGCACAGGATCTGTGAGGCTTTACCACTTAATGATGGTAGCACCTGGGGCAAATAACCTAGCCTTTCAGGGGTGTAGTTTCCTCATCTATAACCTGGGGATAACAAAAGTACCTTGCAGAGTAGTAATGATACTTAAACTACTTGTTACTATCACTGCAGCTTATTGAGACAAGGAATTGGCAACATACTTTCTTCTGACTATATAGAAGATAACAATTCAGATATCTGGAATTTCAAAAAATCGTTCAGTAACTTCCTGTCATAATTATCAATATAACTACTGGTATGTAGGTACTGATAAATGTGGGTATTTATTATATAGAGGATCTTATTTAAGATTAAAGTAACAAAGGAGGTGAGTATTGCTGTACTAGACAATGTCTAAAGAACCTTCTGATTTCAGTAGGCTAATAGTTTTTAATAAAAATATAAAAATAAGCTCACCTATAAAAATCTTCAAAGTTGAGCTCAGCTTTTCCTTTCTTTCCAAAAAAGTGTACAAGAAGTGTAGTATCTGTTACTAAACTTGTGATGTCATCAGCACGCTTAAAAATAAATCACAATTTGAAAGTTAGCTTCAATAAAAGAAACAGAATAGGGACACCCAATATCTCTCAAGTAATTTTGTTATCGACATACAAACATCAAGAATGTAAATATATTAATATTGGAATGAAAAACACAGGCATATTAATACATGCAATTATAGTTAAAATAAAGCTCACATTTTAGTAATCGAACTTCGAATGAAACTGATCTTTGTACTCAAAAAATTTTGACGATGTAAGAAATGTTCAATCTCAAATTATGCATATAGCAGTCTATCTTTCAAATTAACTAAAATAATTGAAATCCTTTAATCATCATCTAAATATTCTATTTTTATTCAAGTAATTTAGTTTGGATTTTCCTAATCAATCTGAAAAATTATTTTTTTAAATGATGTTCCAAAGAGATATTGAATAAATGGGGCTGACACAAGAATGGTCTCAAGCTTCACAAAACAGCTTCCTGTAACCATTATATTCTGTAATTATGATACTTTAATGGATACTGTATTTGGAAAAAGAAAAACTAAGGTAATAATATGACCTTAAAAATTTATATGATCTACAATTTTTTCAAAGTCTTACATAACTTGTCAAATGGATAAAAAATTAATTCCAGAGACTTTTCCTTTCACACTCAACTGAATAAACTAAGTTCCAAGTATTTTCTTAAAACTGCTTGGTTATAGTCCTTATAAAGTATAATGGCCTATGAAAATCATCCACCTTCCTTTAATGTAGCTTTATAGATCTTCCTTTTCTCTCCTTGCCTTCCTTCCTTCCTTCTCCAGTTGGCCATTAACTCATTTCATAAACTTGGGTACAAAAAGCATAAAATTCAAAGGATTGTAACTTTCCTATACATCATCCTAGGAAATGTGAAAAAAAGAGTTTAAATAATCCTATTTTTTATTCAAGAAAAATAGCTGTAGATAGGCACACAGTTTTATTACTTTTTGTCCAGAACCCTGATAGTACTCCATAGAAAACATAAGACAGAAAACAAATACTTCTCTACAAAGGATCAGTCTTCTGTGGCTGCTGACCAAAAGTCTCATTCATGCATACACTAAATTTTCATATTCCTTTGATTCCTCACAGCCCCTCTTCCTAATCTTTCATAAAGATGGCAATTTTATCCTTCATAACATTTGTTAAATCTTTATTTCCTTTCTCCGTGGACCAAATCTGCTTCTCTTTTAATGATTAACATGGAGTAACAGAGACCACATCTGATTTCCCCTGCACATGTCCCCTTTTAATGCATTAAAATCCATTTCTAAAGTGACTAATTATTCACATTTGTCTTAAAAACTCCAGCATGTAGGGTATCTATACTTTAAATTATCTAAAACCGTTGACATTCTTTAGTAATCATTTAAATATTCTACTTACATTTAAGTAATTTAGTTTAGATTTTCCTAATCATTCCAGCATATAACCTCCTTATTATTGGTTTGGTAGATCTCTACTACTACTTCTCAGTTTACTCTGCTGAGAAATCCCAAGTATCCTCCATAGCTGGGATACTTGAGAAGTTGTCTACAATAAAACTAACTTCTTTGAGGATTTGATAGTGGTTTGATCTGCTTGACAGGAGAAAAAAAAAAACAGCCAGGTAGCCAAGTGTCACATACTATGTTTTAAATGCGTCTTCTTAAACAAGCTTCTTATGAAAGTTGAGGAATATTAGTGGTGCCAGTCTTTTGGGGATCCATAAGTGAGAGGAGACTAGTATAATTGGAGTAGTTCTAAAAGGCATTACTTTCCCCAGAACTTTAAGTTGAAGAGGCAGCCTGCTCTAATAGAACAAGATTTAAAATCAGAAGACCTAGGTCACTGACTTTTTTTTACCTTCAGCTTTCTTATCTATAAAATGGGAACAATCCTAACCATAACAACAATTTTGCGGATAAAGTTAAAATATAAGCAAACAAATGTTCTTATTAGTAGTCATAAGATGCAAATAACTTTTGGGAAAAAAGAAATCTGACATTAATTATAGGCACTCTTTTTGTGATTTAATAGAGTCTAGCTTAATAAGGTTATCTTATTTATCATCAGTTTAAATTAGTAGTAGGAGGAACTATTTCAGAGGCTATTCCACGCCCGAGTGGAGCATAAGAGTAGAGACTCTTGCCTCTGTCCAGAAGCTAGAGGAATGGGGTGAGAAGAAAGGAGACAGAGTAGATCAGAAGGGGAAATGGTGGTTTTGAAAAAGTTGCTTACTTCACAAATAGCCAGTATTGTGGTGAGCAAATAAGATAAGTTTAAGAGTCAGATTGCTGGCTTTGAATCCAGACACTTCTCATTATTTAAGTGACCTTACAGAAGTTAATCTCTCAAGGATATCACTATCTTAAGGAATAATAATAGTATCTATCCCAAAGGCTTCCGGTAAGGATGAGATAACACATTTAAATCATTTAGCCCTGTGACTAGTGTACTGTAAATGCTACTAAGTGTTAGCTGTTATTATGTACTTTTATCAAATATATTTCAGGACACTGAAAAGGGACTAGACAAGACAGAAAAGATAAGAATGTTGAGGCCGGGCGCAGTGGCTCATGTCTGTAATCCCAGCACTTTGGGAGGCCAAGGCAGGAGGATCACGAGGTCCGGAGATCGAGACCATCCTGGCGAACACGGTGAAACCCTGTCTCTACTAAAAATACAAAAAATCAGCCGGGCGCCTGTAGTCCCAGCTACTCGGGAGGCTGAGGCACGAGAATGGCATGAACCCTGGAGGCGGAGCTTGCAGTGAGCCTGAGCTTGCAGTGAGCCGAGATAGCGCCACTGCACCCCCAGCCTGGGCAACACAGCCAGACTCCGTCTCAAAAAAAAAAAAAAAAAAAAAGAAAAGAAAAAGAAAAAAGAAAAGAAAAGAAGAACGTTGAATTGTAATAAAAAAAATTTTTACATCGTACACTCCTACTTCTTTTTTGCAGTTGAAATTACATATTATATATATCTGGAAAAAAAAGCCTTAAAATGAGTGGTTACAAGAACACCAAAAGTTAGTGAATTCGGATAACATAATTAAGGAATGTTTTCTTACAGTGTGAGATGTCCTTTTCAAGACACAGTATACAAAAATAAGATGTCTTTGTCTTACACAGGTTTTAAATAATGACCTCATTCATGCCCACTGAGCAGAGATCTTCACTTAACAGTCTTTCAGCATCAAAATCTTATGAGATGTATGTTGCACTTATCCAGATAATCCAGATCCAGTGAGGCATAAGTAACAGTGACAAAAGAGAGATGAAAATGAAAATGGGGAAAACTTTTCCCCCACTCAGAGAAACAGAGTACTGCTCAGTCACTGAAAACCACACCAGTGTCCTTGGTATCCTAACAGTTTACGTAACTTACATCACCCAAGGATTGAGATAAAAATAGAGACTTTAATCCTGTGATTCTTGTGCTTATTGTTAAAATAAACTGAATTCGGGTGTTTTCATAACAAAGGGAGAAAAAGCCACAAAAGAACCCCGTGGGCCATTTATACAAAGGACATTATCTTACTTTACTTTGATTAAAAACTATTTCAAATGATTTCATCAAAAATAAAATAAACAAACTTGCATGAAATATAAATATATCAAACTATTAAAGGACTTAAAAATATTCTTTTAACATATTTTTATTGATTATAATGTGATAACAACCCTATGAAATATCCAAGGAATGGAGGAAATCTTCAAACTTTTCATTTTGTTAATAAAGTTTTTGAATAACCTATTGAAATTTACCAAGAATATGTAATTGAACACAAATTGAAAGCAAAATTTTACATTTCATCTGTAGAACTCAAAATAGTATTTACAATTTTGACACTGACAGACTGTATTCAACAGTTGCATAATATACTCATCATACTGCACTAAGAATTTATTATATATGATTTTGGTTAGAAAGTGGTCTTAGCTATGATACTCAAATTTTCATTACATGGTTTCACAGCAATTGGAGACACAGAGTTTTACTGTAATTTTAAAAACCTATGGTTAGAAACAGCTCCAGACTAGAATATGAGGGGCTAATATCCACTTTCCCTATAATATTTAGAGATTTTATCTCAGTAATTACATATTAAATATATAACAAATAAATACAAATAACAAATAGATTTCCAAGCCTTCTTTCTGAACCAATTTGAATCCTGAAATACTAATACTATCAACAGTTCTGTATTCCACTGCTATTCACAGTAACCAATAAGGATTTATATAATTAGTTGTAACTGAACTGTAGTTAATTCTCAATTATTATTCTAATGTGGGAGAGTAGTAACAGATACTCCCCAAGTGATTATTTTCCTTTGGAACACGATATTTAAGTTTTGTTTTCTTTTCCTCTTTTTCCTTTCTTTCTTCTCTCTATCAGATTTACTTTCAGGGAATTTGATTCAATTCATTCATTAATTTAGCAGCTTAGAATCAGTATGTGGATTAACTACAGCCAATAGTGTGCTAGCAAACTGAGTTGTCCAGAATAAAAAAAAAAAAAAAAAAAGGCCGATTTGTTATGTTGGCCAGTTTCTGTGATATTCATACTCCTATTACAGTCACTTTCAAGTACCAAAGGGGGTGCCACACAGTGTTGAGTTGGGAAGAGGTGTGCAGAATTAATTAGCTCTGTAAAAGCCCACCAGCTCCAGCCTATCTACAAGAGAACCATATACATTTTCCAAAGATCTTAAACAAATCATATAATTCTCTGAGTACACAGGACCTGACTGGTTTTCTGATATTAAACTTACCAAGATTTAAGTTAAATTCAATATCTAATTAGTAGATTTTGTCTACCTGAGAATGTCTACCAGAGTTAAATGGGATTAAGATGGTTGGAGGCTGGAAGGTGGATACTCTAGTATGGGGAGAGACAACAATGATATGACCGTTGATATGAAGCATGGAAGCGAGGACACAGTTGACTTGTAGGGACTCTAAGAGGTAATGTTCCCAGTTGCTCTTATTTTTAAGCGCTGACTACTACAATGTACCTACATAAATGATTACAAAATAAAGTGCTTGTAAAATATCTGTAAATGGAACATCTGCCATGTCATACCTAAACATGGTTCATATTTAAAAGGTAATTTTAAAAGGTAATTGTTGGTCATAATTACATCACATTTATATATCACAGACATATTAAACATAGGACAAAATACTTTATTTGCTTTCGGACTTTAAAATTGAGCAAGGGTGACAAAATTAACATTTTGAAGTGTTTGCCCTAGTCTAGATATGTCAATAGAGTAACACTGTATACATGGATAACAGAAGTCACAAGTGATTCCAGTTTACTTCTCCAGATATTTTTAGGTGTAACTTTTAAAAGTTAAAAACAAAGTCTAGAAAAAGAAATGAGAAGCCCACTTTAAAGAGAAAGAGATAATGAAAAATAAATCTTAGTATTTATGAAAAGTCTTTTCTGGCAAGACTGCTAGCTGCCTCTAATAAAGTTCTTAGGAAAAATTCTTAATAAGAAACACAAAACAGTGCTTCTAAGATATGGCCCATCTTGAAAAACTAGAAATCCCTATTGACAGTGTCATAAGAATGGGATAATGGAAGCAGTCTACTTCAATGCAGCAGTAACATACAGATCTGTACGAAATTCAAAAACGGTAATAAAACTGAAATAAGGTTGGTCTGCTTTTTATTTTCACTATGCACTGGCAATCTTAATATCAAGGTAAAATATTCCTCCCTTCCTTGACTGGCTGTTCCTACTACCATACCTTCTCAAACTCCCATACCCCGGGCCCTTGGTAAGCCACTCACTATCACTACTGGGAAATTTGTTTAAATCTAACATAATTCTGAAGAGTCAGGTATCTTTTATTGGGGGAAACATTTCAGTACTTCATGTAACATGGTAAATTGTAAGCTTAAAAGATTCAGTGAAACTTTAAAATACATATATTCTAATTTCTACATAGTGATCCTTACGTTAAAAAAAATGCCATTTCCTTTTAATTAAGTTGAACTGTCAAAGCTGACGTATTCAAATACACAGTTTATATACAGTAATTTTTGCGGTACTAAAACAATGGAAAATGTAACATACATGTTGGGTTTCATCACTGTGACTCTAAAATGAAATGAGGACCAGATTAACAAGATGGCAAATAGTACAAGGACCTTGTTGAGGCTTAATTATACCTCTGCGAGGTCTGAAAACAGTGCTTGGCTTGTGTTACGTCTCAGTGTATCCCAATAGCTTCTGGAGACAAGTTCCTCAGCATCTGTTTTAAGAACCTGTAGAAGTTTTAAGAAGCACAACTGAAATCTAAAGAATAGTCACAAAGAATGATAATTTATACACTTTAAATCTAACCAACCTTGCAAAGGAAACACATTAGCTTACCTTTTTTTCTTGTTTGTTTTGTTTTCTGCTGTGCACGACAGTATTGTATTACACTGCTGGTAACTCACATACTTTCAAAGGTGTAATGGTACATAACCACTATTTCTAAGTACAAGTAGCTTTGTCGAAAAGAATCAAATTCTCCGATCTCTCCTTCTGCCCTTCTACTGAAACGTGTATAACTTCTGAGAAAGGGTGAAAAAAATTCTATTCACACCTTGTGTGAACTAAATTTGTTTGGGAAAAATTTTGGTAATTTTGTAGCAACCTATTAAAAGATAAATTATTGTTGGCTATCATACATCTTGCTAGTGTATCAAAGATTCAAAATAACCTTATCAATACTTTACAGAAACAAAGTTTAAATTCATCCCAAACTTGTCAAAAAGAAATAGGCTTGTTTTAAGTCAAAGCACTCAAAACTACTTGAGATTTGGCAGGTGTTTCTATTGTGAATGGTTAAGGTACTTCTTAATCTTTATTACAAGGACAGGATACTAAATTCTATCTGAGAACAGGGTAGTCTGAAGGAGATACCAGGAAGTGCAGATTAAGAAGTGTAGTCAAATCACTCTTAGGAAGATTTCAAACTGCAAGCCTAACTTGGATCCCCATAAACAAAAATAATTAAACCCACTTTCTGTCAGGATTCATCAGGGAAGATTTCACAGTTTCTCAGGCGATCTTTTGGTTAATGTGAGATGAAATGCTGCATGGTGTACTCAAGAGTGACTGGATGAAAATAGAACTTTTCTTTCTTTCATTTTGCCTTAATCTTTAAAAGTCCAGTGCTCCTAAAAAAATTATATGCATCTAGGAATTATTTCAAAGGTCCTCTAAGTTTTAATTCACTATTACTAACTAGAAACACTGCCCGCTGCCTATATTTTAATAAAAATCTTTATAAAATGTTAATGAAGTATTATTTAGCAGGAACTATTTACATAACACAGACATAAATATTACCATAACTATAAATGTAGCAAATTGATAGAGAATCTGCATCACTCCCTTTATAATGATATAAGCTTTAACTAAGCAGTTATAAACTAAACAGGTAAAACTAGCTAAATACAGAACTAATACAGTTTTCTTTTACATAGATATGGAATAACCTCAGTAAATACCAGCTAGATCAAATGCTTGATCTGAAAATATTATTTACACATTTTGAATGTGGATGCATTTTAAAACTTCAACTCAGAAGGTTAATATGTGATAAAGAAAGGGATTGTTAAACCCACCAAACTAGAAAATACGGCTTACTGTGCACTATTATTAGAAGAGTAGCAGTAATGATTCACTTTGTGAAGCCATGCCTCATCCTTACTTCCAAACAGTGTCCACCATCACACACACACACAAATATATTTATAACATATTAAAAGCTAAAATTAGTTTAACCAACCATGTATTTTGTAGGCAAGAAAAAGAAGTAAATATATTAATTATCTCCAAATGTTGGGGTTAGGATATTTTTAATTTTCTTCTTGCTTTCCCATATTTGAAAATATTTTGAAAATGTGTATTTATCTATCAGGATAATATACAACTTTTTGAATTTAAAAAGTCTTACTTAGAACGTAACAGTTTTACAAGTGTCCTGCCGCAGAAAGCTTTCTGGTTCATCATTTAGCCTCAGGGATTAAATTATGCTAGAATATACTACTGAATTGCTGTAACTGGATATATTTGTTTTTGTTTTATCTTACATCATCTTTTAAATAATTATAAAGTTTCGGAGGGCAGAAACAATATCCTTACAGCAACTATTGCTGCAGGAAAAAACAGCTAATAAATCAGTGATATGCCTGGCACACTCACTGATTCCTATGTATGTATCTGTTCTGGAGACAGTTTTAAATTTTTTAAACAACAATTTGAATGATGAAGTTCAGAGTAAATTCTCAGAATATGCAAACTAGTAGGAATTTTTATCACCAGGAAAATATAATACAATAAGGATATTTTACATAAGCTTAAAGTAGCAATGAAAGTCAGACTAGATTTTAATGGCAAGAAATGCAAAGCAAATATAAAACCAGAACATATCTATGCATACAGGCTAAGTAAGGAAACGCTGATAGAGAAAAATGCCCAGGTGTAACTGGGCACTGTGATGGCTGTGAAACAGACAACTATGATGCTTTGATATGTAAATAGGCCAATACGCAAAGACTTCCTGAAGTTTTCTCTGTTATCTTTGTTTGCTATCTGAGCTACTGGCCCCTTTACCAGATGTCATGTTAAGTGTGTAGACCTTCATTAAAAGAGGTAAAAGAATATACAGATAGGTAGCCCAGAACTTCACAAATGAAAGGCATAGGCAAAATGATGTCCTGGATGTAGTGTGTCCTGTAAGTCTGACACATTTTTTGCTTAAGTTCAGAGTTTGTTATTGATAGAACTTCCTTAAACTTTGTAGTTTTGGTCAAAAGTGCCCAATGCCTTTTTGGCTGAGCCAAAGCAGGATCCCTTTCAAGGCATTCCATGCCACATATGACTGAAAGGGAGGAAGGTAGCAAGAAAGGAAGAGACAAAAAAGGAAGAGAGGAAAGAAAGAAGGAAATAAAGAGGGAAGGAGGAAAGGAGGGAAAAAGGAAGTTAGGAGGAAAGAAGACTGATTTAGAGATGGTTAATATATCACTGTGGTAAGCAGAATAATGGCTCCCTAAAGTTGCCCGTGTTCAGACAGCCAAATACCCTGTCTGAATAAAGGGTCTAAGAAGGTTCTATTCAGAGATTAAACAAACTAGGGGAAAATAAAGTAACAGTCCATAGGAACAGACAGTAAAGTACACTGTCTTTGCTATTAGTGATATTTAAACACAAACACACACACACAAATTAAAACTATACCTTTATACTTCATGTCACCATGACAACCATGGCCCTAAAAACTGTCATCTGAGACTTGTTATTTAAAGTGACATGGGACTGCACCCTAGGTATATCATAGGAAAAAAAGAAAAAGAAAACCGAACACAATCCTCCCAGGAAGAACATATCCTTAATCTAGTCCTCAAAGTATCTGAATAGAGACAACAACAATTGTATGCTCACAACACAAAACTGTTGAAGACAAAAGAACATAAGCCACCCTAAGTGAGAGCCAGCAGAAACAACAGAACCAGATGTGCAGACTTCCAACACTGAAATGGTTAGATATGAAATGCCAAATAACTTTGATAACTTTGAAAAATATGAAGGTAGATCTGAAAGGATTATTCAGGAAAAAACAGACTATCGGAAATTGTTGTACTCTTAGAAAAATAGCCAAGTAAAACTCTTAGAAATTTAACCACTGAAATTTAACATCAGTTTACATGTATCTCTAGTAGAATTAATGAACCGGAAGATAAATATGAAGAATAGCATGAAAAGATAAAAATATGGCAAAATGTTAAGGAGAAATTAAGAGGCATAGAGGAATGATTTTTTTTAATATTTGGTGTGATGGAACAGGAAGTGTGCATACAGCACTACTGCTGCATACTCAATTACCATGGTCGTCTTCAGAAAGAACACCTGTGTGATGATTTGTGTTGCAAGCTGAACTAGCCACTTTTTTCATGAGTCACTGCTTTTACTTGAAAGAACAACTAATAGACAAACCATGGTTATTCAGACTTCAGAAAATGAACCAAGCGAGAGCCTGTCACTTCAAAGTAAACAACTGACAGTATTTATTGCCAAAATAACATACTGCAACAGATTGAATGCAAAACAGCTATGAGAAACCAGCTGTCTTCTGGTAAGCCAGACATTAAAGAGATTGGCAAAAAATGTAAAACAATACCACTCTCCTCACTACATTTTTGAAGTTATTTTTCTAAATTAAAAAGTTTATGTTAACATATAATGAGTTTTTAAATTATTGCTTTAAAATAGACTAGTATTTTTAAAATCTCAGTTTTAACTTCTAATATGGTAAATATACAATACATAACCTACGTAAACAAAATCTCTGTTGGATCCTCAACAACTTTCGACAATGTAATGGGATCACAGACCACAATGCTTGAAAGCCACTGTTTACAGCAAAAAAAGTGAATTAACTAGGACTACATACAACACAGATGAAACTGGCAATCATGATTTGTTGAGCCCAAGAAACAAGAGATAGAAACATTCATATAACATGATGCCAGTTATATAAACTACAAAAAGGGGTAAAACTAAACTATACTGTTTAGGATGCATAAGTAGGTTAAAACCATAGAACAAAGCAAGTAAGTGATTTACATAAAAGTCATGATTGTGTTTATCTTTTGAAAGACATTGAGGGATTATGAGTGGGGATACACATGAAGGGGATTCGTGGTATACGGCAGTATTTTACTTCTTCATCTATATGGTGGTTATAATTTTATTATTATTTATTTTATTGTATATTTACATTTTAATTATAGAAAATTCCTGAACTAAAATATATTTTAAAAATCAGGGAAAGTTTCATCATCACTACAGAAAAAAAAGAACGTGGTATAAAACAGTAAAATAGAGGTAGGTAGTATATTTATTCTGATAACTAAAAGAGATTTTAGGGCAAAAAACATTTCTAGAGATCTAGGGATAGGATATAATAGAGGACTCAATTCACTAAGACGATATAAATAATCTATAATCTTATACAGGTAACAATTCAAAATATATAAAACAAAAATTAAGAAAATTGTAAGTAGAAGTTAACAAATCTATTGTAACGTATAATTTAACATACTAATTGACAAATCAAGCAGACAAAAACATTAGTAATGACACAGAAGATTTAAAACACACAACTAACATGCTTGGTAATATGTATTTGTATATATTACAATCCTGTACCCCAAATTGGAGAACACACATTGTTTTCAAATACAGATCATTTAAGAATATTGATACTGTTTTAGTCCATAAAAAAGTCTCAAAATACATCAAAGAATCAGTATAAAAACTGGTATATTTTCTGTCTGCAATGAAACTAGGAGAATTAAGAATATTATTTTTAAAAAATCCTGTAATGCATGCCAAAGTCAAATGTACTTGACTTTTGGCATTATTTATCCTTCTGAATTTTTGTACTTCTTTTCATCACTGTGCAATGATGAAACTAAGAGTTGACCACATGGGAAATATGAAAAGAATGAGGGTTATTTGGAACAGAAAAGGTTATAAGGTAACAGCTGTCTTCAAGAATACAAAAGTGTATGCTTAGTTTTATACTGTAGCAGGAAATACTGTGATGGAAAATAGGCATAATCTACTGTAAGAGTGATTAAATTTTGGAACAGTTCACTACAGGGACCACAGAACCTCTATCTCCATAGTAAAAAGCCAAGCGGGTCACTGCTTTCCCTGAGGAAACTTCTTCCTAAAGGTAGAAACTGGCTCTTATAAATCTCTTAGTTTAAATCCAGCTCTATGATCTATACTCAAATTAGATACCTGAGTTAATTTACAACTCTGGAAACTAGCAGATAATTGCTAGTTAATTCATAACACCATACTAATAGTTTTGTATAATACTTATATCAATGATATTTCATATACATTTTCAGGCTGTTGGAATTTTTTTTAATTGTAAATGAATTTCCCTTGTTTGCTTGTAGTTTACGAAAATAATAACTCCTTATTGAGCAAATATTTTTCTAGTATAGGAAATATAGTTTAACCAAATAAACTCATAAGGGAGTCGAAAAATCCTGTAACATTTAAGACTGTATGTAAAAATGACATTAAGTTACATCACTTTATCGTGCACATTTTACATAAAAGCTGTCTTCTATAAAATGAAATGAAAAAATATATTACCACAATAAAATGTAAAAATCATAATTTTTTTATTAAACAGGTATAATATAAATAAAATCTGCGATTTAAGTCTGTTTCTCAATATTATTCTCATTAATGACTGCAATTTGCATATGTAGTTTAAACTAGAGCAATATTAGCATCTATTTTCTTTTAGCAACATTATTCTGAGATGTGTTTTTTTTTAAAAAATGTATAATCACCCTATATGAAAATTTCTTATGAGATTAAGGGAAAAATAAAAATTGTCAAAGTTAGAAAAATGGTTCATACAATGATGACATATTACATTAGAAAAATAAATCATAGGTCAGGCATGGTAGCTCACGCCTGTAATCCCAGCATTTTGGGAGGCCAAAGTGGCTGGATCACAAGGTCAGGAGATCGAGACCATCCTGGCCAAAATGGTGAAACCCAGTCTCTACTAAAAATACAAAAATTAGCTGGGCATGGTGGTGTGTGCCTGTAAATCTCAGCTACTTGGGAGGCCGAGGCAGGAGAATCACTTGAACCAGGGAGTCAGAGGTTGCAGTGTGCCGAGATTGTGCCACTGCACTCCAGCCAGGCAACAGAGCAAAACTCCGTCTTAAAAAAAAAAAAAAAAAATCATAAAGTCTTAGGTATTGTATGGCATATGGCATTATAATCTGTGAGATTTTCATCTTACACATTCTAGAAATTTTTGAAATCATTAAGAGTAATCCTTTAAAAATTTAAAGGAAATGACAGGCTTTACTTAATGGAAAAGAGTAGTAATTTCTGTAGAAAAAAATTTAAAGTATCTTATGAGTAATCAAAATTATTTATATGGATCCTATGGACTTGGCTTGTTTCTCAACCCATTCCAGGTCCATTTTGTATAACGAGGAAAAACATCTTGGGTTTAGTTTATGGGGATCAGCCTCCAGTAGCTGTTTAAATCTATAACAAGAATTAGTTTTTATAGTTGGGAATTTTGATTACCTATCCAATATAGGAGGCAACACACCTACTTTTAGAATTGTGCACTACAACTAGAATACTTTTAGCTGGATAATATTAAATCAGTGACCCTGAATTCAAGGGCTCCTATGATGGAATCTGTATAAATTGAGGGATCCTTGTAGGAGGCTTAAGGATCCTTGGGGAAATCAAGTGAACTGTACATGTTTACATTCAAAAAGGGCCATGGCCTGTTCTTCTTTAGTAGCTGGGCTAACCAAAAGTGCTGACTTTCTCAGGAGAAAAGAAAGAAGAAAGCTCAGCATAAGAAGAAGAGTACATCCGGAAGGTCATCTACAGAAATTCACAATTTTTTCAAGACAAGTCTGAAAGTCATTATCCTCTTTAGAAATAATATGATAAACTGATATAAACATATCAAGTAGCAGCTTACACCAGATTTTTGTGTAGAGTGAAGGAAACAGCAGGAAACAAAGGCTTTGAAAAAAAATTGTGAGCAAAAGTGAAAATGAAAAAAAGTCTATCCATTAAGACATTTCTTTATTAGAACTGAACAAAGACTGTACGTAAGATGGATAGATCTGGTTCATAAAATACCTGTGTTCTGCAGGAACATAGCCTGAGAATCTGCTCTCTCTACATAACTCTTCAAATACTGCTAAAAAATATAAAATTTCAATTATTATGTTTTAGTTGTTGTACACTTACCTTTTCCTTATTTCAATCTAAAGTTCAAGATACATAATTATTCTGCATATTTTAGTCTTTGCATAAATCTAGGAATGAAATGTAACATTATGGCTTCACTGCACGTATTGTATTCAATAAATTCTAAAACATTCTATGAATAAACAGCAGATACAGCTTTATATAAAGAAATAACATTATCAAGTATAACAGGTGAGGGCTATATACATAAAGAACATTTAAAGTATTGTACATACACTATTAGTAGGAGAATGGTATCCATAAAGTTGAAGACGCTGACACACAGCACAAAGGGCCAAATGAAGTGTCATATTTCAGAATGAACCCAAGTACAGCAAAAGAAAAAAGGAAAAAGACGACAAAATAATCAATTAGGAAGGGCAAATCATTATGCTACATTTTATATACACACGAACAATACAAGTGGGATAAATGTTAAAGATGAGTAGCAAAGTTTTAAAAATCTCAGATAATTAAACATTAAATGAATTTGTGCTCATTTCGACCACTTCATTATAACCTTCGAATAGAACTACTGCTTTGAGTAAAACACGTTGCCCTGAAGTATGCAGTTTGATTTGGACATGCTTCTGCAATGCTACATGGCATAGGGAGAAATCCAGATGCAGCAGTACGGCAGTGGAAATGGTAAGAGAGACCTGTGCTGGAATCCTGCTCTGCTATGATCAGTGCTGTGACATCAGGCACATGAATCTCTCTAAGACTGTTTTCTCATCTCCAAGCAGGTATAATACTTACCTGGTCGAACTGTCATGAGGACTAAATGGGAGTAACATCTACAATGAGCACAGCATGGAGCTTAGCACATAAGGTTCCCAAGAAATGTTATGTTCATTTCCTTTTTCCCTTCTGAATCACAGTTTTATTTTGGCATATGAAAATTTTTAACTTTAGTTTTGATTTAATTTTTATTTAGGTATGTTAAGATTCAGTTTAAAGTAGCTGCATGGTTCTACTAATTAAAGAATAACTTTAAGTGTTACTACTAGCTAACCTTTCTGAGTATTTATTACATTTCACATGGTTAAGTGGCTATGTGCTTTAACCTCCATACCAATCACATGTGATCATCACTCCTAATGCCCCCATTGTACAAATGAAAACAACAGAGGAACAGAGAGGTTAAGGACTTTGTCCAAGGTCACCCAGGTAACGAGTGGCAGGGCTAATATTCAAACCCCAAAAATCTGGTTCCTGAGCCTGTGCTATGCTGTCTCTCTTATGTAATTCATATATTTTCACAATAAGCTAAATTTTAACTACCTCAAAACTCAGCCAAAATACTCTAAGAATATGTGGAATCATATTGTCATTTCTATCACCTTGATAACATCACCTTACATTTTACATATTCTTTTCTAAGTAAAGTAGTATAACTAAAAAAAAATATTTATAACTAAAATCTTTGATAACTAAAGTAATATAAAATAAAACCTCTCTGGTTCAGATTTGCATTATTTAAAATGTGATTAACTAACAATGTTAACACTAATTATCATTATCGCTAAACACAGTAATGACTATTTGGAGAGCTGTATTGTAAAGTGCTGTTAGTTCCAAAGATTAAAGTTCCAAAGATTAAAGATTATTTCTGAATTGTTTTAAGGAAGAGTTCTGATAGCTAAATTACGAAAGTAAGATTTTAGAAGCACTATTTAAGTTATATGAAATGAATACTTTTGAGGTACCTGTGGCTATCAAAGACTTTAGTAAGCATTCATTTATAAATAAACAAATTATATATTATATTACTTAAAAGTTATTTTAATCTGTTCTTTAAAAGAAATCTCCTTCCCCACATATTTGAAAGGGAATGGTTCATAAACCCATATAAACATAAAATAATACAACTGAGGGTATGCTGATATAATTTAGATTTTATAATTCAGATGGATTTTCCCTAATTAAGTTAATGAGGTTTTACTCTATCACTATCACAAAATATTTGCATTAAATCAATATTAAATTTCTTACACCATGGCTGTAGTGATGCTCAGAGCCAAATATTGTGCCAACACTGTAGGCTTTCTCAGTGTGCACTGTCTGCTATAATTTTTCTCTTTTTTATCTCCCTTTATTACTTGATGGATTTATTAATAAATGTTAATGATTAGAATAATACTGTGTTTTTATTGGAGGATGCATAAGTCCTCTCTGAAAGTAGTATAAATAAATAAATAAAAATTATATTTATATCCATTGAAATACTATCTACTTTATCATTAAAGTATATCAATAGATTCATTAACATTATTCAACCTCCTTACATAGTATTTTATTAACAACTTGCCTATTCAGTCAATTATAGTTAGAGGTAATATATCAAAACTAAAATAACTGTTTACTCATTTAGTGTATTATTTACAAGAAATAAAATTTAAGAAAGCATTCAATCCTCTAATGTTCTTTGCTAACACTCTAAACAGTTGCAATTATGGGACTATTCATGTAGTATTTATTAATTACAATTTGAAAATCATGAGACCTGAATTAAGTAGAAAACTACTATTGCCCCTTTTAATACCTGACTAACATTACAATCAACTCTTTGATTTTTTTAAGACTGTCTTCCATAAGCTTTGTCAATAGTATACTGAGAGATGTTCAATGACTACCGAGAATTATAGCATAGTCAAATACCCTACAAAGCAGTATGTGCTACACAATCCTGATAAATCTGCTTTTATTCAACTAAATATAAATGTATACTTCATAAATATATTGGGATTGAATATGGCACCCATCTGCTATAGATAATCTATGTTAAGCAAAACCTAATATTCTTTTAAAAATGAGAATAACAAAAATAAAGTTTTAGCTCTCTGAAGTTAATCATCTGAATTCCATGCAGGACAATTAAACTACTGCACAGGGACATCAATTTGCAAATGAAACAAATATCATTTACATGCCAACAAAAATCATTGTATTTCTGGTTATCTAAGTATCAAAGAAGTATGTCACAGAGGATAAAAGTGAGGTTTTGGAGGATAAAAGTGAGGTTTTGGAGGATAAAAGTGAGGTTTTGGAGGATAAAAGTGAGGTTTTGGAGGATAAAAGTGAGGTTTTGGAGCTGGCCAGACACAGGTTCAAATCTTTGGCTTTGCCATTTAATAACTGTGTAACTTTGGACAAGATGCTTAACCTTCCCAATTATCAGTTTCCTCATCTATAATTAGGGATAATAAGAGAACTGTTGGATAGATTAAATGAGAAATGTATGGAAAGCACCTAGTATAGTGCCTGATGATAAGGCCTTAGTACCTGTTTGTTATTTTTATTATGTGAACCTGGCCTATGGTCAGGCTGAAATACTTCAGACAAAAATAAAACTGGTTAGGAAGATGGAGTGTACTGTTGCTTAACTCTAACTTCAGAAAAATATGAAAATATTATATATCCTAGAAGAAGAATCTCTAATATACACATCTAAGAATGCAAGAAAACATATTACTTCCTTGTATTTGTTTCGACAGTCACATTGTTATATTACCACTAAATTCTCTCACATTATAATTAAATCTTTGCAATTCACCTTTAAATTTTTACATGCATAATGATCTGTATTAATCTATTGTATGATATACCCTTCAAATCTCACAGATAACGATATGGATGACAATGATTTAATGAATGATTATGGATACAGATGTTTAATATCAATATTTGAAGTAAATATTGATATCAATGCATATAAATACTGAAGCAATTTTTCTACATAAAAACTTTACAAAATTTTCAAGAAGGGGACAGCTTCAAAGTTACAAACTTTAATTACTGTTTCTTAACATGAATAAAATAATTGTTGCCTAGAAAACCCACCTAAAGCTACTATAAAGTATTCTTACCAGCATTGCACGCTTTTCTTCATCTCCTTTAGTTTCTCTCTTTTCATTTTTTTTCCTGAATATCTCTTGAAGCTGACAAAGAAATCAATCAAGAATCAAATATCCAACAAGAGTTTCTGGGCACCTATCTCCTGTTCTGGACTAGGTATATTCCAAAAACAAAGAAAACAGCTTCATCCACCAAGAACATTTAAACTGCTATAGATATATTTTCTGATATCAGTTTTTTCCCCCAAGAAAATACATCCTTTGGTATTGGTAACCCATAATTAAGTTAAATGTACTTAATATTACAGTTTTACTTTATCTCTAAAATGCAGACATCCACACAGGCAACTTCCAAAGGGCTGAATTCCAAAAGCTAATCTTCTACTTTAAGTCAGGGGGATGGAACTTGGCGGTGTGGACATAGAACGTTCGGTAGAAAAACAGGCCCATTCTGAAAGTTCCTAAAATACAGTTGTGCACTATCATAAGAAAGCGACACTAACCTTGGCCATTTTCGGATGGCAGAAACACATCTATATCTATTATAATCAAACTGAAAGCTGCCATCTCCCCATCATTCTGCAAAGCACTGGAATGAAGGCTCCAGCTTCAGCGGCTTGGCTCAGGGACTACACCTGGGCAAGGGCTGCGTGGGTGAGAATTTAAGCCTTCTGATAAATCCCATTAATTAGTCTGCTTGTTTCCCTTTGAATGGCTACTAATTAGCTTCTGATGAGGATTTTTATATTTTCTCTTTCCTACTAAGAAAAAGAATGATGTTACAGACTTCCTCTGAGTTTCAGCTTCTGAAGTAAATATGAAGCTCTTTCAGAGGTTTTCTGAGGAATTTTTAACAGCTACGTTAGAAAGGAAAAGTAGAAAATAAAATGGCTGTTTAGGAGGTAGGGCCATAATTTAAAAAGAAAACAAAAAAAGAAAATGGCTGTTGATTTCCCTTTCTTTTTACTCGGAGAGTGTAGGTAAAGACAGAGTGTAGGTAAAGACAGAGTGTAACATATATGCTAAGAGCAGACCATGTTACTCTAAGGAATAAGTTAATAGTATTTTCTATTTCAGAGAAAAAAACAGACTAGGCATTTTGCCACGAAAAGAGATGCAAAATACATAGGTAAAAAGAAAGAGAAAAATTCTGGAAGGAGATTGTGTGAAGTTGAGTGAGCAACTGACCTCCCTGTCAGACCAGCACCAGAGCTGGACCAGTCAAAGAAATGTCAAAAGGTAAATACCTAAGAACTATCAGCCTATGGTCAAAGATAACAGAAAGGAACAGGGAAGTGGGGACAAGACTGGAATACAAGGCAGGAGCAAGTGGAAGAGAAAAGAGAAACAAAAATCATGAATCCTATATTGAGAGGGAAGAGAAGTTCCTATGGAAGGAGTTGTGCCTAGGTGGATGACATAATGGAGACTGAATATTAACTGGACATATATAACCTGAGGACTGCCTGTTATCCACCCAACAGAAAACACCTGATACATTTCACACTTTTGTGTAAAAACAACGATAATTATTATCATACACTGAAGAATGTAATTTATATTTGTAAAATGTAAATACTGTTCAAAGTACCTGAATATATACTTTATTAAATAAAGGCAAAAGTATACATTTTTCACTCTTTTCTCTACAGTAGTATTCCCAAGAAGGCAAAAACATAAAAATATAAGTAAGCAATATTTAATTATTGATAAAAACGCAGCATATAATATACATACCACCAAAAACTCTTTTTTATCCACCATCTCATTGCCATCAGTGTCAAACATGTTGAAAGCTATTCTGAACCCTGCATGTGGCTCTGCCAGAAAAAACAGAGAAGGTATTCACAAAATGGAAAAATGTATTTTAAAGTACAAAATCCATATTAGTTGTAAAGTTACTCATATTCTGTACAGAAAAAGTTTCTTTGACCAAGAAATTAAAAGTTAACATGTTATTATTGGTTAAATAAAAAGCATATAAAAGTATTTATATTTCTGCTTTATACATTAGTACACTTAATAAAAATTGCTAATACACTTTACAAGCACTTCTGTGATACTTGTTGCATAGCACTGAGAGAAAAATTTGACTACTTTCCTTATTTCTAAAAATAAATACTTCTCTTTTTTATCCAAAGTCTGTTTGTTTAAAAGGAAAATATCAACTCGTCACATTTTAAATATATTCAGTATGTTCAGCTACTTAGTGTGGCAGAAAAAAAAACATGACACAATGGACTAGTTCCAATTCTTGGGAAAATTATAACTAAAATGACCTATGAAAATAAATGTTAAGCATAAGAGATTAGAGTTAAAACTTCTAGAGGCTTCAACAACAGAAATATAAAACAAAAGAAGATTGAATATGTAATTGCCAATTCCCCCAAAATACAAGGAATAATTGCTTTTCTGAGAAAGACTTTGACATACTATGAAGTGCTTCAATCCTTAAATTAATGAGGTTCAATCCCTTTCTCCTTTTCACTTCTAGAGCATAAAGGAGAAAACCTGGACAGAAGAAAACTTGAAAGCGTCCTTCAAAGAGCAGCTCAGTGGACGTGCCTTTCTCAAAACACTGGATCTTTTCTTTTGAGATGACTGGGGGGAGGGGCACAAAGTTGAAAAAGGGACCCCCCACAGACACATTTGCTACCACCTGTTGGGAAATCTTGAACCTGCAAAAGAGGCACAGATAGTGTCCTACTTTCTTAACTGGTAACAGTAGTCTCTGAAAATAACAGAAACAGAAGCCAGTCCTTTATGCAAACTCACTTCTTGCATGTATTTTAGAAATCTAATACAAATTTACACCATCTCTAATAACCAAGTTTTACACTTTAAAAAGATCTTGAAAATACATACAGGAAAGAAGTCCTCCTTACAAGCATTGTTTGGAGGGAAAAATACAGTACAAAGTAAAGAGAGAGACACTTATAGACAGGTAACCAAGATTATGTAGCCCACTTCCTGCCAGCCCTCTTTTCACAGTTTTCTTAGTTCTAATGTAAACAATATCCCATAATTTTTCAATTCAAACTCCTTAGAAGCTTCTGTTGGTGAGTCCTGAACTCCAAGAAGTTTCACAGCACCCAAGGATCCTAAGCTTTCTGTGCCAAAACCCACTATGTATGTTTTTTCTGACACTCCTAAACCATACCCTTGTTCCGTCTCAACAAGTAGCTTTCCTAGTCAACGCTTCCTATTCTTGCCTTTCACTCTGCTGGTTTAGGTACTTAATTTAACTTCTAATATTGCAACCATCATTGTTCTGGCAAACAAGGTAACTTTCAACACATCTATGAGACACTCCTTTGCATTCACTCTAATTCTCAGGGTAGCATCATTGACTGGACTTGCTTCATTACCATGGCTTTGCAGAGTGGATCAACCTCAGGTAGCCCTATTACAAAATGTACAATACTAGTTAGTTCTTCAGCACTAACATTTTAATTTCATTTTAAGTCTGAAACTGCCACTGCAAAATTATAATGGAGACAGTGAAAGAGATCTGACTAACCAACTCCATCTTGCTTGAATCTCCAAGCTGTGTTTGCTCATTCAGTTGCTCCTTGTTTAGTTAGGCCAAACTAACTTTGGGAGGAACTTAGTTTATAGTTTAAAAGAAAGATGATACGAGCCCTTTCCCATAACAAACCCCCTTCTAGTCCTTGACTAGGGACTAGATTGCCTTTGTAGGACTAACAAATTAGCCACAAGATTAGAAATTCTGGTTTAGGAGTCATGCAGCTGGAGCTACAAGATTCTGACCCTCCCTAAATTGCTCCTGGGGGTAACATTACTATTGTAAAACCTAAGACCTATGCTTGAGATATTTTGCAGACCCCACACTTGATGGATCAGCTGGCACTACACAGAGTGATAAACTGGCTCATCTGGTCTTGTGGTCCTCAACCAGGAACTGACTCAGCACGAGAGAAAAGCTTTGACTCCCTATGATTTCATCTTTGACCTGACCAACCAGTGCTCCTGACTCACCCACCCCCTACCCACCAAATTATCCTTAAGAACTCTGATCCCTGAATGCTCGGGAAACTCATTTGAGTAATAATAAAACTCCAGTCTCCCGCACAGCCAGCTCTGTGTAAATTACTCTTTCTCTGTCGTAATTCTCCTGTCTTGAAAAATTGGTTCAGTCTAGGCAGTGAGGAAGGTGGCAAGTCCAAGAGAAAAAAATAAGGAAAGATATGTGAGTGCATGTACACATTCCTTCTTCTCAAAACTTACTGTAACTGAACTCAATGTCAACATCATTCCTCACTAAGTTACACAGTTAAGAATAGCACAGTGGTGTGAATTTTTAAATCAAAGAAGTACAAAGTATTTTTAGACTTGTTTCTAACGACAGAGTTTTATTGATGTTCTTGTTTCCATGCATCTTCCCAAATCTCCACAACTGGAAATTCCACTAGCAATATTCTTTGATGTATTCCTTTCGTCATTCATTCACTGACTACTTTTTGGGAGGGTACCATGTGCAAGACATTGTTCTTGATACAGAGATGAACAAAAAAGATAAAATCTTTGCCATAATGGACCTTGCATTCAAGTGTGGGGAGACAAACAAGAACATGTAAACCAATAATACTTTCAAATAGTCTGATATAAAGAATATGAAATGCAGCAAAGAGATATAAAAAGAGAGGGAGCTATTTTAGAGAGGCTGGCCAAGTAAGGATTTGCTAAGTCTTCACATTTGAAAGGAAACCTGAATGATATTTATTATCATAGGGATCTTGAGGATAAGTAATGATGGCACAGAAAGCAGAAGGTACAAATCCCTGAGGCGGCAATTCAAGAAACGGAAAGGCCAGGTGGCTGGAACACCGTAAACTATAAGATAATTGTCTCCATTAAATGCAAAGAAATTTAACTGAAAACGTAGTAAACCCTTCATATATTTCCTAAGAAATGCTGCACATGAGAGGAAGAAAATAAAAGTTTTGGATGTGAATGACAGGTATTCTGATAGACTCGATAGTTAAGAGACACTCTCTCTCACATCAGTCTTGCAGAAAATATGACTCAAATGAGTGCAGGAGGAAATTTACAAATTATTACATGTCATGACCTTTCAAGTGTGAGGTAGATTAAAACCACAAGAATGGATACATAATAGTAAATTTATAATTTATTAGCATTTATTACTATACCATAAGCTGTAGCATTTACGTTTTTGACTCTTCACAGTGCTATGCTTAGCATTTTTCTGTGGCATTAAATATGAATTTTGCAGAACAGCATGGATACTGATTTTCAAGAGTAAGTGAATCTAAGATCTGCTTTCCAAGACTCTGTTTAAAAAATAAAGCTGCATCGAGAAATAAATTTAATAAGTATACTTACTTGTTAAAATACATAAAAGAAAAAGATATTCTGTGTAAGAAATCACACCTACAAGAAAAATAGTATCAGTTATATGTATAAAATGTTGTTCGAGAAGCAATAAATGCTATAATGAGCTTATACTTTAAAAATAGATGCTATATATTATTTTAAATGACAATTATTATTATAAAATCATAGCGAAAGAAGCAAAAAACTTAATTTTACTTTAATTGTTCCACATGCCTCCGTAGATACTCATATAAAATCATTATGCTGTCAAATACATTGGCAAAAAAAGCAAAATTATAATGCATACTTATAGCAGTAACTTTTAAACTTGTTGCTAGTTTCTAATGTATGACTCTTAACATTAAAAAGTTGTCAAGTCCAACAACAGAGCTTAAAGGAAAAAATAAGTAAAAATAAAAAGGCTGGACATGGTTAATGAACACTGCAAAGTGCTTACTTTTTATTAACACTTGGATAAAATATTTAGACATTGTTACTTAGAAATTTGATTTTTGTTTTGCATTTTAAGAATAAAGGTCTATAGTTAACACTTTTCTGCTTTCAAATTATCTTCAATGCTTCTATTATATGTACTCTAAGGAGTTTTTATTGTAATTAAATGTCTTATACTTTCTGTACGTCACATCCTGAATTCTCAGTAACTCCATACTTACAAATTTTAAAATGAGTCCATTTGAAGTAAATAAAAAAGTGCATTCTGTTACTTGAATTCTTGCTTTTGGAACACAAAACCCAAAACTAGATTTAGTGCTTGAACTGACCTTCCAAGTAGATACTGAGAAGATTGACATCAGGAATCTGTATCTACAATACTTATTTAGATATCAGATAGTTCTGATGCTTGGTAAAAGGGTATAAAAATCCTTAAAATAACCAGATTGTGAACTTTAAAACTCCATTTTATATGATGTTCTTTGAGGCTGACTTCTTTGTTACAGAACAAAGAGAAGAGGAGTCACTGTCAGGCAGTTTGTCAGAGACATGAAGGGCACTACCCAGGAAGCCCTGAAAGCATTCATTCCCTTCTTTTGTTTATACTAGAATATTGTGACCTATAGACAGATAGTTCTGGTTGATTGCCATGAATGTTATGGGAGAAAGATTCTGGAATGGTCAATGTATATAAAGATACAATACTTAAGAGTCCATAAGGATCCCTCAAAAAATGAAAGAAAAGCTTAAAAGAAGGGGCAAAAAAAGGAAATGGGTTGGGAAATGGGTATGCTGTCTCCATAATCCTATCTCACTGACTGTTGTTCTAGTTGACCTGGTAGAATACACAAGAGATGCTGGTTGGTATAAAGAACTTTAGTAACTGCTATGCATCTTTTATTTGATAGTTAACTCAAGACTTCCCTCAAGTAAAGGACTACTTCATAGCGAGTGTCCAGACCATGACTGTCATGGTGGACACTTCTCTGTAGGACCACATGGTGATTGAGGTGGCTTAAACCACAGGGAAGAAAAATGAAGTGAAACCCATGATACACTATAATTTAATAAAAATAGTCAAGGAAAAGAGAAAATACTACTGAAGATGAACTGTATATTTTTAACGCTTTCCAATTATAAAAACAGAATACTATAAAACTCACTCTTCAATTTACTTATGGCATCCAGGATCAAAAAAAAAAAAAAAAAAACCTAGGCATATAGTAATGGTATGATCTTTAGAAACAGAGGATAAGAAAGATGCCAACTAGGTTTCTTTTGAAAATTCAATCAAAACAAATTTTAAGGGAAGTTCCTTAAAAGGATTACATTGTTTAATTCCTATACATGACACATTGCAGTTGGCTATTATAATTAAGTCTCTATAATACATGTTTTCATGAATGCATATCAAGTTTTTATTATTTAAATGTATAACATTTTCTCTAGAGGTAATACTTTACATAGATAAACTTTTAATTTTAAAATTAGTCTTTAGCCAGGCATGGTGGCTCACACCTATAATCCCAGCACTTTGGGAGGCCGAGGCAAGAGGACTGTTTGAGACCAGGAGTTCGAAACCAGCCTGGGCAACAAAGTGAGACTTTATCTCTACAAAAAATCAAAAAATGAGGGGGGAAGAATCGCTTGAGCCCAGGAGGTCGAGGTTGCAGTGAGCCATGACTGCACCACTGCACTTCCGCCTGGGTGACAAAGCGAGACCCTGATTCAATAAATAAATAAAATAAAACAAAGATAAAAATAAAATTACGTCTTCAATAGCTCTAAAGGTTTAGTCTTAAAATTTCTCTGCCACTTAATCACTATTTAAAAAAAGCAAGGCTCTTCTAACTTCTTTATTTATTCTAACTTCTCTAATGATTCTGAAACTTTCTGGGATCATGTATTACCCTGATGATCTAATTAATATGATACAGATACGCATTGTACTACAGGGTGTAGCTATTTAAATTTAAAATACTTAAAATCAAATACAACTAAAAATTAAGTTCCGCAGTTATGCTAGTCACATTTCAAGTGCTTAACAGTCGTATGTGGCTAGTAGCTACCATAAGAGACAGCACAGAAACAGAGTATTTCCGTCATAGTGGCGCAGAATAGATTCTATCCCTTGGGGAAAAAAATGCAAACATGTGTACAACATGAGAAGGATTAGGATATGCCTAAACCTAGGACTTCTAGATTTAACCTTCCCCTTAACTAAAAAAAGGTTCTTTCTTCCATGCGTTAGTTTTCTCAGATTATACTTGATCCAATTTGTATTTTCCCATGAGGTATATATATTAAGAAAAATGGCTGAAATTCACCATACTTACTTGATCCTTCTGAGCTTTGAATTTTCCTCATCCCATTATCTCACCCTAAGATCTGAATGGCAATCTTTAAGACAATATCCAGGAAAAAAATTTCTAAGATTTTTTTAAGACACTTTGGCCTAGGTTTCTTGAGGATTTAAAAATCTTACTTATGAAACACCTACAATAAAAGATACGGTGTCTCTTCCTTTCAGATTCTATGTAAACCATGTGGAAGCAATACAAACTTTCTAATTCTACTTAAATAAAATACACGAATTATAACTACTCCTTCACAGTATTTGTCTTCAGGCTGAAGTACATTATTTTCAAACCAATATTCGTTAAAACTGATGAAAAGGGAAAATATAACTGCTTATATAATTTCTTTAATATATTGCACATTCCTGTATTTGAGGATACAAAAAATATATTTCCAAGAAACATTACTTTTTAAGATTAAAAAGACTAATACATTTTTTCTACAAATGTGTAAAAAGGTACACTGTAAAAGAAAATTACAATAAAAGCCATATGATTTGATTGCCAGGAAATGTATAAATTAATGAATTAACCTAATATTGATACTGATAATAGAGTAAGTTGAAACAGGTACATGTGCAGTAAGTATTGGCCTTTAAAGGAAACATGTCCAAACTAGGCTGTCAAAGGACACATCCACTAAATTTTTCCTGTTGATTAGTTTAGGAGCATCTATAATTCTCTCAGAGCGAAATGGAAGGAAGAAAAATATACCTTTGAAGATCTAGTATTTTTGTAAAATGTTTTCTTTGGGTAAATATAGAATAAACTTTTCAATATGGTTAAAGAACAATTTGTTAAACTATGTAAGTCCATTTTGTTGTAAAAAAAATTTGGAAGATACAAATAATATATAAACAATAACATGAAAACAACCCTTAATGAAGAGTGGAATTACCCGAGAACAACATTAATACTCAGAAATGTTAATATTTTGCTGTTTTCTTTAGTTTTTTCTCTATGCATACACATAGATGTAATTTAAAAATTATTTTAGGTATGGGAAAATATGCATATATAAATAGTATACATAATACAGTTTAAAAAAAGGACACGTACTAAGGTTAACTCACCTCTTTCTTTAAGATTTCGAAATAGCTTCGATGAGCCTTTCCAAACTGGTGGCGTTTCTGCGAGCATTTGATTTAATTCCTATGACAGAAGTTATTATACTACTGATGAATTGGTAAACCACTTGCTTATAAAATAGATCAAAAACATGTTTAAATGTCCATGCAAAATTCTCCACTTAAAAGACCTGAAACATGGCATTATTTATCCTATGTTATGCCTGTGGTTCATTCAAGCACACAACACAGTATTTGCCCATGGTTCAAACATAAAATAAATGATGAAGAGGCTACATTAAATTTAATTACAGCTACCTAAAATTTCAGATAAGATGAATAATGGGAGGTTATACATAAGACAACCAAATCAAGATAAAACAGTAAGTGTAAGTTCTGGAGCCAGTCATAAAGGGATCGTTTTAGGAAAACCATGGAAAAATGTGAATTTCCATATCAAGATCAGAAACGGTCACATCACCTGGCTTCACGTAATGTCTCTTCTTTGTAACACATTCGGATTTAGAGAGCTTCGTGTAGAGGAAGTAAATGAACAAAGGATTATGTTACAAAGGAATGAAAAGTATTTTAATGGTTAGTGACTTAGAGAATGATAACATTGGATGAAGCAGAAAGACAAGGGTACTGCGTTATTGTGGTCACTGTTTCAATTTGTTTCTAGTTTTAACTTAAAGAACATAGACTTCAACTGCTGCTTAGCTTTTTCTTTTTAAAAAAGTCAAACTATCAGTGCTGCTCGGAAACTATTGGACAACTTAGACATTTGAATCATTACTCATATGCTAAATCAATTTTGAATTTATTGTGTATAGTCTGTTAAAAACACTAAGTGAAAACTATAATTTGATTAATTGTGAAGAAAAATGATTAAAAGATTTGGTGAGATAACTTGAAATAATTTGAAATAATAAAATTAGTCTGCTTAGAAACACATTAGACAAACACAGAACCCACTTCTATTTTCAGATCTGATCCCCACTCCTCAGAGCATGTGGTTCCCCAATAGTTTGAGCATCACACCTGGGAGTTCGTGTGAAACGCAGAATCTCAGTGCCCATGCCAGACCTACCGAACCACAACCTGCATTTTTAACAAGATCTTCTAATTTTTACACACATTCAAGTCTGGAAGGCATTTCAGACAAATCATTCTCGATGCAGCTGTACCTAAAAATGCTTTCTGACGTTTATAAATCATATTTGTTTAACTGCAAAGCTGAGCTGGCAGAAGTAAAATTCTTGGTATGTCAAAGGCAGGAACAGCATTTTTAGGGGATTTATGGACACCTTGAAGCCCATATGTGGATTCTTGTGTTTGTTTTCTTCATGTTTCTATATCTGCACTGCAGGTAAAATATGCCACCAAATAATCAGTGCATCTGATTACAGAATAGCAATGGCACAGAATAATTCAGCTCCAAATTGTAATGAGAAACTGGGATATTTATTGTTTAGACAACAGTAAACTCACATATTTTTGTTAGAGTAAGAGATGAAATAAAATATTCTGGGCTGGGCTCAGTGGCTCAGGCCTATAATCTCAGCACTTTGGGAGGCCGAGGCGGGGGTAGATGCCTTGAGCCCAGGAGTTTGAGACCAGCCTGGGCAACATGGCAAAACCCCATCTCACAAATAAACAAACAAACAACAATTAGCTGGAAATGGTGGCGTTCATCTATAGTCCCAGCTTACTCAGAAGGCTGAGGTGGAAAAATCATTTGAGCCCAGGAAGTCGGGCTATAGTGAGCCATGATCACACCACTGCATTATCCAGCCGAGGCAACAGAGCGAGACCCTGTCTCAAAAAAATATTTAAATACTTTAAAAACAACATTCTGAATAAATTTTATGCAGCTTAATTTATACCATATCTATTGTAACTGTATAAATATTAACTAATCTTTCTCCATTTTAACTGTTTCCATGTCTTTCAACCTCATCTGTTCTAGCTTAAACTCAGCTACAGTGTAAGAGTGAAAAATCATAGCTACCTTTTATTGTGTGCCCTCTATGTGTTTGGCAATAGGCTCATACAGTAACTTCATTCTAAAAACAATCCTCATTATGCATATTTTAACAAGACTTAAAGTGGATAAGTAACACCCAAGGTCACAGAACTAATAAATGACAAAGCCCAGATCCTTATTGACTCCAAGTAGCTTATTTTAGCAATAATCTAGTTTCTCCTGGTCTAAATCATCCAATCAACACATTCATCTTGTCTTCTCTTATTAACTTTAAGGACTTCTAAAATTTCTTAAAATCTTTATATTTCCACCCATGTCAGGAATCTCTCTCCCTACTCCCAATTCCCAGCTTGGTTTCATATGTAGCAGTGCTATATTACAAAGAGTTTGGTCTTTGCCCCTGGGTCCTGGAAAGGAGACTCTAAATCCTTCGTTCATACCTGAGCTAAGGAGATCACTCAGGAGGGGAGCTGCTTACCAGAAAGAATAACTGTGATTACAGAGCTGGGGCTTTAGCGAGCCTGACCTCTGGGGAGAAAAGAGAGGCTATAGATTAAGTTCAATCCATGGCCAATAATTCAATCAATCATGCCTATGTAATGAAACCCTAACAAAAAATCTAAGCACTAAGCTCAGTGGTGCTTTCTGGTTGTTGAACACGCTGTTGTGCTCGGAGGGTGACACACCCCAACTCCATGATCTCAAAGAAGGCATAGAAGCTCTGTGTTCAGGACCTTCCCAGACCTTGCCCTCTCTCTTCATCTGGCTCGTCTTATTCTGTATTCTATCTAATAAAACCATAACCATAGGTACTGCATTTTTTGAGTTCTATGATTCATTCTAGCAAATCATTAAACCTGAGGGGAGCTGTGGCAACCTCCTAGACTCCTAGACAGTAAGGCCAGAGTGTGGGTGGCCTGGAGCCCCCAAACTTGCAACAAGCATCTGAAATGAGGGCAGTCTTGTTAGGCACTATGCTTAAACTCGGAGTGGTGTTAGAATTATATTGTAAGTAGAAAATAAATATTTGCTGAATTAAATTCAGTCTCCTAGAATTATAGTTGCCTTTTAAAGGAGTTACACAATTTTCTTAAATAAGTACTATTTAAAAAAATTATACAGTTAGTAGCTATATATTATAGAAAAATTAGTAAATACAGAAAATAAAAACTAATTGTAATCCAGGGATGACAAACTTAAGTTTTAGACCAAACTTAATTGAGTCTCTAGGGGTGGCAAGTTACACACACACACACATACACACACACACACAGAGACACATTTTAACATCATTTTAGTCTGATTCTCTAGCTAGGCATATTTATATAGTATATAGTATTTATATAGTATTTTGTTAATATTTCTTGCTGCAAATATTAAATCATTCTCTACATACTGTTTTATAACTTACCCTTTGCATTTAATATATTATCATGAGCATATATATTTTCCTGTCAAATATTCTTCATTTTCATTTTAATGGCTACACAGAAGTTGTCTATAGTAGCAGTTCTGAAAGGCAACTCTTCACATTCTTAAAAATATTAGGGACCCAAAAGAGATCCTGTTTTTATGGGTTATATCTATCAATATTTAATTTATTTGAAAATAAAAACAAATTTTTAAAACACAAGAATACACAAACACACATTCCATTAGTTGGTATAGCAATGGCATCATTACCAAACAGCCTCTAGAAAACTCCACCACACACTCATGAGAGAATGACAGTGAATAAAACAAGCATATTCTCAGTATTACAATAAAAACAGTTCTGACTTCATGGACCTTCGAAAAGGTCTTTGCAGTTTAAATGACTGTCAGTTAATATTATTTTGCAACTTGTTCTTTTACTCAACCTCGTTTTCTAGTTCTACTCATGTCAATGCACATAGCTGTAATGTATTTTATTCATTTGAACTCTGTATTTCTACATTTATCCTGGGTTTCTCTATTTCATAAATCTTTCATTCACTTGCCTAATGATTGACATTATATCGTTCCCAAATTTTTGTTATTACAATTGATGGTTCAGGAAACACATATAGGAACAAACCCCATCCTTTTTGGCACCAGGGACTGGTTTCTTGGAAGACAATTTTTCCACAGACCAGGAGCAGGGAAGGAGAAATGTTTTGGGGATGATTCAAGTGCTTTACATTTATTGTGCACTTTATTTCTACTATTCTTTTTTTTTTTTTTTTTCAGACGGAGTCTCGCTCTGTCGCCCAGGCTGGAGTGCAGTGGCCGGATCTCAGCTTGCCGCAAGCTCCGCCTCCCGGGTTTACGCCATTCTCCTGCCTCAGCCTCCCGAGTAGCTGGGACTACAGGCGCCCGCCACCACGCCCGGCTACTTTTTTGTATTTTTTAGTAGAGACGGGGTTTCACTGTGTTAGCCAGGATGGTCTCGATCTCCTGACCTCGTGATCCGCCCGTCTCGGCCTCCCAAAGTGCTGGGATTACAGGCTTGAGCCACCGCGCCCGGCCTATTTCTACTATTCTTATAATCTAACATATGATGAAATAATTATACATCTCATCATCATGTAGAATCAGAGGGAGCCCTGAGTTTCTTTTCTTGCAACTAGAGGGTGCCATCTGGGGGTGATGGGAGACAGTGACAGATCATCAGGCATTAGATTCTCATAAGGAGCACGCAACTTAGATCCCTCACATGCCAGTTCACAATAGGGTTTGGGCTCCTATGAGAATCTAATGCTGCCGCTGATCTAACAGGAGGCGGAGCTCAGGCAGTAATGTGAGCAATGAGTGATGGGGAGCGGCTGTAAATACAGATGAAGCTTCATGGGAAGCAGGGGTGGGGGGGATCTGATATATAGGATTTCTGTGGCAAACACGAAAACATTTCTCTAGTATGCATTTCTAGAAGGCAGATTTCTCATATGAATTTTCAACATTATTAGGTATTGCCAAATATCACTCAATAGTAAATATACCCCAGCCTGGGTGACAGAGCAAAACCCTGTCTCCACTAAAAATACAAAAATTAGCTGGGCATGGTGGTGTGTGCCTGTAGTCCCAGCTACTCAGGAGGCTGAGGTGGGTGGATCACTTGAGCCCAGGAGGCAGAAGTTGCAGTGAGCCAAGATAGTGCCACTGCACTCCAGCCTGGGTGACAGGGACTGACTCTATCTCAAAAAATTTTTAAAAAGTAAATATACCAATTTACATTCTCACCTGGTTCCTTCTTTTTCTCCTTGCTAATTAGTGGTATTGTCAGATTTCTGGAAGCTAACAACCTGGTGGGTGTGAAATAGTATCATATCATTGGTTTAATTTGCATACCCTAAGCTACTAGTAAGGTTGACCTCCTTTACATATATTCAGCGGCCATTGTAGGTACTTTTGTCTATTTTTTTCTTATAAGCTGATTATCTTTTTTATAAAGATAAAAAAAGTGGTTCTACATGACTGCAAGACACTTACCCTCTTCTGTTAATATGCTGCATGTATATCCTCCCACCATCATACATCTTTTAACATTGTTTACACTGTCTTTTGATGCTAAACTTTCAAATATTTAATTTAGTAAAAATTGCTAATAATTTCAAGTTTTGCTTTGAGTCTTAGCTAAAAAAAAAAACTCTTGTGCCTCTCATTTTGATTTTACTCTTATAGAATTTTTGTCACAAATAACTTAATCCATCTGAAATTAGTTTTTGTATATGGTAGTAAATCTGAGGCCTAATTTGCCCCCTCCATGGAAAAACTATTATTCAAACATCTATGATTGAGAGGTCAATCTTTTTACCAGTGATTTATAGATCTAACTATAAATGCCTGGATCTGTTTCTGGATTCTATATTCTATTACCTTGATCTAGTTTTAAAAAATATCTTTGTAATGATGTAATACTACTTTATTATAGCTCTATTTCTAATCTTAATATGTCATAAGCCCCATTATTCTCATCTCAATGGTTTTTTTTTTTTCCCCCTCTTTCCTTTTCAGAATTGTTCTAAATATTTTGGGGCCCTTACTCATCCAAATTAATTTTAAAAGTTAATTTCAAATCAATTTGGTTGGGATTTTAATTGGAGTTACAGTGCATTTATAGATAGATTTGGAGGATCATTATCATAACGAAATGGCTTATTACCAGTATGAACATGATATGGTTCTCCATTTACTTGTACTTTTAAAAATATAATTTAATAATGTTTTGTACATCTTCTGTTATGAATTGCTTTTAAGTACCTAATAGTTCTTGTTTCTATTATGAAATGCATTTTATTCAATACTAGTTTCTAATTGCTCTCGCTGGTGTGGAGCATCTTATTAACTTTGGTTTATCGCTCTTATATACAGTAGCAATCTTGCTAAACTTTTATTAAATTTAAACAAATATAAAATATATATATTTTTACATTTTTCTTCCAATCATATTCTATTCTATGTCTCTATTCTAATCCTTAGAGCCTCTTCTTTTTTTCATACTACATATTATGGTCTCAATTGTGCCTCTCTCCCTCATTCATACGTTGAAGTCCTAAGCCCCGGTACCTCAGAATCTGACTGTTTTGCAGAAAGGACCTTTCTTTAAAGAGGTAGTTAGGTTTCTATATAAGGTCATCAGGACGAGCGCTAATCCAATATGACTGATGTCCTTGTAAGAAGAGATTAGGACACAGACATGCCCAGAGGAAAGACCATGTGTAGACAGAGGAAGAAGACAGCCACCTAAAAGCCAAGGAAAGAGGCCTCAGAAGAAACTAACCTGCTGACACCTGGATCTCAGACTTTGAGGCCTCAGAACCGTGAGAAAACAAATGTCTGGTGTTTAACCCATTCAATCTGTGATATTTTGTCATAGCAGCCCTAGTATACTATACTAGCCCAGACTTCCAGTAAAATGCTACGGAACAGTTGTGATAGCAGACATATTGGCATTGTACAGTAGCTCCCCCTTATTTGTGGCTTAGTTTTCTACAGTTTCTGTGACCCTCAGTCAACTGCAGCCCAAAAACATTAAATGGAAAGTTCCAAAAACAATCCACAAGTTTTAAGTTGTGCACTGTTCTGTGTAGCATGATGAAATCTCACACTGTCCAGCTCTGTCCTATCCAGGACGTGAATCATCCCTCTGCCCAGTATATCCACGCTGTATACGCTACCCACCTATTAGGCACTTAGTAGTTCTCTTGTCTATGACATTGAAAAAACATAGTATATATAGGGTTCAGTACTTTCCACATGTTCAGCATTCATTATCAGGGGTCTTAGAGCATATTACCCACTGATAAACGGGGATTAATATACCTAACTTGAAAGACAATGTCTCTCAAGTTTCACAAATGACCATGAGCTGTAGGCTTTTGGAGGATTCCCTTTAACTAGTTAAGGACGTTCCCTGGATTTCTAATATTCTTTTTTAAAAAAATAATAAAATCATACCTATAAAAGGAATATATATGCAATTTAAAGTTAAGAAATAGTGAAGTTAAAAAATAGAAAATTATCAGTACTTCAGAAGCCTCTTTGAGCCCATTACTGATGATATTCCCTGCTATCATCCTGAAGACGAATACTTTCTTGAATTTAATGTTAATTACTCCTTAGTTTTTCCATGTATGAATGTATCCTAAATAATATGATTTCATTTTCCCAATTTTGGACTTTATACAAATAAAATTATACCTTGTATTTTTGAACTGCTCATTTTGTTTACCATTATGTTTCTGAGACTTGCTTAGTTAAAGCACTGTTATAATTCATTTGTTTTCACTATTGTGTAGTATACTATATGAATAAATCAAAATTTATTTATGGTATAGCATTGATATATTAAAGTTTTGGGGCCATCACATATAATCTGTAAACATTCTTATGAACCTCTCTGGCATATAAGCAAGAATTTCCCTAGGTGTATACACTGGTGTATATTAGATACCAGTGTATTTAGTATAGAAATTACTAGATCATAGAGTCTATTCAAGCTCAACTTTACAAGGTACATGTGCATGCACTATTGCAGAATTTAAAGGCAGGCATGCATTTACTAGGTATAGGGTAGACATATGTTCAATTTTAGCAGACAATGCCAAATTGTTTTCCAAAGTGGGTATACCAACACATGAGATTTACCAGTAATCTACATTTTCACCAACCCTTAGAAACGTCCACCTTTTCATTTTCTGACAAACTGGAGGATAAAAAAAAAGGAACCCTGATGTGATTTGATTTGCAAAAAAATCATAAAATATATAAAAATACATAATGTATTTCATGAAATATATAATTTTATATATATATGCATGCATATATAAAATTTGTGTATATCCACCAAGAGCTTTAACTCACCTGTTTGGAAAGTGACTTCCAAGTTTTGGCAACTAAAATAAACAAATGTAAGATAATTAGATAATAAATACTTCATGGAATATATATCCATATTTGCTAACCATCTACAGCCACAACTTATAACAAAACTTTTATGTCCAAAAGGCCAAGATTTTTTTTTAACCTCAAAATTTAGATCTGTGATATGATCTTATACATATTATCTACTTGTTTTATATACTATGCACTGTTTATAGTAAGTATCAGTGATACAGGAAACATTTCTCCACAGCCATATCATCTTAAATTTGGGCTTTCTGGACTAATAAAGTAAGTTAACTTTCTCCATGTTAAACATCATGTGGGCTTAAAAGTACAAATAATGATACTTACAAAATATTCAAACTAGAATATAAAATAATATTAACATAGATAAACTATAATTTTAAGTTATTACTTGTGATCTTTGCTATACTAGTGCTCCATGACATAATTCATAGGTCAGGTCGCTCTAGAATGAAGACGGATTGGGGAAAGAAAAAAAGAAAGGAAAGGGAGGCTAGGTAAAGTGATGGGGAAACTTGTCCTGTTCCATTATTCTTCCCTACAACTATTCAAGAAGCATCACTAGAGTAAGAGTGTTATAGCTGAATAAAATGTCAGGGATCACTTTCTTTTTGTGATTCCTCCTCACACCCCTAAAGATCTCAAACACTGTAAAACTTATAATATTGGGAAAAATGTGTAGTCAGTATTGCTATTTCCTTTGCTCAGATTTGAATACTGTAAATATTTAATGCCTGCCTAAGAATTAGCACCAGGTTTACATATGACTAAGCCCTGTAATACAGGTGTATTAGGAAACTGGTAAATATTAATTACTTCAGCTACATTACAATAATGCCAACCAACATCTTTTTCTACCTGGCAATGGGGCTATTTCTATATAATTAACAATATATCAAATTCAAAATTACAAAAAAAGCAATTTTTGCTATGTAATTTTTCTTTATTAGGCAACAACTCAATTTAAAATCAAAAGAGAAGAAATATGTTTCTAATGACAGATTTCTTTTTTAAGCAGCAACAACATCCTTCCTCTATCCAAGATAGTTTATACAAATGTATAATCAAGTGATTCAAATAACAGGTCTACAAATTAGAATTTAGCATGTAACCTTAACTATGATACTGTCTATGTTTATTTTGCGAAGACACTTCCCTTTTAACAACGAACAGAACAATGCAAATAATATTTATTATTCTGTTGCTCTTAAAATATAGCAGTAAGAAAAGAAGAAAAATAAATGGTAGAAAAGTACATGCACATGCTCTTATGCAATGCTCAGAAGACACTTATCAAAAGAGGAAGTTAGACGTACTCTTGAGTTTTGCAGGGTCTATGAGATTTCCATGGTAAATTATTCACAAAAGACATATTCATTCTGTCGGAAATGTCACCATGTTCAATATGACTAGCTTTTTAAATAAAGACTAAAGAGCCATTAAGATTGTTCTTCAAAGGATTTTCTGAATTCCTTATTCCATATGAAGTTACTGCATATATAAATATAACTTAGGTGGAGAAGGACTTCAATTCTATTGGAAATATTATTTCTTAAGCTGTAGGTTGATGTTCATTATATTTTTAATGTGTTTTTGCATGTCTGAAAAATTTAATTTTTTAAAAAATCTAATTTGAAATAATTCTTGATACTATGTTGGAAAATAATTACCGATTTTAGTTCTAGAAAAGAAAGTCACCATTTAGGTTCTATTTAAGTATGCAAAATAAGATTACAATGCAAAATCATAATCAATCAGATATTTCAACATTTATTTCATCTATAATTTTTAAGCAAATATTTACACAGCATACCATTTTTTCCCCTGTTGAATGTCATCATAAAATGATATCAAAGACTTTTAAAAATCATGGCTATGATTTTAAACAGGGAAAAAAATGATATGCCATGTAAATATTTGCTTAAAAATTGTCACAGCTATGTGCTGGGCGTGGTGGCTCACGCCTATAATTGCATCCCTTTGGAGGCCGAGGCAGGAGGATCACCTGAGGTCAGGAGTTTGAGACCAGCCTGGCGAACATGGTGAAACCCCAGCACTACAAAAATACAAAAATTAGCCGGGCATGACAGCAGCTGCCCATAATCCCAGCTACTCAGGAGGCTGAGGCAGGAGAATCGCTTGAACTCAGGAAGCGGAGATTGTAGTGAGCCGAGATCACCCCATTGCAGTCCAGCCTCATTGACAGAGCGAGACTCCTCTCAGTGAAAAAAAAAAAAAAAAAAAAATCATGGCTATGAATTCAAATGATGATAATGATGATGATGATGACCTATCAATATTCAATGTTTACTGTGTGCCAGGTACTATACTAAGCATAATTAATTCATTCGATCTTCAAAAAAAAAACTTCATGAGGCTGTTATTTTTAAAAATGAGGAAAGAGAAGATAAAACAACTTAACCAAGTTTTCAAAGCCAGTAAGTGCCAAGGTTTAAACACAAGTCAAATTTCATTATGCTACAGTTTTAACGTTTCTGATTTAATACTCAGTACATGAAACATTTTTCTGTTCTTTTTCTTTTCTAAAACCCCAACTTTCAAAACAGGCTTTATGAATATCTCGATCTTTTGTGATTGTTCTTAATTATGTTTGAAAAGTGCTGGTTAGAAATTAACTGAGGTTGTGGTTGTAAAACATCCTGTATAATTTTTTAAATAATAAAAACCAGTTTTTTACTCTTAAGTTATGGTTTTAAAATACCTATGAGAAGAATCACCACGAAAGTTATTTCCAAAAAGCAAAACCCAACAGTGTGCTTCCAGTGAATGTATTGTGAAGAAAAAAATTCTAGAAAATAATGAAGTAAAATTTTTTCAAAATATGAAACTGTGGCCAGGCACAGTGGCTCACGCCTGTAATCTCAGCACTTTGGGAGGCTGAGGCAGGTGGACTGCTTGAGCCCAGGAGTTCAAGACAAGCCTGGGAAAACATAGCAAAACCCTGTCTCTACAAAAAATTTTAAAAATTAGCTGGTGGCATGGTGGCATATGCCTGTAGTCCCAGCCACTTGGGAGGCTGAGGTGGGAGGATCATTTAAGCCTGGGAGGTTGAGGTTGCAGTGAGTTGTGATTGTGTCACTGCACTCCAGCCTGGGGGACAGGGCAAGATCCTGCCTCAAAAAAAAAAAAAATTATACATTATTAAATATCACAACGAACAGCTTCAAATATGTTTGAAAAAATTATAGAATTTGATATAAAATTCGATTTAGCATCTAAGAAATTCCTTCCTTCAAGAAATATTTATTGTGTACCTATCGTGCCAGGTAACCATATTCTACCTTGGAGTTGGTTGTTTTTTTTTTTTTTTTTTTTTTTTTGAGACGGAGTCTCGCTCTGTCGCCCAGGCTGGAGTGCAGTGGCCGGATCTCAGCTCACTGCAAGCTCCGCCTCCCGGGTTCACGCCATTCTCCTGCCTCAGCCTCCCGAGTAGCTGGGACTACAGGCGCCCGCCACCTCACCCGGCTAGTTTTTTTTTTAATATTTTTAGTAGAGACGGGGTTTCACCATGTTAGCCAGGATGGTCTCGATCTCCTGACCTCGTGATCCGCCCGTCTCGGCCTCCCAAAGTGCTGGGATTACAGGCTTGAGCCACCGCGCCCGGCCGGAGTTGGTTGTTTTTGTATCTTATGTCATCTTACAATATTGTAAGTTTCCTGAGTACACAGACTTTGTATCCCCCTCAGCACACAGAAAAGAACCTTAATACAGAAGTAGTCGTACAAATATTCCATACATTTTTATTTAATCGATTTGGTACAACATGGATTCTTTATATTTATTAGCAAATTAGTATTAAATCTATACTAACTCACAAATAAAGAATCTACGTTGTACAGAATGGATTAAATAAAAAGGATATAATCCTTATCATAGCCTTAAAATCCTAAAAACAAAAAACAAAAAACTCTAAATAAGTTTTCGCCTTTCCTATCACTATATGGTCCTACATATTCCCAAAGTGGCTACTATTACTATACCATATACTGTCTTGATTTCATGTTTTAGCTTATGTAGTTTACATTTCTTTAAATGCTTCTCTCATAGTTTCTGGTTAAAATCTTTTTTTTTTTTTAATTTAAAATCTGGCATGATCAAAAGTGTCTACTTCAAATTCCATTCCAGCTACCTTTCAGTTCCTTTGTCTTTTGCAACCAAATATTGTAAGAGGGTCCTTTACACTCATCGTCTTCATTTCTTCATCTGCTACTCACTCCTGCACTTGCCCAAATGACTCCACTGAAACATCCTTTCAAAAAACCATCAATAACCTTCATGTTATTAAATCTAGGGGACATTTTCCTGTCCTATCTGCCTTGAATTCTCAGTAACACTGCACTCACTTGGCAATTCTGGCTATTTTACTTGGCTTCTATGACTACATACCCTTATGATTTTCTTCATATGTCTCTGGCCACTCTTATGTCCCCTTTCCTCATCCTTTCAAAGCCTTTTGTCCATTCATCTTTTAAAGAGCAGAAATTCCTCACGGCCAGGTCTTTGGTTATCTATATTCTCACCCTATACGGCTTCCCTAGGCAATTTCATTCATACACATCGTATGAATTAGCAATAATGTAAGACGAATCCTAAATATATACCTGAATCTCTTCCTTGATATCCAGTGGAAATAATCCAAAGAATAAAAAATTCATTAAAAGTTAATATGTCAAGTAGCCAATTTGCCAAATTATTGAGGATTTATTTTATGGTTCGTTTTTGCCATATCGCTGACTCTGGAGAAAAAAATGGCTATAATTGTTCTAGTCTAAGTTGAAGTATTTGTGTGACAGTTTAAAGCAGATATGGGTCAAACAACCGATTTATTTGTTATACTGATTTTTCGTGAGTGATCTTTCAGTGAACTGAAATGAATTATTAAAAAAAAATCCAACTGTATCCTTTTACATATCCAAGGTATCTCAAATAGATCATGACCAAAATTGAAATTGCGATTTTTCTCCTCAAACCTGGTCCCTACTGCCATCCATCCAGGTAAGCCAGTCAAAAAACCCTTAGTTCTCATTATTCTTTTACCACCATCTGCAGAGACTTCTGAAGCCTCAACTATCACCAGTCAATTGTGATATAGTAACAAAGGACAGTATCTATAATTATCTAAAAAGGCGATTAAAATACTCTTTTTTTACTGTCTATATCTGTGAGGTAGCTTTTCTTCATATACTTCATGGAAAACAACATATTGTAATAGATCAAATAAAAAAGCACATATGAGAATACAGCTGTCTTCTGTTAAGTTAGATATTAAGAGATTTGCAAGAATGTACAGACTGCCAAAAAGTTTGAGAACCATTATTCTAATATATGAAAAGGTGAGACACAATTAAACTATTAATATATTTACACTGCAGGAGCTATGACAAATGCAGAAGAGATACAGGTAGAATTCTTGCCCAGGGCTAACCTCAAAGCCAGTCCTCTGAACTACTCTGTTCAGGTTTGATATAAGAATGAATAGGCAGAATATGAGTCTTTTATAAAGAGTAGCAAAAGTAAGGTGGTGTAGAGCTGAGAAAGATAAAGCAATTGAAAGTTTCTGAAAAGAGAAAAAATGTGAGTAAGAGTTTGTAAGAAATATCAGTTTGTAACATTGAATAGCACAGTATCATGTGAAATACCACATTACTCAGTTCTTCTAAAAAACTTATACTGCTCCATACATTTACAAGCTAGAGATAAAAAAAATACAATTATTAAGATAATTTCAAAAGTATACTTACCTTTGGGCTCATCTGTTGTAACAGCCAAAATAAAATCATATGGAGTCATGAATAACTGCCCTTCACATTCTATGGAAGCAAATAAACGAAACCGCCTCTCCCGAGATGTGGCACAGAGGTCTAAGTCTTCAACGTCTGTTCTGCCAATAGTAACCTAAGTTAAGAAAGCAAATAAATTTGGATCATGTGAAGTAATACCACCCTCTAGAAGATACTTTTAATTATGTTGAAAGTGAATTAACAGAGTAAATGAGGAAGTGTGAAAATAACATCTTCTGAAAAAGTTAATCACTATATAAATAAATTATTCACATAAATAAAATTAATTAATATTGGAAAGATTCTATAATAAATATCATTAAGAGCTTAAGGATTTTAAACTGGCACTTGGAAGAAGTGATTTGTGATGTTTTTGGTTTATTTCTTAAGCTTCAGTCTTAGAGAGCATTAAATTATGGAGCCAGTGGTACCTGTAGAAGGAACACCAGCACCTGCTGAATGCCTACTCTGCACTCTTACAGGCTAATGTAGTTAATTACAAGTCTATTCACTAACATCCATTAATTTTCTAAAAGAATAAAGTAAAATCCCAATAGGCTACTTATAACTACCACTAAGGAAACCATTTAGTGGTAATATTTAGATTAGAAGTGAAATTGCTAATTCTAGGTCACTACAGTATAGTGACCATCATTGGTCTGAATCTTATCTAGAACTCCAGTTTGCTGAAAATTAATAGAATTAGAAAGTGTTTGTATATGGGCTGAGGGGTCTCTTTTCCTTTAAGACCTTTCCTTGCAGATAATTTTCCATTGTTATTTTCTCTCTGAAGTAACTACAGCAAATTTATTTTTTTAATAAAAGGATTTATTTTCCTAATTACAAGAGAAATGCAAAGCTCTTACATGTAATTGACAACACAGAATTTTTAAAAATTTGTTAAGTATAATTTTGTTTTCTTTTTGGCAAAAAAGTGGGATTTTATCATACATGCTGTTCAATAACCTGATCTTTTTCACTTATCAATTATCAGGGCCATTTTTCTATGTCACTAAATATTCTAGTAGTTACTGCATAAAATTGGAAGACAGAATATAAAAATTTATAGATAGAACTGTTTTTGCTTTCTTTAGGCAAAGAAAATGGGATTATACCATATATATGGTTCAGCAGTCTGACCTTTTTACTTACTAAAACTTCAGGGCAATTTTCCTATGTCACTATTCCTGTAGAAGACCATGTTTGTTAACTGTATAATATTCCATAGCAAATGTTTATAGTGGAACATAAACAATTCTACAAGGTTATTCGGTTGATTTCTAATCTTTAGATATTACAAAACAATGGTATAATGACCAACCTTGAAAATATTTAGAAATAGCCATAAATAGTTCCTCAGGATAAATTCTTTTTTTCTTTTCTTTTTTTTTTTTTTTTTCCAGACAGAGTCTCACTCTGTCACCCAGGTTGGAGTGCAGTGGCATGATCTCAGCTCACTGCAACCTCCACCTCGTGGGTTCAAGCGATTCTCCTGCCTAGCCTCCCTTAATCCTTAGGAGTGAAACTGATAGGTCAAAGAAGACCTTTTAGTCAGACTTCAGGGAGTTTATGGCAATTTACATGATTGTCGGTAACACACGAATTATATTTTCACATATTTCATAAAATTATTTCATACAAGAAAAAACTGTTTAAATACTTAGCACCTTGAGAAGCCATAACAAAAAAACCCATAGAAACTTTTGGCAAGAACACTACTTTATTTCTAAGTTACACCTTATTAAACGAAAAGCCAGGCAAATGATTAATCTTTTCCATCATTCTGAAGACTAAGACTTCTCAAACATTACAGTTGTAGTCAAATAAAAACTGGAAAAAAGTTTCACTCCCCACTTTTAATGGCATAAGAAATGAAATTTGTGGTGTCTGTCTTTAAGGAATGAGTATCAATCTATATGGAAAGACAGAATACTAGCTGGAGAGACAAAAGGCACAAACAGAGAAACAGAATGGGTTAAATGCAAGCAAATACAAGACAGGCGCTATACATTGGGCTTAAAAAGAAGGCTTCAGGAAAAATTATAAATTTGAATGTCAAGAAAAGATATGAACATTTGGGGTTTCTACAGCATATTTGAAAGATGGCCATAATCTTCCTGGGCAGAGGATTCACATTCATGGAAAAGTGTAGTAAAAGGATGGTGAGTTAATGATTTCTGAATGCCAGACTAAAGCCCTGGAGTTTAATCTGACAGTAAACAAATGGTCTTAGGAGATTCTTAAGTGAAGCAATGATTCAAAGAAAATGGTGCTTTAGAAAGATAAAGCAACCTGGTACCAAAGACAAGTTGGCTCAGCAGTATATTGATAACAGTTGCTCGGGTATCCACAGGTATTAGAATATTGTTTTGGCTCTGCCATGGGTGAGACATGAGATACTGAACAGGTCACTGGTAAAAACGACCAATAATCTCCCTGAATAGTCCCTGGGTATCAGACTACCATCTTAGTCCCTTTGTACACGCATATCCCAGGGGGTTCTTCTTCCTCTCAAGGTGGGAAACCAACCTTGTCTGTGACTAGAGTTTACTTTTCTGCCTTTTTCTTGCTAGGCCCATTTCCCTGGGCCCTAGGTGACATCAATCAACCATGATTTATCACCAGTGAATTTCACGGAGACCACTCAGCCTGGAGCTCCCACTGTTTCTGCACCATGATCTGGATGTAGCGTGCCTCGGTCTACCATTCTGCACCCCAAGTTTCTGCCTATAACATCTCTATTTGCTCTGACCTAATACAGACTTGATCTGTGGCTTCTGTTTCTACCTGGTGCTACTACTGTTCCTGAGATGCCTGTTTTCTCATCAAACTTTCTTTCCTTAATCATAGTCTATCAATCCCCCAGCTTACCAAACCCGCCTGACCACTGTAGCTGGTAATGTGATCCACCTTCTATGAGCTAATGCTGATAATTTCTTCTCCTCCTTTACCTCTACTAACAGTCAACTAACAAAGTCTGCAGTCCTCTAATTTCACACATCAAAACCACTGCCACCACCTTTGTTCAGGGACTCATTACTACTTCCCTACAGTTTTATAGTAATGCCCTAACTGTGATTGTTACCTCTAATCCATCCTATGCTGAAGTGAGAGAAAACATGCAGAACTGTAGAAAAGTTTGCATTCTTTAACCACCTGAGCAAGGGTATGAGAAGAAATCTCACTAAGCAGAGTTGAAGGTTTTCATTAAAACTCCACTTTACGAATCCACTCCTGTTGTCTTAGCAATAGTATTAAGTGGGGCTTTTGACAATGGTATTAGGTCTGTGCCCACATTTATATTTACCACCACTTTAAAGGAAGGTCAGGAAGGAGTTTGGAATGGGTTTGTGCCCCAAGGAAAAAAAAAAAATAGAATATGTACAAAAGAGATAACCAGAGGCCTGGTGCTTAGAAGGGCTTGCCACTACCACCAACTCATTGCTTCCTCCATTGTCTCTGCTCAATTTAGTGTAATAAAGTACGTAGTCTAATAAAACACATTAATACCACTCAGATGAAAAATGGACTGGTTAAAAGTAAGTAACGGCCAGGTATAGTGGCTCACGCCTGTAATCCCAGCACTTTGGGAGGCCGAGGCAGGTGAATCACTTGAGGTCAGGAGCTCGAGACCAGCCTGGCCAACATGGTGAAACCCTGTCTCTACTAAAAATACAAAAATTGGTCCGGTGTGGTGGTGCATGCCTGTAATCCCAGCTACTTGGGAGGCTGAGGCAGGAGAATCACTTGAAATCATTTGAAACCCACAAGGTAGAGGCTGCAGTGCACCAAGATCACACCACTGCACTCCAGCCTAGGCGACAGTGCGAGACTCCGTCTCAAAAAAAGCAACAACAAGTAAACAATTTCCCCATGATAACCCAGTAAATTCGTCTGATCCCAGAATAGTCTACTTATCATCAACTAGGAGAACTCAGCTCATCTGGTGGGAGAATGAGACGGGACGGAGAGCAGAACAGGAATGCAATACTTGTGTTGGTTTTCAAGTTCTCTATTCTCTTCTACAGACTTATTTGTCTCTTTCTACTCAAATACCATACTGTTTTAATGACTATATCTTTTGAATATGTTTTGACGTTAAAACAAGACTGTACCTTACTGCCAATCTTTATAAAAATATATGTAACGACAGATATGTAATTTTCTATTCAAGGTAAACTTTGAAATCAATGTATCAAATTCTATTGCACAAATCCTACTAGTATTTTGTTTGAGATGACATGAAATTTGAGAGAACTGATAGTCTCACAATATTGATTTTTCCAACCTAGGAACACAGATGTCTATTTAGTCAAGTCTTCAACTATGTCTTTCAATAAAGTTGTGTAGTTTTCTTCATATAAATTTAAAAATTTTTTGGTAGATTTACTCCTAAGCATTTCATAATTTCTGTGTAATTTGAATCGGGAATGGGATCTTTTATTCTATTACTCTTTCAGTTGGTTATTTTTTATGTGTGGAAAGGCTATTAACTTTAGTATATTTGCTTCATATCCAACTTAATAAATTCCTTCACTAATCTTAACTTTTCTCAGATTTGCTAAGTAGGTAATCACAAATTCTTTCAAAATGGTGACAGTTGTAGCTTCTCCTTTTCAGCATTTAATCTCATTTTCATTGCCTTAATTGCTAGAGTTGTAGGTCTATAAAAATGATGTTGAATATATCAGTAATATTAAGCACTCTTGACTTTTTCTCTGTTTTGAAGAGAATGCTTCTAATGAATTGCCAATAAAAGCAATGTCTGCTGTTAGTTTTGATAATTATCTTCTACCTTTTATCAGGAATTGGTATTCACCTGGCCTCCTTTGTTCTCTGAAAATGAGTTTAGAGTTAGATTGGTCCTCAGAGATCATTTGGTCCTCTTGTTTCTTCACCTTTTTATCAGTATAGAAACATAAATATTAGTCCCCAAACAAATACTTAAAATGTGTTGGGTGAGTAGCAGCATAAATAGGAATCCTCAAACAAAAACTCAAACTATATTGGACAAAACTATTATTTGCATTATTTTAAGCCTGTATAGTTTCTAAGATGAATATTTAATGTCAACAAATGACTTAATGTAAATTCATTCACTCATTCAACAGGTACTTGCTGTGTGCCTATTACATACAAATGAAATATTATAAAATAATTAGTCAACTGGAAGATCACCAACATTAACTAAAACTGTTTTAGGACAAAAACAAGTAAATAAGCTTGGTTTAATCATGTTCTGCCTACATACACCTAACTACTTTCAAACACTTCAAGAATCCATATGCTTATTTCTCTGTAGTTTATCAACAGATTGTTTACTTAGAGAATGATCTAATGGCATAAGATGAATAATTTATCGTTTGTTACTATGATACAGTTCTGACCAAGCTAAACTTCAGAGTGCATAGGAGACTGACTTGAAGCAGTCCATGAAGTTCTGCTGAGTATACTCCTACTGGAACCTCTGAGAAAGAGGAAGCAGCTTGCCAGCAGACTATCAAAGTGTCACAAGGAACTCAGACCTTTCAGAGATTTAGCTTTGCTTCTGATCTTTCCAACGTTAAAAAAAAAAAAAAAAAAAAAAAAAAAAAAAAAAAAACCACACTCCCTGAAGTTTTAACATCACAATTATAAACATTCAATAAAAAAAATCAATAATAAAAGCGGAATATGACATTAAAGCAGTTTACTAAACCTCTTGTGAGTCTTTCTTGCTTACAAATGACAATGATCTTGTATCACATTCATGTTCTGGACCTTTTAAAAAACACACATAGCCATTTCACTGGAGCACAATTAATCTGTGGTTCTGTGATTAGGGGTATATCCTTATATTACTAGGAATAGGTTTCATTGGCTGATCTACTTCATTTTTAAGTACCTTTTTTGCTTACCTAGATCCAATATATCTTTTAAACGTTAATTTCTAATTTAAAAATCCTACTAAAAATCAATGGAAACATCTTTCATTACTATGCATTATTTCAGTAAATGGTACTTTTGGCATCACAAATTGCCAACGCAGTAAAAACTTGTCAGTAAGTATATTATGTCAAAGGTCAATAGGGTACTTTCCAAGGCCGAGGCGGGGGGATCACCTGCAGTCAGGAGTTCGAGCCCAGCCTGGCCAACATGGTGAAACCCCATCTCTACTAAAAATACAAAAAAATTAGCTAGGTGTGGTGGCAGGTGCCTGTCATCTCAGCTACTTGGGAAGCTGAAGCAGGAGAATCACTGGAACCTGGGAGGTGGAGGCTGCAGTGAGCTGAGATCACACCATTGCACTCCAGCCTGGGCAACAAGAGTGAAACTCCGTCTCAACAACAACAACAACAAACGAAAAAAAGGTCAACAGGGAAAGCTAACCTTAAAGCCAAGAAAACCTGAATTATATTCATTCATTTGTTAAACCATAAACCGCTAAACTGAAAATCATTATCATCAATTCAGTATTATATACTTTAAAATATGCCTTTCAAAAATGGTAATATAGGAGGAGACCATTTGCAAATGGGTAAGGAAGAGACTGAGAGGAGTTATAGAAGAAAGGAATTATACGAGAAAAATTCTTAATTTCTGTAGATTATAACATATTAATTACAACATATTAAGTTATAGCCGATTATCAATGTTAAAAATTTGCTCTAATTAAAAATTCTTAGAGATTGAATATAATTAATACTGTTTGAACCTTGAATTATTGTTTTCATATGAGTTTTGGAACCAATCCTGTTCCAAGTTGGAGGTAACCACATAATCTCAGGCCGGAGATCAAGGTGTCGCCTGTTACGTTCTGGGAACAAGAACTGAGCTCCTGATTTGCTCCCTCTCCTTAGAACCAACCCATCCCTGATTTCCCAGTGTCTGTACCTGGGTTCCTGTCAATCTGTGCCTGAGATGTCTTCCTCCTGCTCCACAGGTTCCCTCTGGAATTGCAGTGCATGCTTACCTACCCACCCCAGGACTTGGTGTTAGGCTGCTACTTACCAGATCTCCTTAATGCTTCTTTCTAAACTCTGTCTGTTTAGAGCTCTGCTAGTTATCAACACATTCAATGATTATTTACTGATAGAGCTTCATAAAATCAACTAAGCTAATACTAACCAAACTCTAGGCTTAACCTGTTGACAGAAACAAGAATGAGTCTAATTTCCATCAGACCACAGGATAAACTCTGGAAACTATAATGGTCTCTGCCATGGCCAGCTCCAGGAATATTTCAGATCTACTTCAGTTCCCTGCTTAACTTTGCAATTTCTCTGGCGATGACTCCAGTACTTTTCCAGTTATTGCCAAGGAAATGAATCCAGGGTGTTCCATATCAAATGGAATATGTGATTCTTTTACTCAGACTCTCAGGAAGGCCACATTCCAGAAAACTGCTGCTGCCACAACCTCTCTACTGTATAAGCTACTGCTCCACATCGATTCCTAATTAATCACATCCCTTGCAATAGCATACCTTAGACCCTGACCACACAGCTTTCCTGCAAACCAACACAGTATCTGGAAAAATCTTAGCGATTTCCTTTACATATCCCTGTTATATCACTTGTACTCCTTTCCTCCATTCACACCAGGTTGCAATTATCTGTTTATCTATTTGTGTCTTCCATTCAATCATGAATTCCTTGAGCCCTAAGTTCTTGCGAGAAAAAGAAAAACATAAATATCACTCGGAAGAGGTTCAAATGAGCAAGACTGAGGAGAGCACTACATGGAGGATTGCAGGAGCAGGCAGCAGTGGAGGGAACAAGAAGCCAGACAGGAAAGGTATGGGAGATGCAGTGTATGATTCATTTGGCACAATCCTAAATCAACTTCAAGACCCAGCCAGGAACAGAGGAGATTACAACAAGGTTCAAGCAGCAGGCAAATTGGCTGGAGCCCACTATTCAAGGAAGAGATAAGTAGATAAGAGGAGCCTTGATTCAGGAAGAAGAAATGTAGTCCCTGGGGAACTGGCATAAGGTGACTGGGATTTTTTAAGTGACATTCTAAGGTAGGAATCTGAAACATGGGCTTGGGATAGAAGACTGGGGCTAAATCACAGGAATCAATAAGTTACATTAATAATGTCAAGTGACCAATTAGCTATTAATCTAAAGCTCCTTATATTCTGTGGCTCTCAGTGTATGTGGTGAGGTTGAACCTACAGGCAGGCAGTTAGGTGAACTTTCATACTAGGAGAACTTAAAAGACACGTCTAGCTGACAGTTAATTCACTTGTATCCAGAAACAATCATCTCCCTTCTCAATGATCAAGACCTTCACCAATTAATCCCTTCTCTACCGTATTAGACAGGGTAGGCTAATTTCTCAAATGTAATGGCTCCCACACAACACAAGTGTTTGTATCTCTTTCTCATATAAGAGTTCTGAGAGAACATACTAGGACTGGGGCTGGGAGTTGGATCAAGGAGCTCTGCTTTATATAGTCATTCAGAGACCGAGGCAGATGATGTCTCTGTCATTATCAACCAAAGGAGAGGGAAATAAAGTATGGGAGAAGTTCATGTGAGAAGCTTTTATAAGCCAGGCCTAGAAGTGGTATAAATCACTTCTGCTCACCTTCAACTGAAGAGAAGGTAAGTCAAACAGCCACACTTAAGTGCAAGGAATGATGGAAAATGAAGAAGAGTTGGACGTCTATACCCTAACTATTATGGAAAAGGAGAAGAAATTGTGGCCAACAGTTTGCAGTCTCTGTCATACTAACCTCAGGTAACAACATCAGGGACTCATGGAATATAAAGGACTGAAAATAAAAACATTAGAGTAAATTTAAGAAAGACTTGGAGAGACTCACTTCCAAAACCAACCACATGTGTAGAACTAAAAGCCTCATGGGAGGTAACACTTCTAAATCACCTTCATCAATGTTTCAGGAAACACTAAACTGCTGTGATTCACTTAGGTTGACAGTTTCATCCATTTTAGCCTCTGCAGACTGTATCTCTCTTCCCAAATTCTTAGACATAGCCACCATCGGCTTGAAATTTAATATTTGCACTTGTATGCTCCCTGGTCTTGTTTTCCAAATTTGGCAAAATGCTTAACTCTGACCTTTTCTCAAAACACTGCAGTGAGATTAAGAAAACGTTTGGGGCTGGTCACGGTGGCTCATGCCTGTAATCCCAGCACTTTGGGAGGCTGAGGCAGAGGGATCATGAGGTCAGGAGATCGAGACCATCCTGGCCAATATGGTGAAACTCTGTCTCTACTAAAAATACAAAAATTAGCCAGGCATGCTGGTGGGCACCTGCAATCCCTGCTACTTGGGAAGCTGAGGCAGGAGAATCGCTTGGACCTGGGAGGCAGAGGCTGCAGTGAGCCAAGATCATGCCACTGCACTCCAGCCTAGCGACAGTGCAAGACTCCATCTCAAAAACAAAAAAGAAAAAGAAAACGAAAACATTTGGGTCTGGTCCTCAGTCCTTGAATGTTGACAGATGTTGAATGTAAACAAATGTTTTTTGCTCTTCCTCCACAAACCTACGCACATTATCTAAGGGAGACTGAACAGTAAGTATTATTACTAACCTACAGTTTAGTTTACAAAAACCGACTCAACCACCTACAGGTCTTCACATTTTGCTCTGTAATTATACAACTGAATTATTCCTAAACTTGGCGGCAGATTGTTATACTCAAAGTATCTAACAAAAATAACCAAAAAATTCTAAATCTAAAATCTAAGTAACAGAAACAAAATATAAAACTCCCTGCAAATACATGGACGTACATAAACTTAAGTTTTAAATCCTAACAACTTCACTTCTTTCATTCATATAGTAAAATCCATTCTGAAAATACAATATAATCATCAAACTTCAAAGTAATGAAATCATGGCATGTATGATTTTGTCAAACATTACCCATTAAATGTAATAATATTACAATTTCTTGGCTTCATATGGGAATATTCTAACTAGATATGTGAAACTTTTTATAGTGCTATTTTTCACCAAATAGGAAAATAAAGACATTGTAAAGTTCAAGGTGAGGTATCACTGCAGTATTTTTAGATGTGGAAAATTTTGCTGAAATGGAACTTTTTTTCTATCAAAAAGACCTTACAAAGCTCCTGCAGAAAACTGCCCAAGCACAGACCATAGATTCGGCACATGACTTATCTTATTTATAAGTGTGAGGGCACACAGTAGAAACAATCACAGAAATTGAGAGCTAAAAGATAACTGAAATTTGCCATTTCATGTTACTCCTAGAAAATTACACCTTAGACCTTCTAGGAAATTATTTTATAGGAATTGCCTGACACCCTTTTCACACTTGCTAAAAACGTTTAGGGAATCTTCTGCTTTCTACTTCTAGAAAGCTCTATTTCTCCTGTTTTACTGAGAATTTGTGGGCTATTTATGAGAATTTATGTGGAAATAATAAAAATATACATGATGCTTCATAAAAATTAACTAGTAATTCTTTTTAGGTAACTGTGTGGATGCTGTAAGTCATGCTGACAGAACTAAGATGATAAGCTTAAAAAATGACAAAAGGTTCATTTTTAAGTTACCTCATCTTCCCAAGAGAAATAAAAATACAGTGTCAATACAATTATCCTCTCTGGAATTTCCAAACTCAGACCTTTGCAACAAGTACTTAGATGTTACTTGTTAAGGTAGTGAGGCTAGGGCCTTCAGGCAAAAGAGTACATCATTAGCCTTCCTATGAAAACAGAAAGCAAAGGTTCACTGCCAAGGCACAGGCTCACGTTACTTCAGGTCAGCAATTCAAAAATTTACTCAGTGGTAAGGTCTAGTTTTCCCAGGGAGGCAAGATTAAATGCCAGATAAAGGATTCACTACTTGACAATTAGAGAAACTTATGCCTACCAGCTGATAATACCCTAAAAGAGGCAATTCAAAACAATTATATCAATTATCTAAACTGCATAATACCTTACTCTGCATAATACCTTACCTTTTAGCAACCACGAAACAGAGAAATGAGAATGAACAATGAAAGAAGAAAAAATTAAAACCATTTGTATTCACCAAAATTATTTAGATTACTCATCCTTATTAGTTTCTTCAAGACACATTTGTTTTATACTAAATCAAATCAAAAATTTTAAAAATAAAGAGTGATTTTTAAAATGTATTAATTTCATGTAGGGAATGTGCACTGGTATTAGGATTTACCTCATGTTGGCAACTGTACCAACATTTTTATAAAACATAAAAGTAAATAATCTTGTAAATTTATATTTCTACACTATATTATCTGGGCAAGAATCTTATGGACTTGCATGGGATTCTATTCAAGTAGCTAAAAAAGATGTTCATGGAAGTATTACATTTGGTTTTCCCAAATGGCTTCAGGCCTATTTAAAGGCATCTTGAAGATAAAAGAGGTAGCATTTTCTTTGCTTGCTGGGTGGTCGAAAGGTTAAACCTCAAATTCCCAGTGTGGGAAAGTCCCAAGTACTCTAAGTGAAATGTTTTGATGCTTAGTAAATGTGTCTGTGTGGAAATACACACAGCTGAAGACAAGCCAATAGTATCTCCCTGGCTGAGATCAAAGATTTTAAAAGTTGCTAGATAAAGCAACTGACCATTTATAATTTTTAAGGCCTCTAATTGCACAACGATAGTTACCAGACTATGGGAAGGGTGAGTGGGGGTTGAGGAAATGAAGACAGATTGGTTAATGAGTATAAACATAGTAAGAATAAATAAATTGTAGAGTTCAATAGCACAGTAGGGTCACTATAATTAATAATAAAATTCATATATTAAAAAAGAGCTAGAAGATGTGAAACGTTCTTGACACAAAGAAATGATAAATGTTCAAGGGGATGGATAACCTAAATACCTTGATTTGATCATTACATACTGTATGCATGTATCAAAATATCATATATACCCCATAAATACATACAAATATCATGTATCATGTCAATAAAAAAAATTAGGTCTCTACTTGTATTATTATAGTAGCTTACATTATAGGGTTATTTAGAAGTTTTTAAAGTACTTTCACATACATCATCTCATTATTTGATTGAAAGACAATATAAATGAAAGTCTTTTTCTCTAGAGGCAGTATAGCATAGTGGTTCAGCGTGTAGACCTCCTCTTTTCCTGCCTATTCAAAGACTTTGGTTCAGCAATACTCCCTGGCCCTGTCAACCTATTTTTTCCTCTTCCACTGTATACTTCTCTTCAGCTTACACACGTTCCTATTCCTGCCACCTTAGAAAGTGCCTTGTCCCAGGTCTCTATTTAGCTACCTTTTTGTTCTCCTCCCTGCCATTTTTCTCCTTCCCTTTACAGCAAGGCTACTGGAGAGTGTTGTTTACATTTCCTCTCATTCTTTTTTTATCTTACTCCAGCAAGGCTCTCTCCTCTGCCATGCCACCAAAACTGCTTGTCAAGGTCATCAACGACCTCCTCGTTGCTAAATCCAAAGATCACTTCTCAGTTTTCATCTTATAGCATTTGACACAGTTGGTGGTTCGCTTCCCCTCGAACTAATGTATTTTCTGTCTCTAAGATTGCACTCCTTGCTTTTCCTCCGATCCCTCCAGCTATTCCTTTTTGGTATTTTTGCCGGTACTTCCCAACTACATACTGCCCTAAGGCCAATCCTTGGACCTCCTTTCCTCTTTTAAATCTACAATTACCCACTTGATGATCTCATCTAGCCTTCAAATATTATAAATATGCTGAGAAACACAAAATTTGTCTCATGCATTCCACAATATAAATTCCATGAATGCAGGAATTTTTTGTTTACTTGGTACACTTTAGTTTCCCCAGTTCCTACAAAAGTTTTTGGCTTCTAGCAGGCTCTCAAATATTTGCTGAATAAATGAATGAGTGAATGTGGGTGTGAAGCTTACTATAATTGTTAAATTGTGATTCCTTTAAAAATTAAACTATAAAAAAATTGAAACATAACATTAAAAAACCAATACCTATGTGGTACTAATACTGCAGTAGACTTCAGAAAAATATGAGGTGGGGAGGGCCATTTAATAAAACATGTTCAATGAACTGTCTTTTTTGGAATAAAAAATTTTCTGATACTCATTTTTCCTCAAGTTTCAGACGTATATAAACAAGTCTTTAAATGTTATGTGTAACCAATTGAAGACCAGAAACAGGATGTATGACTTTCAAACTACTAGAGGGAGAAAAATAAGAAGAAACAGGACCATTCTAATGCCAGGTGATAAAGAAGTAACACATGCTCACAATAATACAGCAAAAATAAATGCAAATATGTTCTCAATCACAACAAATAGGACAGGTTTAAACTCCCCCAATGAAAAACAGCAATCACCAAAAAGATATTACACACACGAACTAAACAGCTTAAAATTACATAATGCACAAACTGTTAGAGAATGGCAATGAAAATTTATCAATTCACAATCACGGCTGAGAGTTGAATAGATCTCAACTAGAAATGGACAGATCAAATAGAGAAGCCAAGTAAGAAAAAGGATCTGAGTAACAGAATAAGGTGCTTGTTAATTTTGTTTTTAATAAACAGGGACTATATAAACTGATCATTGATCAATCTTCACAAAAATATCAATAAAAATGTTAATTATATCAGTGTAATGAAATATTAATAAAGTAGTATATTTTACAGTAATGAAAGTAAATTAACTACAAGTACATGTGTCAATATGTATAAATTTCCTAAATATAATATTAAATAAAATAAATACATTATAGAAGGACATATTATATTTAAAATTTACAAAAATATGTGTATATTGTTCAGGGATACAGCACTTGTAAGAAAACTGCTCATTACTTATTAAATGTAGAAGTAAATCTTAGTGTACCATTTTGAAAAATAATTTTAAGTTTCTATTAACATTTAATAGCTATAGACCCAGTAATTTAATATTTGCAGGTACTTAAGATCCTTGGATAGTCATTGCAGCATGTTTCCAATAGTGAAGAAATAGAAACAATCAAAATTTCCAGCAGCAGGACAATGGTCAAATAAATTATGCACACCCATAGAATAGTTTGTGACTATGAAAAGGGGTATGGTAGATATAGAGGTGCTACCATAGAAACAGTCACAAGATACACACTAGGGTGAAAAAAACAGGTTGTAGAAAAATGGGTAAAAAAACAAAAGTTCATGTTTTATAGGAATATATGTATGTAAAGATGTAGATAAATTTTGGAATGGAGTACTATTTTTTAAAAGGCAAGCAGAACATATGTTATTAGTGCAACTGTACAAAAGAGTCAACTTAATCTACAAGGGCCTTCAACAGGGTCACACAGGCAGCAAATGGGTCTGGGACCAGAACTTGAGTACTGCAACACACAACCCAGTGTTTTTTCACATTACACAACTTGGTATACTGGAATGAAAGTATACGGGTTTTGTAATCCTTCCGGCCTATATTCAAATGCCAGCTTCATCCCTTCCTAGGTAGGTAACCTTGGGAAAAATAATTTACTTTCTGCAAACTTCAGCATTTTCAACTATAAAATGGACAAATAAATACTAAGCCCACAGACTGTAAAGATTAAATGAAAACTACATGCAAATACTGCCTTTTCCCTTGGCCCACAGAATCGAGAGAATCTGCCTCTTGATGTATTATTAACTAGCTAGTTCCAGAAATAATGTTTGGCTCCTCAATCTCTAGGCCCAAAGTTTACAAATATCTAGAACCTCTGTAGCACTACGAGTTAGATATTCTCCAAATATGTGACAGGAGATAAAACTATTCCAACTGCCTGGCTTTTTCTTGTGGGTCTCACTGCCTCATGCTCTACCACCCTTCTTCCCTCAGTCTTCGTGGTTCAGTGTCCCAGGATATAATGGAACAATAGGCATAAATGGGTTAAAATTTTTACTTGAAGAGTCTTGTTTAGAAATTTAGTCTCATCATCTAAAAGTCTGAAATGTTCCCAGTCTGAAATACTCAGTTACCTATGAAAGAAGAGAAAACGGCTGACGTTCAAAGAAATGGAGTTATCTATCCCCGAAATACAGAACTGTGTACTGTTTATTTGCATGGATCCATAATAAGCTCATAAATTTCCAGCACATTACGGAGTATATGCACCTAGACCAGGTTCAAAGACATAGGTTGGGTGCACTGCTCACGTCTAAAATCTCAGCACTTTGGGAGGCTGGGGTGGGAGGATCACTTGAGTCCAGGGGTTTGAGACCAGCCTGGGCAACACAGTGGCAACCTGTCTCTACAATTTTTTAAAACATATATTACCTGGGTGTGGTGATGTATGCGGCAGTGCCAACTACTCAGGAAGTGGAGGCAAGAGGATATCTTGAGCCCAGGACGTTGGGGCTGCAGTGAGGGGTGATCACACCACCATACTCCAGCCTGAGTGACAGAGTGAGACCCTGTCTCAACAAAACAAAATGAAATAAATAAGTGGTAGTTGTGGAGAAGATTCTATTCAAAATTTCATCTTTTGAATAGAATTGTAGCTCCCATAATTCCCAAGTTTCATGAGAGGGACCCAACGGGAGGTAACTGAATCATGAGGGTGGGTCTTTCCCATGCTGTTCTTGTGATAGTGAATAAGTCACACAAGATCTGATGGTTTTATAAAGGGGAGTTCCCCCGCACATGCTCTCTTTCCTGCCTCTATGTACGATGTGACTTTGCTACTCCTTTGCCTTCTTTAAGGCCAGTGAATTTCTATTTCATTTTTCTGTTGTGTTTCCTTTTTCTTATTAATTTGTAGACCTACACATTTAGGATATGTAGGCCTTGTGAGGGCTATGTACTATAAATATCTTCTTCCATTCCAGGACTTCTTTTTATTTTATTAAATATTTTAAAGGAAGTGAAATGTAGTATTTTCCATTCTAGGTTTTGCTTTTTATCTTGTTTCAAACACCAAAACATACATATTCCTCTAAATATCTCAAAGTTTTACTTATCACATGTGGGATTCTAATCCACCTAGATAATTATGACATGAAGCAGGGATTTTGGTATCCCCCATTGAACACTTTAACTCATCATGCCTCACTGTCTTGTGTATCAGTTGTTCACTATTTGAAATTCACTTCATTGTAACTTCTTTTAAAATAATAATTATTATTGTTATAGACAATCAATGGTTAATAACTGCTCTCATCTTTACTTTCTTTGTTCTCCATTGCTTCTTGAATTTCACCCCTTTTTACGTTAATTCATTTCATTTCTTCCTGATATACACTCTTCAATGGTTCTTTCAATGATGATCTGATACTGGTAAACTCTCAGTCTCTTATAAAAATAAATTTATTTTGTTCTCATTCCTAAATAACTTTCCGAGGTACAGAAGTCTAAGTGGCAGTTATTTTCTACCACTTTTGAAGATATAGCCCACTGTCCTCTGGCTTCTGTCTGTTGCAGTGGATTAGTCTATAAACAGGCCAACTGCAGTCCCTTTGTAGGAAGTCTGTCCTGTCTCTCTTTATCTTTGATTTTACAGTTTCACTTCAATGTGACTAAATATTTTTATTTATCCTGCTAAGGACTTATGAATCTGAAGATTAATGTCTTTGTTCCTTTCTGGGAACTTTTCAACCATTATCTCTTGGGATACTGCCTTTCTCATTCTCTCTCCTACTCATCTGTAACCCCTAATAGATGAATTTTAGACTGTCTCAGTCTATTTTCCACATTTTAAAAATATTTCATAATATTTGACATATCTCCATTTCTGTGTTACATTCTGTGCAGTTTCTTCAAAATTATCTTTCAGATTATTAACTGCTGCTACAGTTTTTATATGCTGTCTAGCCTACCTGGCTTCCAATGGCTATATTTACATTTCTAGAAGTTCTATTTTAATCTTTATAGCAATCTGCTTTTTCATGCTAATTTTTCATTGTATCTTCAATCACTTTGCATATACTTAATTTACAGACCCAACCAAATTATCCTATTATTCAGTTGTTAGGAATCCAATCATTGAGTTTACTGACTCTTGATCACAGAAGTTCATATACTTTGTACTTTGCATTACGAGCTCATTCTCATCTAGATCTTATCCATAGGAATCACATATGGCCAGTGTTAAGGGCTTTTCCTTCCAAAGAAGTTCTGCATTTCTTTCTGCCAGCTATGCCTGCTCCTTCTCTGCTTGGGTAATGTAAGTTCTAACTGTGAACCCATATGAGGTGGTATGGAGCCATGTGTATACATTCTCAGGAGACTCTTCTTTCCTATTCCGAGCGCAGGAGGAAATTTGCAGCTTTCATGTCATCAACTGATACCAGACATAACATTTTTTCCTTGTCCACCCTTTTGATGAGAATTCTGGCTTTCAGTAGGTGGCATCTCACTTCCAACTTCCCAAGGTCTAGTTTCCTGTCTGCGCATAAGCACTAAAGTCCAAGTGCCTAGAATTCCATGAATCATGACCCCTCTCTTCCCCCAAGTAAGTCACAGTTCACACACCATTGTAGTTATTAGTTCCTTCTTTATTTCTGTCCCTGGCAATTTCCCTCAATTTCTTATAAGTACAGTGTGGTATTTAGTTATATTTAAAAGATTTTTATGACTGATTCTATATTACCAAAACCAAAAGGATAAACCATTAATTTTATCAAATAGGTATTTGTTTGTAAACGCTTAAACCATGTTTTTCCTCTGCTCTCAGACCAACACAATCATCACAGAAGACTTCTGTGACCAAATGTGAGGTGGGAGGAGGTTCTCCCCACCACCAAGCAATCAATCAGTTCTGCAGCAGCCACCAACTAGGTGTCCTCCAATCAATTCTGACACTGTGTACCTGGAGATAGTGCTAGATCCCACAGGTTAAGGGCTCAGTTCCCAAGATTGCCCTCTTCAGTGAAAGTTACAAGTCCTGGCCTCCAGAACTTCTGACTGACTGGCTTCAAGGTGGGGTTCATGTGATCCCTCTTTGGATTCAAATAATTTGCTAAAGCAGCTCACAGAACTCAGGGAAACACTTATTACATTTATGGATTTATTATAAAGGATACTGCAAAGCATAAAGATGAAGAGATGCTATGGTTTGGTTGTGTCCCCACCCAAATCTCACCTTGAATTGTAGCTACCGTAATTCCCATGTGTCACGGGAGGGACCCAATGGGCGGTAACTGAATCATGGGGGCAAGTCTTTCCTGTGCTGTTCTCATGACAGTGACTAAGTCTCATGAGATCCGATGGTTTTATAAAGAGGAGTTCCCCTGTACACGCCCTCTTGCCTGCCTCCATGTAAGATGTGACTTTGCTTCTCCTTTGCCTTCTGCCATGATTGTGGAACTGTGACTCCATCAAACCTCTTTCCTTTATAAATTACCCAGTCTCGGGTATGTCTTCATTAGCAGCAGAGGACAGACTAATACAGATGTGTAGGATAGAGTATGGGGAAAGGGGCAAGCAGCTTCCCTGCTATCCTGGGTATGCCACCCTCCAGGAACCTCAACATGTTCAGCTATCTGGAAACTCCCAAACTCTGCCCTCTTGGATCTTTTTATCGGGACTTCACTGGGGACTTCTTATGAGGTCTTTTTATGGGGACTTCATAGGCATGACTGAAACATGGACAACCATGTCGAAATGTGACTGGATAAAAAAGGTATGATCTAAACCCAGCAGACCTGTCTGTTCAGATTCTTCTTGAGCTCTCTGTGCAGCATTCCTTCCTCCAAAGTATGGGGCAGGATGCTCCCTGGAATGAGAGTCTTATGATCCTCAATCAGATTAGAGTCCTGCTGTGGGAAGGTGAAAGGAAGGCAGGAGAAAGTCAGAGAGAGAGTTTGCTTACTGTAACAAGGACTATGGTAGTTATGAGCCAGGAACTGTGGACAAAAACATATGTTATCTATCTATCTCATAACATCAAAGTATCCCATAATTTATTTTTGAGCATTTTCATTTCGTTTAAAAGCCACTTTCTCAACACAATAGGCTTCGTCTAACAAAGACTAGCAGACACCTCCCATTATTCATTCTCCAATTTTCCTTAAAAAAAAAATAAAAAAAGAGCCCTGCTTTTTACCCAGACATATGAAATAAAGGTTACCTTTTTCAGGCTGTGTTGCAGTTAGACAGGGCCATTTGACCAAGTTTTGGCCAGTGAAGTACAGACAAAATTGTTTTTTGAGAATTTCTGGAAGACCAATTAAAAGGTGTTCCCTTAGCTCCAGGAGCAGAAGTAAGGAATGGCAGCATCATGATTTTCATTCAGGTCTCCTGACCCACTCCAAGCACAGATAAAATTGTTTTTTGAGAATTTCTGGGAGGCCAGTTAAAAGGTGTTCCCTTAGCTCCAGGAGCATAGGTAAGGAATGGCAGCATCATGATTTTCATTCAGGTCTTCTGACCCACCCCAAACCAACTGCTCTTTATTACACCAGCTTTCACTTATTTCAGCCTATGTTATTTCCTTAATCACTGTAATCTCTGAGCCTCAAGCTGCTGTACAGGGCAATTGTAAATAGAAATAGGCAAGGAGGTCACGGTAAAGTGAGGACATGTGGAAAGGGAAAAGGAGGAAGATCTAAATTTTCCCAAGCACAAACTAAACAACTACATGAAGATCCACACTGCTTTTGGACTAGGATGTAGTACTGTGAATCAGTCAACTAATATACCACAATGTTTTCACCAATTTTTCTAGGTTACATTCCTCTGATCCCTCTGTCTCCCAGTGCTTTGCTTTTCAAAAAAAAAAAAAATTTAAAATTCCTAGGAAATTCTAGGGAGCTACTCTGCTCTCCTAAAATTAAGAAAACACTGCTGAAGAACATACTTGAATTACACAGTACCATCTAAGAATGCTACTTTCTCTGTAGATCCTAGAGACTGCTTCCTGAGTAAAACCTATCACCAAAATATATGAGATACGTTTTCATGACTTCTGTATTAGCTTGTAATCAAACAATACCCTCCTACTACCTGAGTAACTTCTGCTCTTATATATCTGACATTCAGATAATGAACTTTCAGGTTCATATTCTTCCCATTTTAACCACTCTAGTGAACATCAATGTTCAACCCAATCTACGGCTTTAACCATGTTCCAAATTCTGCTGGGTGAGAGGTGTGGGTACAGGAACAAAGACACAAATTGTTGCTCTCCTATCACTTGCTAGCAAAAGGCAAGAACCTTAAGTGTGCCTTCTTGCCTAAGGTTTTAGAAAAATTTATAACTACTATAATTCAGAAGAACTTCAGGATTTTAATTATTTGGTGACATATATGTGGGCTATTTTTCATAGTTCACTATTTAATGCACATTAGAACCCAGTATTTGTTCTTATAACTCACAAAATTTACAATATTGAATCAAAGTATGAAATATATATTTCACTTTTCTCTCCAAATAGGATGTCTTGACTTTGATTTGTTAAGTCCATATTATAAAAGACTTCAATCAAAACTCTTACCTGACTTTTATGAAGATCAACAAAGCTGGCAGGTAGAGAGAACCAGACAGACATATTTGATAGCACATCTTCACAGTACTGGACCAAAAGGTTACTAAGTGTATTCTTTACTATGAGAACATAAAATGCTAATGTGACCCATTTATTTGGATAGAAAGCAGTCTGGAGGAGGTCATGTGACAACAAAGACTGAGTCCAGAAACGAAATAATGTTTAAATCACACTGATCTCCATTCACTACAAGCCCTGGTCCAAAATCTGCCTATCACTGTCCTTATGACTATATTTTTAAGCTTCATGGTAGAAATATCTCAAAACCTTTCTCAATCTCCTGGGGACAACGTACGTATATGGACAATTACAAGTAACCTCTCACTGTCAGATTAGTAAGAATAATTTTAAAGCAGTTGGAAGAGGTTTAGATGACATTATTTTAAAATAACTAATTTTAATAGGTTGGAGCTAGCTTAAACTGTACCTAAATCATAAGGACCTTTCTGATCCGATGTGAAGCCAGTTAGAAAAATTCACTTTGAATTGCTACAAGCAGTTTAAACCATCTATTATATCCCTTTGAGGAAAAGGGACAAACCAAATATCTCATCTAGTCAATACTTACAGTGTCAACTGGATAGATACCATCCTTATCAGACAAGAAAAAAGGATTGTTTCGAAATTCTTTTATATACACTTCCTGTACTCTAAATTCTAGAGATGGAGTTTGAGTATTAAAATGGTTAAAAGACAATTAATTAGTAAATAGGAAAAAAGCAGAAAATACAGGTTCTACTTTTCTAGTTTAGAAAAATAACTCTTTAATAAGCAAAAACACTACTGCACTATGGTAGCACTACTATGCTAACCAATTAAACAATTCAGCACTAAAGTTCCATATTTTACTTAGATTACATAATATATCAATACATCAGAGAATAAAGGGGTAAGGAATTACTTAAAGAGAAAGGGAAGAAAATAATAAATCTAGAAAATTCTGTTTAGTACACAAATGACTAGGCATTTTCTTTAATGCTAGATAATGCCATAAATTGAGATGGTTTGATTTTTTAAACACATTTTTTCTTTATCACAAGAGTGTTTACATAAAATAGTTACATTCTCAGTGTTTGGCACAACAATTACAGGAAAGCAGTGAGATCTAATATTATTCAGTTAAACTTGTCTATCAAGTTTAAATAAAAATAACAAAATCTGTATTGTATTATAAGTTTGGTGCATTTGCTGTGTAAGTTAAATACTGCATCATGAGTTAAAAAAAAAGTACTAATTAGATCAGATTACTAAGGTTTACACAAATCAAAATAAGTTGATAACATCAACAAGTTATAAATCAGAAGAGTAAAAGTTGTGACCGTGTAAAAACTGCATTTCATGAGCAAGTTAAAAACCACTTTGTTAAAAAGCTCATATTGAGACTTGCAGTTACAAAAAATGAACAAATATAAAGATTTCATGGTTTTCTAGTTTTTTTGCAGTGGCTAAGTCAATTCTCCACTTCCCCCAAACGTCTATCATAGTTACTCCGCATATTTCTGTATCTTGCTCTGAGAAGATGACATCACCTCCTATTTCACAAGAACACCTTCAACTACTTACCACTAAGCATATATACAGTGTCCTTGCATCCCATCCTCCTGTCATAATGGAAACATTATCCCTCCTATTATCTAAGATTAAACTCTTTCCTTGTGCTTTAATTTTTATCTCCTACTCCCACCTGGGTCCTTATCAAATCAATTATTCTCTCTTCCCTTTAAATTTAATCTTCTTCTTTCCATCAGCATTTAAACACAATCAAGGGTCTTCCATCTTAAAAAAAACAAACAAACAAAAAAACAATTCCATGTCCCTCAGGCTACTATCCTCTCTCCTCTTCTTCAGAGCCAAATTATTGATATGGCTGTCAACACCTCACTTTGTCCACGTTACCTTTTCTTCACGTTTACTCAGCTTATCCAACTGTAATCTGATTTTCACCTCCAATGTCTTCACAAAATCACCCATGACTCCCTTGTTGCTAAATGCAATGCACACTTTCTATTTCTATCTCAGTTGACCACCCTGGGTAGTTTTCAGTATAACTCACTGCTTCCTTTCTGAAAGTACAGTACTTTTTTCGACTTCCATGGCCCCCCTGACTTTTTTTTTTTTTTTTTTTAACCTGTCTGGACCCAACTTTTCAGCTTTTGCAGACTTTCTTTTCTCTGTCAGTACTTTAAGTCATGGATGCTCACCAGAGTTCTCTCCTTAGATGTTTTTCTCTTCTCATTCTACATATTCTGAACAATGTCATCCACTCTTTGATTTTTAATACGTGATGATTCCCAAATCTATTTCTATAGTAAGGATTTCTCTCCTGAGCTTTTGACCTATGCATCCAAATGGAAATTTACCTTCAGCTGTTCAAAAGACACCTTGATCTATTGTACAAGTTACAAACTTATCATCCATGCCCATAATTCCCAACCTGTTTTTTCTACTGAGGGCCTAGTCTCAGTGAATTGCAGCAAATCCACCCAGTTGCCCACGACAAAAACTTATTGGATAACATTCTTGATTCTTCCATTTCCCTGACCCCTAAAACCCTAGAATTTTCCGTGTATTATTTTCAGACAGAGGTTGCTCGCTGGTAACTGAAATCATGGAAAGTTAACCTGCAGATACAGTGGGACTACCACATATAATTTTACATATGCCACTATCTAAAAATAAGAAAAACCTTAAAGCATTTGACAAGCCACTGATACTGAAGTCTAAGGATGCCTCTAAAGAAAGTGAATTTTTTTTCTCATATGTTTATGGGGAAGAAAATAAAAATGTACAATCTCTGCATTTGCTATTTCATGAAACTGTAATTAGTTTCTAAATTCACCATTACTGCTAAAGCTACTATGACTCAGTATCCAATCATTAATCCTCATAGGTAACACAAGGTAACAGACATCTATTATTTTCCCCTTCTGCTAGGGTATTTAGATGATCTTCTGATCTCCATAAAGTCCAGTGCAAATCTACATGAATGAAATGATTTTGTAAAAGCAAGATTTCAAAAGAACTGTAATAATTAGAAAAATTGTAATTTATTTTTGGATTTTTAATTAATTTGGTCATTAAATAAGGATTTATTAAAATCTTTTGAGATACAAGACTTATCTGTTATAGCATGGGTAATGAATAAATCTTCCTCAAAGAACTGAAAAGTTTAAGGTTAAAAATACGATAATGGGGCCAGGCACGGTGGCTCATGCCTGTAATCCCAACACTTTGGGAAGCCGAGGCGGGCAAATCACCTGAGGTCAGGAGTTTGAGACCAGCCTGACCAACACGGAAAAAACCTGTCTCTACTAAAAATACAAAAATTAGCTGGGTGTGCTGGTGCATGCCTATAATCGCAGCTACTCAGGAGGCTGAGGGAAGAGAATCACTTGAACACGGGAAGCAGAGGTTGCAGTGAGCTGAGATAGCACCACTGCACTCCAGCCTGGGCAACAACAGTGAAACTCCATCTAAAAAAAAAGAAAAAAAGTAACAATGCAAGATGATGGATACCTTAATTAGCTTGATTTAATCACTCTACAATATATACACATATCAAAATATTACACTGTGCCATAAATATATAAAATTATTTTACAGGGTTAATGTCATTGTTTAATGATCTCAAATGTTTTCTTTAAACTTTGGGTAGAAAACAGCATTCATTTCTCAAAAATTACTAGAGATAAATTACATATTCAGTCTGTAAGAGGGCAGCTACATATTACTTAGTACTTATAAAATAGTCCAGCCCCAAATTATGTATGTACAACCCTATAAATAGGACTATATGTGAGAATCAATTAAGAAGTCACATTAAACCCAAATACTTAATAGAACTGAAAAGTAATCTCTACTCATATCATTATATATGAATCTATTAGATGGTCAGACCATTATAAGGCATCCAGACTCTCGTGGACTTGTGACAAGGTGATTAAAGAAACTAAGACAGGGGATCAGCTATTTAGCTTCTCATACAACAATGCTATTCACATAGAATTAGCTTATCTTCAATTTCATGTGTATGTAACTTCCCTTACTATAAAAAACTGGGACTTTTCTCCATTTACAGGCACACTTTGGATATACTGCAGGTTCAGTTCCACACCACCACAATAAAGCAAATACAGTAAAGTGAGTCACATAAATGTTCTGGTTTCCCAGGGTAAATAAAAGTTATGTTTATGCTACAATTAGCCTATTAAGCATGCAACAGCATTATGTCTACAACAGTACATATCTTAATTTAAAAATACTTTATTCCTAGAAAAGTGCTAATGATTATCTGAGCCTTCAGCAAATCAAAATGTTTTGACACTGAAGGGACTTGCCTTGATGTTGATGGCTACTAACCGATCAGAGTGGTGGTTGCTGAAATTTGAGGTGGCTGCGTCAATTTCTTATTTATAATTATACTTTCATTTTTATTTATTTATTTATTTATTTATTTATTTATTTATTTATTTATTTATTTATTTATTTATTTTGAGACAGAGTCTCACTCTGTCGCCCAGGCTGGAGTGTAGTGGTGTAATCTTGGCTGACTGCAAGCATGCTCTGCCTCCCATGTTCACGCCATTCTCCTGCCTCAGCCTCCTGAGTAGCTGGGACTACAGGCACCCACCACCACCCCTGGCTAATTTTTTGTATTTTTAGTAGAGACAGGGTTTCACTGTGTTAGCCAGGATGGTCTCGATCTCCTGACCTTGTGATCTGCCTGCCTCAGCCTCCCAAAGTACTGGGATTACAAAGAAGACAACAATGAAGTCTGCCACATCGACAGACTCTTCCTTTCGCAAAAAAAAAGGTTTCTCTGTAGCAAGTGTAGAACTTCTCCAAAACTGGAGTCCATCCTCTCAAACTTTGTGTATTAGTATGTTCTCACGCTGCTAATAAACATATACCCGAGAGTGAGTAATTTATAAAGGAAAGTGGTTTAATTGACTAACAGTTGCACATGGCTGGAGAGGTCTCACAGTCATGTCAGAAGGCGAATGAGGAGCAAAGTCACGTCTTACATGGCAGCAGCCAAGAGAGCATGTGCAGAGGAACTCTCCTTTATAAAACCAGCAGATCTTGTGAGACTTATTCACCATCATGACAACAGCATGGGAAAAACCTGCCCCCATGATTCAATTATCTCCCACCAGGTCCCTCCCATGACACATGGGGATTATTACAATTCCAGGTGAGATGTGGGTGGGACACAGAGCCAAACCACATTATTCCACCTCTGGGACCTCTCAAATCACATTTCAAAACTGATCATGGCTTCCAACAGTCCCCCGAAGTCTTAAATCATTTTAGCATTAACTCAAAAGTCCACAGTCCAAAATGTCATCTGAGACAAGGCAAGTCCTTTCTGCCTACGAGCCTATAAAATCAAAAGCAAGTTCGTTACTTCCTAGATACAATGGGGCTACAGACATTGGGTAAATACACCCATTCCAAATGGGAGAAACTGGACAAAACAAGGGGCTACAGGCCCATGCCAGTCCAAAATCCAACAGGGCAGTCAAATCTTAAAGCTCCAAAATGATCTCCTTTGACTCCATGTCTCACATCCAGGTCATGCTGATCCAAGAGGTAGGCTCCCACAGCCTTGGGCAGATCTGCCCCTGTGGCTTTGCAGGGTACAGCCCCACTCCTGGCTGCTTTCATGGGCTGGTGGTGAGTGTCTGTGGCTTTTCCAGGTGCATGGTGCAAGCTATCAGTGGATTTACCATTCTGGGGTCTGGAGGATGGTGGCCCTCTTGTCACAGCTCCACTAGGCAGTGCCCCAGTGGGAACTCCGTGTGTGGGCTCTGACCTCACATTTCACTTCTGCACTACCCTAGCAGAGGTTCTCCATGAAGGCTCTGTCCTTGCAGCAGACTTCCACCTGGACATCCGGGTGTTTCCATACATCCTCTGAAGTCCAGGCAGAGGTTCCCAAACCTCAATTCTTACTTCTATGCACCCAAAGGCCCAATACCACATGGAAGCCTCCAAGGCTTGGGGTTTGCACCTTCTGAAGCAATGGCCTGAAATATACATTGGCCCATTTTAGCCATGGCTGGGACATAGGGTACCAAGTTTCAGGAACGTACAAAGCAGCAAGGTCCTAGTCCCAGCCCATAGAACCATTTTTTCCTCCTAGGCTTCCAGCCCTGTGATGGGTGGGGATGCTGTGAAGATCTCTGACCTTGCCTAGAGACATTCTTTCCATTGTCTTGGCGATTAACATTTAGCTCCTTACTTATGCAAATTTCTGCAGTTGGCTTGAATTTCTCCAGAGAAAATCGGTTTTTCTTTTCTATCACATCATCGGGTTGCAAATTTTCTGAGCTTTTATGCTCTGCTTTCCTTTTAAACATAAGTTCCAATTCTAAACCATATAGTTGTGAATACATAAAACTGAATGCCTTTAACAGCACCCAAGTCAGATCCTGAACAATTTGCTGCTTAGAAATTTCTTCCAACAGATACCCTAAACTATCTTTCTCAAGCTCAAAATTCCACATATCTCTAGGGCAGGGACCAAATGTCACTAGTCTCTTTGCTAAAATATAGCAAGAGTCACCTTTGCTCCAGTTCCCAACAAGTTCCTCGTCTCCATTAGAGATCACCTCAGCCTGGACTTTACTGTCCACATCACTATCCAGGATTTTGGTCAAAGCCATTCAACAAGACTCTAGGAAGTTCCAAACTTTCCCATATTTTCGTGTTTTCTTCTAAGCTCTCCAAACTGTTCCAACCTCTGCCTATCACCCAGTTCCAAAGTCACTTCCACATTTTCGGGTATCTTTACAGCAGCACCCCACTCTACCAGTACCCATTTATTCTATTAGTCTGCTCTCACACTTGTAACAAAAACATACCCGAGATTGGGTAATTTATAAAGGAAAGATGTTTAATTGACTCACAGTTCCACATGGCTGGGGAGGCCTCACAATCATGGCAAAAGGTGAATGAGGAACAAAGTCATGTCTTACATGGTGGCAGGCAAGACAGTACATGCAGGGTAACTTTCCTTTATAAAACATCAGATCTGAGTAGGGGGCAGAGCAAGATGGCCGAATAGGAACAGCTCCAGTCTCCAACTCCCGGCGCGAGCGACACTGAAGACTGGTGATTTCTGCATTTTCAACTGAGGTACTGGGGTCATCTCACTAGGGAGTGCCGGACAATTGGTGCTGGTCAGCTGCTGCAGCCCGACCAGCGAGAGCTGAAGCAGGGCGAGGCATTGCCTCACCTAGGAAGTGCAAGGGGGAAGGGAATCCCTTTTCCTAGCCAGGGGAACTGAGACACACAACAACTGGAAAATCGGGTAACTCCCACCCCGATACTGCGCTTTAAGCAAACGGGCACACCAGAAGATTACACCCACACCTGGCCGGGAGGGTCCCACGGCCACGGAGCCTCCCTCATTGCTAGCACAGCAGTCTGCGATCTAACCGCAAGGCAGCAGCGAGGCTGGGGTGGGGGGGCGCCCACCATTGCTGAGGCTTAAGTAGGTAAACAAAGCCGCTGGGAAGCTCGAACTGGGTGGAGCTCACAGCAGCTCAAGGAAACCTGCCTGTCTCTGTAGACTCCACCTCTGGGGACAGGGCACAGCTAAACAACAACAAAAAAAAGCAGCAGAAACCTGTGCAGATGCGAACGACTCTGTCTGACAGCTTTGAAGAGAGCAGTGGATCTCCCAACACGGAGGTTCAGATCTGAGAACGGACAGACTGCCTGCTCAAGTGGGTCCCTGACCCCTGAGTAGCCTCACTGGGAGACATCCCCCACTAGGGGCAGTCTGACACCCCACACCTCACAGGGTGGAGTACACCCCTGAGAGGAAGCTTCCACAGTAAGAATCAGACAGATATACTCGCTGTTCAGCAATATTCTATCTTCTGCAACCTCTGCTGCTGATACCCAGGCAAACAGGGTCTGGAGTGGACCTCAAGCAATCTCCAACAGACCTACAGCTGAGGGTCCTGACTATTAGAAGGAAAACTATCAAACAGGAAGAACACCTATACCAAAACCCCATCAGTACGTCACCATCATCAAAGACCAGAGGCAGATAAAACCACAAAGATGGGGAAGAAGCAGGGCAGAAAAGCTGGAAATTCAAAAAATAAGAGCGCATCTCCCCCTGCAAAGGAGCGCAGCTCATCGCCAGCAACGGATCAAAGCTGGTCAGAGAATGACTTTGATGAGATGAGAGAAGAAGGCTTCAGTCCATCAAACTTCTCAGAGCTAAAGGAGGAATTACGTACCCAGTGCAAAGAAACTAAAAATCTTGAAAAAAGAGTGGAAGAATTGACAGCTAGAATAATTAATGCAGAGAAGGTCATACACGAAATGACAGAGATGAAAACCATGACACGAGAAATACGTGACAAATCCACAAGCTTCAGTAACCGACTCGATCAACTGGAAGAAAGAGTATCAGCGATTGAGGATCAAATGAATGAAATGAAGCGAGAAGAGAAACCAAAAGAAAAAAGAAGAAAAAGAAATGAACAAAGCCTGCAAGAAGTATGGGATTATGTAAAAAGACCAAATCTACGTCTAATTGGGGTGCCTGAAAGTGACGGGGAAAATGGAACCAAGTTGGAAAACACTCTTCAGGATATCATCCAGGAGAACTTCCCCAACCTAGTAGGGCGGGCCAACATTCAAATTCAGGAAATACAGAGAACACCACAAAGATACTCCTCAAGAAGAGCAACTCCAAGACACATAATTGCCAGATTCACCAAAGTTGAAATGAAGGAAAAAATCTTAAGGGCAGCCAGAGAGAAAGGTCGGGTTACCCACAAAGGGAAGCCCATCAGACTAACAGCAGACCTCTCGGCAGAAACTCTACAAGCCAGAAGAGAGTGGGGGCCGATATTCAACTTTCTTAAAGAAAAGAATTTTCAACCCAGAATTTCATATCCAGCCAAACTAAGTTTCATCAGTGAAGGAGAAATAAAATCCTTTACAGATAAGCAAATGCTTAGAGATTTTGTCACCACCAGGCCTGCCTTACAAGAGACCCTGAAGGAAACCCTAAACATCGAAAGGAACAACCGGTAGCAGCCATTGCAAAAACATGCCAAAATGTAAAGACCATCGAGGCTAGGAAGAAACTGCATCAACTAACGAGCAAAATAACTAGTTAATATCATAATGGCAGGATCAAGTTCACACATAACAATATTAACCTTAAATGTTAATGGACTAAATGCTCCAATTAAAAGACACAGACTGGCAAACTGGATGAAGAGTCAAGACCCATCAGTCTGCTGTATTCAGGAGACCCATCTCACATGCAGAGACATACATAGGCTCAAAATAAAGGGATGGAGGAAGATCTACTAAGCAAATGGAGAACAAAAAAAAGCAGGGGTTGCAATCCTAGTCTCTGATAAAATAGACTTTAAACCATCAAAGATCAAAAGAGACAAAGAAGGCCATTACATAATAGTAAAGGGATCAATTCAACAGGAAGAGCTAACTCTCCTAAATATATATGCACCCAATATAGGAACACCCAAATTCATAAAGCAAGTCCTTAGAGACTTACAAAGAGACTTAGACTCCCATACAATAATAATGGGAGACTTCAACACTCCACTGTCAACATTAGACAGATCAATGAGACAGAAAGTTAACAAGGATATCCAGGAATTGAACTCATCTCTGCACCACGCGGACCTAATAGACATCTATAGAACTCTCCACCCCAAATCAACAGAATATACATTCTTCTCAGCACCACATCACACTTAGTCCAAAATTGACCACATAGTTGGAAGTAAAGCACTCCTTAGCAAATGCAAAAGAACAGAAATTATAACAAACTGTCTCTCAGACCACAGTGCAATCAAACTAGAACTCAGGACTAAGAAACTCAATCAAAACCACTCAACTACATGGAAACTGAACAACCTGCTCCTGAATGACTACTGGGTACATAACGAAATCAAGGCAGAAATAAAGATGTTCTTTGAAACCAATGAGAACAAAGATACAACATACCAGAATCTCTGGGACACATTTAAAGCAGTGTGTAGAGGGAAATTTATAGCACTAAATGCCCACAAGAGAATGCTGGAAAGATCTAAAATTGACATTCTAACATCACAATTAAAAGAACTGGAGAAGCAAGAGTAAACACATTCAAAAGCTAGCAGAAGGCAAGAAATAACTAAGATCAGAGCAGAACTGAAGGAGATAGAGACACAAAAAACCCTCCAAAAAATCAATGAATCCAGGAGTTGGTTTTTTGAAAAGATCCACAAAATTGACAGACTGCTAGCAAGACTAATAAAGAAGAAAAGAGAGAAGAATCAAATAGATGCAATAAAAAATGATAAAGGGGATATCACCACCGACCCCACAGAAATACAAACTACCATCAGAGAATACTATAAACACCTCTACGCAAATCAACTAGAAAATCTAGAAGAAATGGATAATTTCCTGGACACTTACACTCTTCCAAGACTAAACCAGGAAGAAGTTGAATCCCTGAATAGACCAATAGCAGGCTCTGACATTGAGGCAATAATTAATAGCCTACCAACCAAAAAAAGTCCAGGACCAGATGGATTCACAGCTGAATTCTACCAGAGGTACAAGGAGGAGCTGGTACCATTCCTTCTGAAACTATTTTAATCACTAGAAAAAGAGGGAATCCTCCCTAACTCATTTTATGAGGCCAACATCATCCTGATACCAAAGCCTGGCAGAGACACAACAAAAAAAGAAAATTGTAGACCAATATCCCTGATGAACATCGATGCAAAAATCCTCAATAAAATACTGGCAAACCGGATTCAGCAGCACATCAAAAAGCTTATCCACCATGATCAAGTGGGCTTCATCCCTGGGATGCAAGGCTGGTTGGTTCAACATTCGCAAATCAATAAACGTCATCCAGCATATAAACAGAACCAAAGACAAGAACCACATGATTATCTCAATAGATGCAGAAAAGGCTTTTGACAAAATTCAACAGCCCTTCATGCTAAAAACGCTCAATAAATTCGGTATTGATGGAACGTACCTCAAAATAATAAGAGCTATTTATGACAAACCCACAGCCAATATCATACTGAATGGGCAAAAACTTGAAAAATTCCCTTTGAAAACTGGCACAAGACAGGGATGCCCTCTCTCACCACTCCTATTCAACATAGTCTTGGAAGTTCTGGCTAGGGCAATCAGGCAAGAGAAAGAAATAAAGTGTATCCAGTTAGGAAAAGAAGAAGTCAAATTGTCCCTGTTTGCAGATGACATGATTGTATATGTAGAAAACCCCATTGTCTCAGCCCAAAATCTCCTTCAGCTGATAAGCAACTTCAGCAAAGTCTCAGGATACAAAATTAATGTGCAAAAATCACAAGCATTCTTATACACCAGTAACAGACAAACAGAGAGCCAAATCTTGAATGAACTTCCATTCACAATTGCTTCCAAGAGAATAAAATACCTAGGAATCCAACTTACAAGGGATGTGAAGGACCTCTTCAAGGAGAACTACAAACCACTGCTCAGTGAAATAAAAGAGGACACTAACAAATGGAAGAACATACCATGCTCATGGATAGGAAGAATCAATATCATGAAAATGGCCATACTGCCCAAGGTTATTTCTAGATTCAATGCCATCCCCATCAAGCTACCAATGAGTTTCTTCACAGACTTGGAAAAAACTGCTTTAAAGTTCATATGGAACCAAAAAAGAGCCCGCATTGCCAAGACAATCCTAAGTCAAAAGAAGAAAGCTGGAGGCGTCACGCTACCTGACTTCAAACTATACTACAAGGCTACAGTAACCAAAACAGCATGGTACTGGTACCAAAACAGGGATATAGACCAATGGAACAGAACAGAGTCCTCAGAAATAATACCACACATCTACAGCCATCTGATCTTTGACAAACCTGAGAGAAACAAGAAATGGGGAAAGGATTCCCTATTTAATAAATGGTGCTGGGAAAATTGGCTAGCCATAAGTAGAAAGCTGAAACTGGATCCTTTCCTTACTCCTTATACGAAAATTAATTCAAGATGAATTAGAGACTTAAATGTTAGACCTAATACCATAAAAACTCTAGAAGAAAACCTAGGTAGTACCATTCAGGACATAGGCATGGGCAAGGACTTCATGTCTAAAACACCAAAAGCAACGGCAGCAAAAGCCAAAATTGATAAATGGGATCTCATTAAACTAAAGAGCTTCTGCACAGCAAAAGAAACTACCATCAGAGTGAACAGGCAACCTACAGAATGGGAGAAAATTTTTGCAATCTACTCATCTGACAAAGGGCTAATATCCAGAATCTACAAAGAACTCAAACAAATTTACAAGAAAAAAACAAACCCTATCAAAAAGTGGGCAAAGGATATGAACAGACATTTCTCAAAAGAAGACATTCATACAGCCAACAGACACATGAAAAAATGCTCATCATCACTGGCCATCAGAGAGATGCAAATCAAAACCACAAGGAGATACCATCTCACACCAGTTAGAATGGCAATCATTAAAAAGTCAGGAAACAACAGGTGCTGGAGAGGATGTGGAGAAATAGGAACACTTTTACACTGTTGGTGGGATTGTAAACTAGTTCAACCATTATGGAAAACAGTATGGCAATTCCTCAAGGATCTAGAACTAGATGTACCACATGACCCAGCCATCCCACTACTGGGTATATACCCAAAGGATTATAAATCATGCTGCTATAAAGACACATGCACACGTATATTTATTGCGGCACTATTCACGATAGCAAAGACTTGGAATCAACCCAAATGTCCATCTGTGACAGACTGGATTAAGAAAATGTGGCACATATATACCATGGAATATTATGCAGCCATAAAAAAGGATGAGTTTGCGTCCTTTGTAGGGACATGGATGCAGCTGGGGGGGCTGTAGGGACATGGATGTAGGGACATGGATGCAACCATCATTCTCAGCAAACTATCACAAGAACAGAAAACCAAACACCGCATGTTCTCACTCATAGGTGGGAACTGAACAATGACATCACTTGGACTCGGGAAGGGGAACATCACACATTGGGGCCTATCATGGGGAGGGGGGAGGGGGGAGGTATTGCATTGGGAGTTATACCTGATATAAATGACGAATTGATGGGTGCTGACGAGTTGATGGGTGCAGCACACCAACATGGCACAAGTATACATATGTAACAAACCTGCATGTTATGCACATGTACCCTACAACTTAAAGTATAAAAAAAAAAAAAAATCAGATCTTGTGAGACTTATTCACTATCACAACAACAGCATGGGAAAAACCAGCCCCCATGGTTCAATTACCTCCCACTGGGTCCCTCCCATGACATGTGGGGGTTATCACACTTCAAGGTAAGATTCGGGTGAGACACAGAGCCAAACTATATCACCTTGCTACTGCTCTATAATAAAGTTCATGGAATATTCCAAATCTTTGTTGTCATTTCAACAATTTTCACAGCATCTTCACCAGGATTAGACCACATCTCAAGAAACCATTTTCTTTGCTCATTCACAGAGGCAAGTCCTCGGCAAGTTTTAACATGAAATTGCAGCAATTCAGTCTTATCTTTAGGCTCCATTTCTAATTGCAGTTTTCTTGCTATTTCACCACCTCTGCAGCTACTTCCATCACTGAAATCTTGAATAGCTTGAGGTCATCCATGAAAGCTGGAATTAACTTTTCCAAACTCCTGCTAATGTTGATATTTTTACCTCTTCCCATGAATCACAAATGTTCTTAATGGCATCTAGAATGGTATATCCTTTCCAGAAAGTTTTCAATTCACTTTGCCCAGATCCATCAGAGGAATCACTATCTATGGCAGCCATACATAGCCTTATAAGATGTATTTCTTAAATAATAAGATGTGAAAGTCAAAATTACTCCTTGATCCATGGACTACAGAATGGATGCTGTGTTAGCTGGCATAAAAACATTCATCTCCTTGTAAATCTCCATCAGACCTCTTGGGTGACTCGGTACATTGTCAATGAGCAGTAATATTTTGAAACAAATGTTTTTTTCTAACCAGTCGGTCTCAATAGTGAGTTTAAAGTATTCAGTAAACCATGCTACAAACAGATGTGTTGTCATCTAGGCTTTGCTGTTCCCCTTACATAACACAAGTAGATTTAGCATAATTCTTAAGGGCCCTAGTGTTTTCAGAATGGTAAATGAGCACTGCCTTCAACTTCAAGTCACCAGCCGCATTAGCCCCTAACAAAAGGGCCAGCCTATCCTTTGAAGTTTTGAAGCCAGACATTGACTTCTCTGTAACTATCAAAGTCCTAGATGGTATCTTCTTCCAATAAAAGGCTATTTCATCTCCATTGAAAATCTGAGACTTAAATGTTAGACCTAATACCATAAAAACCCTAGAAGAAAATCTAGGTAGTACCATTCAGGACATAGGCATGGGCAAGGACTTCATGTCTAAAACACCAAAAGCAACGGCAGCAAAAGCCAAAATTGACAAATGGGATCTCATTAAACTAAAGAGCTTCTGCACAGCAAAAGAAACTACCATCAGAGTGAACAGGCAACCTACAGAATGGGAGAAAATTTTTGCAATCTACTCATCTGACAAAGGGCTAATATCCAGAATCTACAAAGAACTCAAACAAATATACAAGAAAAAAACAAACAACCCTATCAAAAAGTGGGGAAAGGATATGAACAGACATTTCTCAAAAGAAGACATTCATACAGCCAACAGACACATGAAAAAATGCTCATCATCACTGGCCATCAGAGAAATGCAAATCAAAACCACAATGAGATACCATCTCACACCAGTTAGAATGGCAATCATTAAAAAATCAGGAAACAACAGTTGTTGGAGAGGATGTGGAGAAATAGGAACACTTTTACACTGTTGGTGGGATTGTAAACTAGTTCAACCATTATGGAAAACAGTATGGCAATTCCTCAAGGATCTAGAACTAGATGTACCATATGACCCAGCCATCCCACTACTGGGTATATACCCAAAGGATTATAAATTATTATACTACAAAGACACCTGCACACGTATGTTTATTGCAGCACTATTCACAATAGCAAAGACTTGGAATCAACCCAAATGTCCATCTGTGACAGATTGGATTAAGAAAATGTGGCACATATACACCATGGAATACTATGCAGCCATAAAAAAGGATGAGTTTGCGTCCTTTGTAGGGACATGGATGCAGCTGGAAACCATCATTCTTAGCAAACTATCACAAGAAGAGAAAACCAAACACCGCATGTTCTCACTCATAGGTGGGAACTGAACAATGACATCACTTGGACTCGGGAAGGGGAACATCACACATTGGGGCCTATCATGGGGAGGGGGGAGGGGGGAGGGATTGCATTGGGGAGTTATACATGATATAAATGATGAATTGATGGGTGCTGACGAGTTGATGGGTGCAGCACACCAACATGGCACAAATATACATATGTAACAAACCTGCACGTTATGCACATGTACCCTAGAACTTAAAGTATAATAAAAAAGAAAAAAAAAGAAAAAAAGAAAATCTGTTGTTCAGTGTAACCACCTTCATCAATTATCCTAGCTACATCTTCTAGATCACCTGCTACACCTTGTACATCATCATTTCCCACTTCACCTTGCACTTTTATGTTATGGAGACGGCTTCTTTCCTTAAACCTCATGAACCAATCTTTGCTAACTTCCAACTTTTCTGCTACAGCTTCCTTACTTTTCTCAACTTTAAAAGAATTGATGATAGTTAAGGCCTTACTCTGGATTAAGCTCTGTCTTAAGGGAATGTTGTAGTTTGGTCTTCTATACAGACCACTAAAACTTGCTCCATCTCAGCAGTAAGGCTGTTTTGTCTTCTCATAATCTGTGTGTTCACAAAGAGCACTTTCAGTTTCCGTCAAAAACTTTTCTGCTGCATTCACAACTTGGCTAACTGTTTGCACAAGAGGCCTATCTTTTGGCTTATGTGGTATTTCAACATGCCTTCCTCATTAAGCTTAATCCTTTGCAGCTTTTGATTTAAAGTGAGAGATGTGCAACTCTTTCTTCCACCTAACACTTAGAGGCCATTCTAGGGTTAGTAACTGACCCAATTTCAGTATTTTTGTGACTCAGGGAACAAGGAGGCCTGAGGAGAGGGAAAGAGACTAGGGAACAGCTGGTCCATGGACTAAACCACACATAACATTTATTCTTTGCTGTCTTATATGGGTGTGGTTCATGGTGCATGGTACAATTACAACAGCAAGGTCAAACATAACTGATCACAGATTACCATAATATACAATAGTAATGAAAAAGCTTGAAATATTAAAAGAAATATCAAAATGTGACACAGAAACATTAAGTAAGCATATAATGTTGGAAAAATGGTGCCAACAGATTTGCTCAATTCAGTGTTTCCCCAAACCTTGAACTTGTAAAAAATGTAGTATCTGTGAAGCACAAGAAAATGAAGCACAACAAAACGTATGCCTATATGCATCTGGCAAATTCTTCAATATTCTGGGTAAAAGCAAGCATATCCTCACATCTCAAGATATGCTGCCTTGAGAAAAGAGGCTGGAAAAGATATAAAGAAACATAATAATGTATGACTATTTGCGATTATTATAGATATGAAAGAGATACAAAATTTGTCTAACTAGTTTTCCACTCCAGAGTAATACTCAAATATGTTGCTTGAAGCTTCTTAAGACAAACAAATCATAAAATAAGATCATGTCTTCTGCACAATTAAGTAAAACACTGAAGTATGTTAAGCAATCTAATCATTTTTTTATTCTGGGCCTGAAAAACAAGGCAGTTCTAGAACAAAAATTTTTCCTACTAATAAAAATAGAGCTTTAAGGCTAAAACTTTGAGGTTCTAATCAGAATCATCTCTTTATAATATATATAATGGTCAAAGCCACAGTCCACTAAAAAATTTGGCAACCCAAACTTACACAATTAAAATAAATACAGTGCCACGTGACCTGATCTCCCAAAGCCTGGAATTTTGACCTTTACTGAAGTCATCCCAATTCAAATGCTAAAAATAACTGCTTTAGCTGAACAAAATATCAAACTCAATTCTCAGTGTATGTTCCATACAAATATTTAGCATGAGCTTATTTATTCAACAAATAGATATTGTGCCTATCAGGCTATGACGCTTACCAGGCAATGAAGATATAAAGGTGACAAAGATGAACACAGTGCCTCTCCTTAAGGGGCTTAAGACAAGTAAAGAAGACAAACAATGACTAAATAATTACAAAAAAGTCATTATCTGAAAGTAGAGAGAGATATTTCAACAAATCTATGGAGTCAGGGAAGGCCTTCCGAGTTCAGAGCTAATGTCTTTGACATAAAAATCTTCAAGGCTATCATATAAGAGAACCGTATTTCTGTAAATTACTGTTGCTCACTTCCATCAGTTAAATTATTCTTATAACACATACAGGTTAATTTACATGCCAGGCTTATGCTCAGCAGCATATTATACTTAAAAGAGATTTTATAAATCAGAAGTTCTTAGCTATAGTTTTAAACATCGAAATGAATCATTTCTAACACTTCAGGAAAATCAAAAACAATAAATGGGCTGGGTGTAGTGGCTCACGACTGTATTCCCAGTACTTTGGGAAGCTCAGGCAGGCGGAACTTGAGGTCAGGAGTTTCAGAGCAGCTTGGCTAACATAGTGAAACCCTGTCTCTACTAAAAATATAAAAAACTTAGCTGGTCACGGTGGCAGGCGCCTGTAATCCTAGCTACTTGGGAGGCTAAGGTGGAACAATCGCTTAAACCTGGGAGGAAGAAGTTCCAGTGACAGAGATCACGCCACTGCACTCCAGCTTGGGCAATGGGGCGACACTATGTCTCAAAATAATAATAATAATAATAATAATAATAATAATAATAATAAATGAAGTGGCAGCATAGGTTTAAAATAAAATTTCTTTTTCTTTTTTGAGACAAGTCATGCCCTGTCCCCTAGGCTGAAATGGTATGGTGCAATAATAGCCCACAGCAGCCTTGAATTCCTGGGCTCACGTGATTCTCCTATCTCAGCCCCACTGAGTAGCTGGGACTACAGGTACATGCCACTAAAATAATATTTCTGAAAAATGGCAGATTGACCCCACGATTCTCTTTCAACATCTTCGTCCCCTAACCACATTAAATTCACACTAAAGGAGTATGAAAAGGTAAAAATACAAAAGAGCTAAGATACAGAAAAGGAGTGGAAACTAAAACACTCAAGATAATTTATAAAATTTTTACAAAATTGAAGAGATGGAGGAGTCATAACTGACTTAAGAGAACAGAGGCACTACCTGAGTTCTGCAGAGAAGACCAAATGGAAGTAAGGTATTAATATTTGCTATACAGAATCCCAAAATGGACAAGGCCTTGGGAACTATGGAGCTATGGAGTCAGAGTAAGTAGTGGGGCTAAAAGCAGAGGATGAGATAACAATACCTAAGTATATCAGCAGATACTCACTAACATACATACTCTTACATACATGTGCACATGTGTCTGCTTCCAGAAGACTACAGCACCTCCCATCTCTCCTATTTTTTGTAGAAGTTCAACAGCATCAGAGAAAAAGAGCTATAAAATACTGACATTTGGACGCTACATTAATAAAAAACCCAGATCACCAAACGAAAGGACATGTTATGCACAGAGACCTTCTGAGAGGTTCTCAAGTAACAGACAGGTACCAATCACAAATATGTGAGGAAAACCTCCAAAATGAAAGCAAGAGCTTACAGAATCAAACAGAAATAAAAAGGAACCTGGAAGAAAAAAAGCAATGCACAGAGAAGGCCAAAGTTATAATTTATATCCTTAGAAGGCAAAACAAAGTTATAATTTATAGCCTTAGAAGGCAAAACAAAGATATAATTTATATCCCTACAGCAAAAAGAGAAAATATAGCAGCCATGAAGCAAAATAGAATGCTATAACTCATGAACATCAGAGAACACAAAATCGTTCTTTGAATTAAAAAAGTAGAACAGTAGAAATAAAAAAAAATTCAGTAGGAAGGTTGTAAGATAAAGTCTAGGATATCTCCTATAAAAACAAACAGACGAAAAGATTTTTAAAAAATGAAATATAAGAATGATTAGAATTAGATTAGGATCTGTCAGGAAATTTAACTTCAAACAAACAGCAGTTCCCAGAAAAAGAGAACAGAAAGAGGGAGAAGAGAAAAATCATTAAAGAAATAATACAAGAAAATTACACAGAATTTTTTAGACATGGATTTCCATATTGAAAGGCCTCTTAAAAACCTAGTACAATCAATGAAAAAATACCCACACCGAAGCTCATTACTGCGAAAATTTCAAGTACCAGAGATAAAGAGAAGATCATAACAGTTTTTGGAGAGGGAAATACAAAAGACACGACAATCAGAATGCAGGACTAGAGGCTAGGGAAGGGTAAGACACAGGACTTTAGCATTATTTGACTTCTAAAACAACGAACAGAAATTTTCATAAACATTAAGCAATAATAACATAAGTGCACAAAAGTAGACAATAAATAAATGGAAAATATATATATATAGAGAGAGAGAGAGAGAGAAAGAGAAATTGAGAGAGAGAGAGAGATGGAGTTTCGCTCTTGTCACCCAGGCTGGAGAGCAGAGGTGTGATTTTGGCTCACTGCAACTTCTGCCTCCCAGGTTCAAGGGATTCTCCTGTCTCAGCCTCGCCAGTAGCTGAGATTACAAGCGCCCACCACCACGTGCCCAGCTGATTTTTGTATTTTTAGTAGAGATGAGGTTTCGCCATGTTGGCCAGGCTTGTCTCGAACTCCTGACCTCAGGTGATCTACCTGCCTTGACCTCCCAAAGGGCTGGGATTGCAGGCATAAGCCACCACGCCCACCCAAAAAATAAACGTATTGAACGTTCTTTAGTAGTACCATTGTTTTAAATATACTGTGTTAACTCATTTAACTCTCATAACACCCTAGGAGACTATTAGCCTCATTTCACAGGTGAGGAAACTGGCATTGACAGGTCAAGTAATTTCTCCATAATGACACACAAGTAGCAAGTGGTGGAGTCAAAGTTCTAGTTTTCTGAACGTGGTCTTTTTAAAAACTGTGCGATACCATCTTTCAACTGTAAAAGCAAAATTAATTTCAAGAAAGAAAAGAAAATACTACTTGAATTCCCTACCTTGCTGATCTGTTCCCAGCTCAACTATGGTTAATCAAAAGTTCTGTCATCACGAATAACACTATGCTCCTTGCCAAGCCACAAAAGAGTATGTGTATGTGTGAAGGGGGTGGGGGTGGAGGTTTGAGGGTATTTCCTAGTATTTTGAATATTCATGTATAAAAGGACTTTATGTTATGTGCTTGTGATCTGCTGATGGTCCATAAAGCAGATTCTGTAACCTAATTGTACTGACAACCTCCACCAAAGGAACTGATGAACTTACATCAGATCACCACTGTGTATTAAGAAAAGAACAAAGGCTATATAAATTGCATTAAAGTTAAAAACAGCATAGCTCCCTGTTTCCTAAATTATTTTCATCTACGCCTTTCACACTCTTCGAGTCTTGAAAGGAAAATCTCCCTAGACAATTTTCCTAATCATTTACATGACTATTAAATATACTGATGTGACAAAAAAAACCATGCTCCTTTACTCACTGTTGCCTTTCACACACCTTTACCTTATATTATTAACTACATAAGGACAGTTGAACATTTTCATGTGACTTTCTTCTGAAGGAGTTAGCGTCATTCACAGCCTCCTACATTTGCTACCCTATCCATTTTGTGTTTTATTGTACCTACTGATGGGATTCTGGCTTTAGTCGGGGAGAGAAAGAGAGAGAAATACATGTCTCTTTTTCAACAATTTTTTTTTTTTTCTTTTCCAACCTGGTAACATCATCATTCCTTGGGTATAAGGAGGTTAGCATGCAGGTTTAGCATTTCCTTTCTTGGGACTAATAAATTCCCATATGCTAATGCAGTGGCTTTTGAGATCTCAGACCACTGCTTCGAAACTCATCCTAATGCAACAGACCTCCTGGGTCATTTGCTGTCGCCCTGCGCAATCTAGGTGTTCCTTTCCCCCACACCTACAGCGGTCCACTTTCTGCCTGTCATGTCCTTCATTTCTGAATCTTTTTTGTAAGAGGGGAGGGGTGCTGGTTTTGGGTTTGTAACGATACTTGGTAGCTGCAGCCACCTTTAAGGTCCTGATGCATCAGTGACAGCATCACCTGTTTTCCCAACACGTGGGTGACCGGATCCCAGGCTGTCCGGTCTAGGTGTCAGCCTCGCTCACGGGAAGTTCCCCACCCGCGGCCACAGCGCCCGCACCGTCCCACATCCTCCAGGGTCCTGCGCACCAGGCACGAAGGTCACAGCCCCCGCGCAGGAGTGACGCGCGCCCGCGTACTCACCGTCTCCTTGGCAGCCGCCACCGGGATGGGCAGCATCCCCCGGCCCCGGGGCGGGTCCTCGGGCTCCGCGACCGCGTTCTCCGAGGGCCGCCCGGTCGCCGTCGAGCGGGCCCTGGGGTCCCCGTATAGCTGGTAGCACACCAGGCCGACCAGCCCCCCGCCGGCCGCCGCCGCCACGCTCAGCTCCCCCCAGCGCCGCCGCCGCCTCCACGCCGCCTCCGCCACAGCCCTCTCCTCATCCTCCCGGGAGGAGAAGGGCCGGCCAGGAAGGCCCGGGGCCGCCCCCGCAGGCCGCCCCCACGGCCCAAGGAGGGGCTGGTGAGCGCAGAGTGGAGGCAGCAGCCGGGGTGGCGGCCACAGGAGCCTTCGCAGCGCAGCCATCGCTGTGGCTGCCCACTTCAGAGCTGGGAGGGGGCGGAGAACGGAGGGGCGGGGGCGGAGGGGGGGCGCCGAAGCCTCGCGAGAAGTCGGTTCCGCGAGCTTCGCGGCCGGCCGAGAGCGACCCGTATACTCGCGCGGCCACGGGGACCCGCGACGCCACCTTCAGCGCAGGGGACTCCGGGCTCGGCCGGGGAAGAGCCTAGAAGAGGCGGCGGATCCCGGCTGCTCCACGGCCCCGAACCCCCAGCCCAACCACGCAGTCATAAATTACCGCACCGGCCCCGGCGACACCTGGCTACGCGGCAGGGCGACACCTCGGGCACAGCGGAGTCAGCAGAACTGAGGCGTGACAGAGTGCGGGGCTGCCGGGCGCCCCAGGCTGTCTGGGGCCCGTGCCGCTGCTACGGGTGGGGTGGGTCTCCGAGCAGGAGTCAGCGCCCGTCTGGGACACTCACATCCCCTAACGGTCTCCTGACCTCCAGACTCAAGGTCGTGAACGATTTGCAATTGTATCTTCACATATATGACAAAAATGAGGTATAAGCATTTGGCTCAAGTCATAACGATTGCAAATTAAGGCAAACAGTTTGACGACTCAAAGGCAGCTTTGATGGGAGAAGGCTAATGCTGTTTTTTAGAAACATTAGCACACCCGCGGTCACTTAATTCAACAAATCGGAACTGTCTTGTGTCTATAAAACGAAGGATTTAAAAACTTCTGTGAATAAGATAAAATCTTGAATGATACCCTGATTTTTGAGGGAAGGGCTGTTGATACAAATATAAAATACAGAAATGATAAGCGTATTGTGTCATCTTTTTGTTTTTGCTATACTTTTTGTTTGCTATATTGTCAGTATCAGTTTTTATGAGAAAGTGCAGATGAAGTTCCTATCAGTTTCTCTCCCCAGACCCCGATTTCGGTAACTTGAATTATGTTAGCTTTCTTCTTCATAGTATGGAATGGTGCCGGGAGCCCCTAAAATATTGTGGATCTAAGGGGATAGACAACTAAATACAGTGGTCTCAGTAGGGCTGCAGTGACAAGAGAATACAAGATCAGTTGATTCTGGCAATTATAAAGACTAAAGGCTTTCAGTGACGACTAAATGAGTTTTTTTCTAGCTCATGTCCTGCAATTTCTATTCCTAACACCTTGCATGTAAGTAGCCCATCAGGTACACCCCGTTACCTCTTGTTTTGATAGAGGTTAATGGCATTTTGCTTTCTTAAAGCTGCTAAAAGTGATAAAAAGAAAAATCTTCTGTAGCACATGAACAAATTGTGTCTATTTTAAAACCCGTCTCTGGGTTTTTTTCAGTTTCAGCCTGTTGGTTTTATGTAATCAATGCCTAAGGAAGACTCGGTGATAGCTTCTTGCTTTATCACCAAATTTTCCTCCATTTATGCTTTCTCTATATTCTGGAAAATGTTAGTTTCCCCAAATTAATTATTTTCTGGGTAATAATTATATATATTATATATAACATAATAATTATATTGACCGGGCGCGGTGGCTCACGCTTGTAATCCCAGCACTTTGGGAGGCCGAGACAGGCAGCATGAGGTCAGGAGATCGAGCCCATCCTGGCTAACACAGTGAAACCCGTCTCTACTAAAAATATAAGAAATAAAAAGACAGGTGTGGTGGCATGCGCTTGTAGTCCCCACTACTCAGGAGGCTGGGGTGGGAGAATCGCTTGAACCCGGGAGGTGGAGGTTGCAGTGAGCTGAGACTGCGCCGCTGTACTCCAGCCTGGGTGACAGAGCGAAACTCTGTCTCAAAATAATAATAATAATAATAATAATAATAATAATAATAATAGTTCTGACATTGTTTACTTTGAACTGAACATGATTTCCTGATTTTCTCGTAAATTCTCAGTATAGCCTAATGTTGGAATTCTTGGACAGACTTATCAATTTTTATTAGTTGCATGTTAAAAGCTGAGTAGCTCTAGGTGAAAGAGCGAGGCTCTGTCTCAAAAAAAAAAAAAAAAAAAAAAAAAAAAAAAAAGCTAAGTAGCTCTAAACAGGATTAGGGAGGTAATACAATAACATCACATTACAGATGAGGAAAATGGCATTCTTTGTCTAAGGTGACAAATACACAGACGTATAGATTTCTATGTAGTGTCTCTACAGTTTTCTAAATTTGATAGAGCTCCTGCAAACATGCAAACAATTTCTCTGGTTAGAAGCTAAGTACTGATGTGAGAAGGGCTAAGTTGAGGTGTGTAGAGCAGTCAGAGAGCTTTGGATAAAATACCTCTCATGTGCAAAAGTAACTTTACTAATAATTTTCAACAGTACCTTCCCTCTAAAGGCCAAATTTCCTTAAGAATAGTTACTGTTTTCTTCCCATGTTTGATGCTCTTTAACTATAGCTACACAAAAATAACCAAATTCCCTTGTTATGTGGATATTTTTCTGAGTTTAATTTCCAGAGGAAAATTTTTTAAAAAATGCGATATTAGAAATTTGGAATCTTTTTTTTTTGAAATTTCAGATATTGTTGGACCAATATAGAGTCAGCCCAATATCCCTTATCTTTTATGTCAGTTCTACTGAGCATTAAGAATAACCCCCAAAATGCCCCTACTCCACAGTGAGAGCCCACACCTTGAAATAAATATCCACTTAACATTCACTATGGTCTAGATAAAAAGAAATATTGTGAAACATTAAAAATGTTTAAAACAGCGGGAATTCAGCCAAAAAGCGTTTTTTAGGAAAGCATATACCTCGGTGGATAAGTAATAAATTAGAAGTCAAGAAACCTGGACTCTAGCCTTGGATTTTCTACATTTTAGTTATAATGCTTTGGAAGCCACAGTCTCTAAAATAGTGGAGTTGAAATCGGTGATCACCTCTGAACGCATGTTTCTAACGAAGTAAAATGCTCCAAGTATATCAGTAAACCATAGAAAGATACTTCATAGCATTTTTCATATATCATTTCTCTTCTGAAAATCTACACTTGGCCTGTGATTGCTTTCTTCTTTCAACTTAAAATTCCATCCCCTGACCACACAGGGTAATGTCTGTAATCCCAGCACTTTGGGTGGCCAAGCTGAGTTGATCACTCAGGAGTTCGAGACCAACCTGGGCAACATGGCAAAACTCCATCTCTACAAAAAATACAAAAATTAGCCAGGCATGGTGGTGCATGCCTATGGTCCCAGCTACTTGGGAGGCTGAAATGGAAGGATTGCTTGAAGCAGAGAAAAGGAGGTTGCAGTGAGCCATCATTGAGCCACTGCATTCCAGCCTGGGTGACAGAGCAAAACTCTGTTTAAAAAAAAAAAGAAAAAGAAAAAAAAATTAATTCCCTTATCTAATTATTTTGAGCTTCTGCATTTAAAATTGCAAATATATTAGTAATTTTGAAAAGTTTGAAAATGTAAAATATAAGTGTAATAGGCAGGAATGTCTTGTTTAACAAAACTTCTATTGAAATAGACTGCTTTCCTTATTTTGGTCATTGTGACCTCCAGATTCTTGACTAGTTAAAAGAGTAGCAGTTATATCTGAGATCTATATTAGGGTACATGAACCGCCCCATCTCCAGGTCCACTCAAGTCTACCAGCAGAGAGCAAGGCTGCAACCATCTTCGTCCCTCTTGGGAAAGTTGTGGTCAATTTCTCAAATTGTCTCCCACTTTCGATGGTGTCTTCCTTAGGGGAAAATTGACAAAGGAGACAGTGTTGGGGAAGGTATGTTCTTGTTCTGTTTTCTTCAAAGTGCTAGCCACCAGCAGTCTGGAACTCAACTCCTCAGCCTCCAGGGCTATGGATACCAAGTTACCCAAGACACTGAGGGTCTGTTCTCTGTTTTGATGAGCTCTCACTCCCAACTACTGTGATCTGCCTCTCACCCTTTTTCCATTAGGCAAAGCCAAGCTGAGTGTAAGCAACATGAGGCCAGGGCATGCATCTTCTAGCCCAGTTCCTGGCACACATTAGGACCTCAATTATACTTACTAAATGAAAGGCAACGTCTTGAGAAGAGGGGAAGGTAGAGGCCAATACAGGAAGGCAAGTTAGGAGACAAGGAAACACAGTGGGGCATCAGACACTAAAGAAGCTGACAAAGCCAGCAGCACATCTATCAGGAAATGCAATCAACACAGATGGGAGGCCAAAGGGAAGAATCAAGGGATTGGCAAAGAAGGATCAGAGACAGAGTGTGGGCTGGGTAAAGTGGCTCACACCTATAATCCCAGCACTTTGGAAGGCCAAAGCAGGAGGATTGTTTGAAGCCAGGAGTTCAAGGCCAGCCACAGCACCATAGTGAGAACCTGTCTCTACAAAAATTAAAATTAAAATTAATTTTAATTAATGGATACAAATAATGTTAGTGATTAGGATGGTGGTTTCCCTAGGTGCAGGGAAGTGACCAGAAGGAATGTGTACAGCTTGAAAAGAGTTCAACTAAGAACAATAAAATTGATTGAAGAATTGGAAACTAAAGGAAAAGTTACATAAGCTTGATATAGCCTGAGGAGATTTAATCAAGGAGTATTTTAATGAACTTCTTTTACTACTTGAAGACTACTAAGAAGACACTATTAGTGATTTTTCTTATTTATTAAGGAAAAGGCCAAAAGGAACTTGGTATTTTAAGCAAACAGCGTAGTGTTTTATCTTCTTTAACTTGCAGCATTTTCTCCTCTGAAATGTCCACATGGACAGACCCAGTAGGTATGTGGTCGTAAGGCCTAGTGCGACCAGTACATACCCTTGTTTCTGGCTCTAACCCCAGACTGTCAGGTGTTGGATGAGGAAATTGCTTCAAGAGCAGATAACCAAATAGAAGGGCAGTCTTCAGAACAGATGGAAAGCTCAGCGTAAAGAGGGAGCCATTAGAGACATCAAGAATAGCCTAAGGTTAGTCAGTATACATACCTGCAGAAGTTCAGTGGGATGGCCAACCAGTTTCATCCCCTGCCAACTTCAGTTGATTGGTATTAGTTATCCAGAACACTGTGCTAAGCAAAATGATCAGGCCAGGCCCAGAATTCACAGAAAAAAGTAGGTGGGTATCTCTGCTAAGATTGGGCTATTAGACTGGGACTGAGTTGAGTTGTTAAGTCCACCATGGTTCTTTGGAAATGCTCTACTAAGTGAAGATAATGCAAACAACAGCAGGAACAGAAAAGCTCAAAAAAATGTCCAAATGTTTTTGTAATATGCATGGGAACATTTAATATCTACCCTGTAACGTTATAGAAGACCGAAAAGAATTTAGAGATAGCTTAGTCTGGGAATTTTGTAATCTTTCTAAGTTTTTGTTGGGGAGTAGTGGGCGTGGGGTGGGGACGGGAGTGCTTAGTAAAAACTGTTTGTCAAAAGAAATCTTATTTCTTAAATCCCAAAATACAAAGTAGATAACAGCACAGTGTCTTTAGTTGAAAAGGAGGGAAATCCGGACCTTGTCCATTTAAAGGCTCCTTTTCAGCTCCCACGGTGGAGACTGAAGTGCCTTTGTAGACTGTTGGGGCTTAAATACCACTAAAATGTACACTCTTTCCACTTTTACTGACGAGGAAACTGAGAGGCTGCCAGGTTAAATAATTTTCTCTGAGTTATACTGCCAGAAATTGAGCCTAGATATTCTGCCCTATGTCTAGACAGTTCCTGTATTAGAATCATCAGAAACTGAGAGAATTTAAAACTGTTTTTCTTAAGGCACACTAATTTGCAAGGAACAGAAAGCAATTACATTAGCTCAAGTAAAAGACACATTTTAAGGATAAAATTGTATAGAATCCAGAGAAAAGTGGTACTATGAGGTGTCAGGAGGTGTGTTAACCAGGTCAGCTCTAGGGACCTACATCACAAGAGCTCAAGGACATTCATTCTAGCACACTGCTGTGAGCATGACTTGGCTACTAATTCCACAAGTCTCTATGAATCTTAATGCAAATTCTAAAGAGAAAGCATTAGCTTGGTCTGGACTATAGACGTTTTCTTCCTTTGTTAGTTTTTCACTCCTAGGCCAGCCAGCTGTGTCTGGGAGGAAAGGTGTGGAGTCATATGGAGATGCAGTTTCTGGGAAAGGGAGAACAACTTCCCTTAGAAGGCCCTGTGAGCAGGTACCAGTGGTGTGCTGGTAAAGCGTTAACAATGGGTTCTGGGGTAGAAGAGGTGGGGAGTCCCAACTTGTAGTGTTTTCAGATTTCCATGGCGTAAATACTCCCACCATGGTGATTTCAGGCTACCAATATGACATTACTGATTGCACAGTTGGGAAGAGACGGATGGCAGCATATTATCATGTATAATTTCCACGATCTACATCATATAAAAGACAAAATAGATAATGGTAAAGTAAAAGTGATGTTTTTAGTACTTATTGCATTGTATACATATATTTATCAAATAAATATAAATTATATTAAATTTAATATAATTATCTAATTGTAAGTTTACATAATTTAATTTTTAATAACATCTCTAACAACTGGCTCAAAAACTCCTGAAAATTTAACAATCAGCTCTAGTGAGTTAGTGCAAGTTGGCTCCAGTCCACCAATATGGTACTTAAAGATCACCATCTCTACCTGAGTTTGGAGGCTCTTGAAGACTGCTTTTGACATAAGAAAAGGACGAGATGAGTGGGACATATGACTAAGCCAAAAAAGATTAGGATTAAGAATTTGCGTTTATGGAAGGATCACTTGCACCCAGGAGTTCAAGGTTACAGTGAGCTACATTCACATCACTGCACTCCAGCCTGAGTGGCAGAGTGAGACTCTGTCTCCAAAAAAGAGTAAAAATTAAAAAAAAAATACACCGGGCACAGTGGCTCACACCTGTAATCCCAGCACTTTGGGAGGCCGAGGCAGGGAGATTGCTTGGGCCCAGGAGTTTGAGACCAGCCTGGGCAACATGGTGAAACCTGGTCTCTTCAAAAAAAAAAAAAAAAAAAAAACACACAAAAATTTGCAGGGTATGGTAGTGTGTCTCTGTAGTCCTAGCTACTCCAGAGGATAAGGCCAAAGGATCCCTTGAACCTGGGAGGCAGAGCCTGCAGTGAGCCAATATTGCGTCAATGCACTCCAGTGTGGGCAACAGAGCCAGACCCTGTCTTTAAAAATAAAAAATAAATACAAATAAAAGTAATAGAGAATTTGCCTTTAGCCACAAAGGGCAAAATGAATTTAGCCATCCTTTAATGAAGAGGAGGAAACAATCCTTCTCACCCTCCCATCATTGTTAATTGGTTTCAATCAATGTATATGCAGATACTACTATGGAATTACTTCTATTCTCTCAAATTAATTTTATTTGTTGTTCCAAAGACTTGGAATTAAGGAATCATCTCAGGTCTGTAGATACTGGACAGGTACAACTAACTACTCAGATGAGGTAGAGATTATTCTTGAGCTGAGTTTGTAGGTATTCAGTTAAAAAGGTGTGCTTTTAACAGCTGATATCCAATAGGGAGCAGCTCTCATTTGATATTGCCAAGTAATTAAGTCTTGCTTTAGGTTAAGATCAAAATATACAATTTCAAATTCATAAGTATAAAATACATCTACTCAATTCTTAAATTTATTATACTTAAATTTCATGTTTTATCCACATGAAAGCATTCTTAAGCCAAAGTAATTACTGAGTGTTTAGGTCACTATGCAATATATTTTTCCATTAAAATAAATTAGTTCGCCTCAAACACTAGAGATTGATCTAAAAGCAGAGTCTAAAAATATGGGTGTTCATAAATTCCTTGGCAACTGAAGCGTATCGAAACCCTTGCACTTCAAAAATGATTGCAATTCTTTTTTCAGGATGATCTCAAATCTTATGCTCAGGAACCTGCAAACCTCGGACCACCACATCAAGGGAAATGAAGTAAAACTTTCACTCGATGACAAGACTTTGTAGAAAACCACTAAATTAGCTACACTAACATCATCACGTAGGTGCACGGGTCTCCTTGAACAAAGTATTCCAGAGTAAGATGGCCTGTTCCTCCATCATTCCAGTGTTATACTGGGAAACCAGGTTTGATTAGGATTTCATTGTGTGTAGCATTTGTTTCAGGGCATAGGCTTTGATCAAAATCTATGTAATGAAGACCTATACTCCATGATATGTAGAATTAATCAGTGAACTACGTCTACGGCTAAACACAAGTGTTACACTGATTTACTTATTAAACAAACACCTATTTGCCTGTGAAGAGTTTGTCTCAAAGTGAATTTTAAATATAGAGGAACACCAAGCAATAATAAAACCAGTATATAAAACTCGAGGTTATTATCCAAATCAGGTGCTTTTTTAAACTGAGAATTAACCAAATGAAGAAGGAAGAGCTGAAAGATGTACTAACAGAACACTTCATTACTTTAAGTCCTATGAAAGTAGAAACACACGAGAAATGAATTTCAGCATATGGTGTGAAGGCTCCTTTGTTCTCACTTCCAGTCTGTACATTAAAATTAACTTTTCTTCTAATCTTTCTTCAATAATTATGAAGGACTGAGATGATAGTCAACCGGAAAAGGCAACCGGGCAGTTGGAGATGTGAAACTATAGCCTTGGGAGAGACGTCTTAAAGGTGGTAACTGACTACTGCATGGAGCCCTGTATTGGAATTTAAATGAGTTTCAAACGTGAGATTAGTAAAAAGGAAAAAAGCTTTGAAAGTTCACATATGCAGTCAACGGATTATGTTGCAGTCAAAAGTTTATAAATTACATAACATTCATATCACAATGAGTAGGAACTTGCAGATATATCTCTAGAAATACGTGTTAGGATTAAGAGAACTTCGGAAATTGGAAAGTCAGGTATCTATAAAAGTATTTTATCTGGATATTTGTTTTGATAAAATCGGTCAAATATCAAATCAATATAGAAGTCCCATAATTTGAACCCTCCTTATCTTCTTTAAAGCTCTGATTTTAAGGGAAGGAGAATTTAAGTAATTTGAAGAGACAGGCTTGTGAAAATTAGTCTACAAAGCAAAGTTATTGAATTATCTTTTCCTATTAAATTTTGCCTTCAAATTGCCTTCACAGAATGTTAGACTGAATGGAACCACAGAGATAATCGAATCTAAGGACCGTGTTTTAGGGAGGAGGAAACAAGAATGAATCACATGTTACCAGGGGAAATGTCCTGATCTGTTTCCTGTCTGTTTCCCATCCTTTTTCTGGCACTCTCTAATAGAACTTCTTCCAAAGTGCCTCACCTTTCCTAAGGCTGGGTTAGCACATGTTGCTGCCTATGTTTTATTTATTTATTTATTTATTTATTTACCTTATTTTAAGTTCAGGGGCACATGTGCAGGTTTGTTACATAGGTAAATTTGTGTCATGGAGGTTTGTTGTGCAGATTATTTCATCACCCAGGTATTAAGCCTAGTACCCATTAGTTATTTTTCCTGATCCTCTCCCTCAATAGACCCCAGTGTGTGTTGTTCCTCTCAATGTGCCCATGTGTTCTCATCATTTAGCTCCTACTTATAAGTGAGAACATGTGGTATTTGATTTTGTGTTCCTGCATTAGTTTGCTAATGATAATGGGCTCCACCTTCATCAGTTTCCCTCTGCAAAGGACACGATCTCATTCGTTTTATGGCTGCATAGTATTCCATGGTGTATATGTACCACATTTTCTTTATCCAGTCTATCATTGATGGGGGAAAAATTTTGCAAACTCTGTAAAAAACCAACAAAGGTCTCATATACAGCATCTATAATGAACTTAAGCAAATTTACAAGAAAAAAAAACCACATTAAAAAGAAGACATGGGCCGGGCACGGTGGCTCACACCTGTAATCCCAGCACTTTGGGAGACCCAGGCAGGTGGATCACCTGAGGTCAGGAGTTTGAGATCACCCTGGCCAACATGGTGAAACCCCGTCCCTACTAAAAATACAAAAATTACCTGGGCCTGGTGGTGCATGCCTGTAATCCCAGCTACTCGGGAGGTTGGGCCAGGAGAATTGCTTGAACCCGGGAGACAGAGATTGCAGTGAGCCGAGATAGTGCCATTGCACTCCAGCCTGGGTGACAAGAGCAAAATTCCATCTCAAAAAAATAATAATACTAAAATTAAATTAAAATAAAAAATAAATAAATAAAAAGAAGACATACGGCCAGGTGCGGTGGCTCATTCCTGTAATCCCAGCACTTTGGGAGTCCAAGGCTCGTGGATCACCTGAGGTCAGGAGTTCGGGACCATCCTGGCCAACATGGTGAAATCCCCATGTCTACCGAAAACACCAAAGTTAGCTGGGTGTAGTGGCGGGCTCCTGTAATTCCAGCTACTTGAGAGGCTGAGGCAGAAGAATTGCTTGAACCCAGGAGGCAGAGGTAGCGGTGAGCCGAGACTGTGCCATTGTACTCCAGCCTGGGCAACAAGAGTAAAACTCCACTTAAAAATTAAAAAAAGAAAGAAAGAAAGAAATGAAAAGAAAGAAAGAAAAAGACAAAGACATACATGCAACCAACAACCATACGAAAAAAACGCAACATCAGTGATCATTAGAGAAATGTGAATCAAAACCACAATGAGACACCATCTCACACCAGTCAGAATGGCTATTATTAAAAAGTCAAAATAGATGCTGGTGAGGTTGTGGAGAAAAAGGAACACTTACACACTGTTGGTGTGAGTGTGAGTTAGTTTGTGGAAGACAGTGTGGCAATTCCTCAAAGACATAAAAACAGAAATACTGTTAGACCCAGCAAGCTCATTACTGGGTATATCCCCAAAGGAATAGAAACCGTTTCATTATAAAGACATGTGTATGAATAGTTCACTGCAGCATTATTCACAATAGTTGCTACCTACTTTTAATAAAGCACCTTGAACTCCCCCAGTCATAGCACTGCAACTAGAACGTAATGTGCTCCTTTACTTGCTTGTCTCCACCAGCTGGACTATAAGCTTCAGGAGGACAGAAATCATATTTGCCTTTTAATGAACACAGACATTCCCTATTGTGTAGCACGAACTTACGTATTTTTTGGATGAATGACAAATACAGCATTTGTTTTTGTAAAATTACTGAGAATCCATGTAAATTTAACCTGAATAGAAGTTCTTTCTTCAGGATAATAGAGCTGTGAATTGAATTATTGTTCAAAATTCAGAAACCCAAGTCAATCATTTACTAGATCAAAATAAGATCGTCCTGAAAAATACATCTCTATTGTAATCACTCATTAGAAATACTTACCATGTATTATATGGGTAACTTTAAGGAAATAATAGCAGATCTGAGTTTACTGAAGTCAATCACAAAAGGCTGCTGCCTGAATCTTTCATCTCTTATTTTAAAAAATTCAGAGGTTATTTACTGATGTGACTGTGTATTTTTGTTGCTCATTCTGATAAAATGCAGTTTTATAGGTGATGCAGTTTTCAAAGAAGAGCTTGTCTTTTTACTTGTTTTGTATGACAGCAAACTACTCCAAATCCAGTTCCTTGCCATTTCATTTACTTGACTCAGCTCCTTGCCCTTAAACTCGTTTCACAATTTCATTGCCAGCTAGAAACTTATAGCCTTGTTCGCAGGAAGAGCTTGAGTCGAATATTTTCAGTGTCAACACTTTCGCGGTACCCTGACAGCTGCACAGTACCTGCTGAGCCGCTTTTTATTCCTCCTCAAGACTTTGACATGTTCACAATTTTTCTGTGATTTTTATCTTCACTAACCACCTACTCATGATAATTGTGCTCTTTCTTTTTTTCATTTTTGGAAGTGAGACTTGAATGAAGACTTTATCAACAGTGTGACTAGAAGCTGGAGAAGTGAAACTTGGAAGCACTCATTCCTGCGTATCAAGGTTCCTCTTGGCCTTATCAAGGGTTTGGCAGCGTATGTGACCACATCGTCCTCTAGTGGCTGACCCCATGAGAGGCCGGTGGCCACTCCCACTCTGTGGCAGAGAATATCCTTTCAGTTCATGGCTTTATGACTAGAGGTTGTTATTTTTAAGGTAAAGGATATTTTTCTTAGTAAGCACCTGTTTTCTAACGATCAAGTTACATTTTATGTCTTGAAACAAACATCCAATAACTTAGAACTATCCTTAGTTGGAGGAAACATAAAAATTAATTCAAGAAATCGAAGCAAATATTTCAGATGTCTGAAACAGTCTTAAGGAGCATATTGATCAATCAACAGATACTTATCAGGTATGTAAAATATGCCAGGCACTATTGTAGCTGCTTGACATACATTAAAAAACAAAATAGACAAAGATCCCTGCCTGCATGGAGCTTCATTCTAGTATGAGTACTTCACGAATGAATGTGAGTTTCTCCCAGGCTATCCTCAAATCAGACTTCTTGTAAATGTGACATATTTCAATAATCATATTCTGTGTTCTGTAAACTGTATTCCGAATATTCAGTAATGTAATTGTTTTTGTCTTATCTGCTCCAGACCCCTTTCAGGGCAAGTAGGAAGTGACTGGCAACACATCACATATTAAGCTGGTGACAACACATTGCATATTAATCACATATTAATAATCACATATTAATCACATATCAATCATGCCTTGTCGTTCAGAAGTATTACTCAGCTCCCATCCACTAGTGTTTCTTACTCTAGAGTGACCATTATAGAAATCTAAAATGGTGTGCCAAAATTTGAGAAACGCCCTTTTTAGTCCTTTCTCTATTTCTCTTCTCCCAGTTCACCTCTCTATAAGGGATGGAGGTTTATTTCTGCTCCTCCAGCAGTCATTTGGGTAAACTCTGGAGGGGCAGTTCTTGCCTAAGGCTAGATTTCGGTTCAGTGTAAACAGGACTAATTACCTCTGGCCTCTAGTTAGGACATAGAAATGGGTAAACAAGGCTTTAGTTGCTCCCATCACTTTGCTTGAGAGAATGAAATTTCAATGTAGTTTAATAAATCAGCATGCCATTTTCTGACTTTTAAAGAGAATGTAATTTATCTATATTTTTGATCTTACCATAGATTAAACATTTGTATCTCCATTCCTGTAATGGTATATTTTTTTTTTTATTTCTAGCGAATTCTAATGAGAGACAATGAACAAATACATTAATTGCATAAATCTACTGACTTCTTAAATTTTAAGATTCAATATATATATATATATATTTTTTTTGATACAGAATCTCACTCTGTGGCCCAGGCTGGAGTGCAGTGGTGCGGTGATCTCGGCTCACTGCAGCCTCAACCTCCTGGGCTCAAGCTATCCTCCCACCTCAACCACCCAAGTAGCTGGGACTACAGGCGTGCGCTCCCATGCCCAGGTAAGTTTTGTATTTTTTGTAGAGATGGGGTTTCATCTTGTTGCTTAGGCTTGTCTTGAATTCCTGGGCTAAAGAGATCCTCCCACCTCGGCCTCCCAAAGGCTTGGGATTACAGGCGTGAGCAACCATACCTCACCATGAATAAATTATAAGAGTACAATTTTAAAAAATCAGAATTTTGATGGCAATTGTATACCCTTGGAAAGACAATTCAGCTGATTAAAAAAATTTTTTAGCTTCCACAAAACTGCCAGAGCTGAATATTGATTATTTAATTTTTAAATTCTTATAATAAAAATACTCCTCTCATGTTTACATTGCCATTATCTTTTAGAATAATGCAGCACATTTAATTTAAAATACTGTTTATTTGAAAATGGAAAAACTAAGAACAAAGAGGCTTAATAGCATTTGTGGATACATTCATAATAAGTAAGTAATAAAGGAATGGAAAAATGCCACCTATAATTACTTTTCTTGACCCATTGTTCAGTTGTTGATTCTGGGAACAATAAAGTATAGTAATGCATGTGAACAGTGATGTCAATTTGAACCACACTTTTTTAGGTATACTTCATTTGCTCTAGAGAATCAATGTTTATTACTATTTGGAAATTTGCAGCATAATTTGGTGAGCACAGCATTGAAATTGGATGTGAAACATTTTAATTTCAATTATGATTTTCCCATTAACTAGGTGAGATTAATCTGAAAGCCATCTTCCTCATCTGTAAAATGAAGGTGTTTGGTTAAGGTGATCTGGCAAGTTTGTTTTATACAGTGAAAAAAATATAAAATACTTACATTATAAATACTTATATTATAAAAAAAAATTTATAATATATTTAAATGATAACAGAAGATCATATGTAACACTAATGAATGAATGTATAGGAATATGTAACACTAATGAATGTATTTAGCCAGGTGCTGTAAAATAGGCTACTTCCGAAATAGCTTGTTTATTTTAGAAGTATATTTAATTCCTTCATATCCATCTCAAAATGCTATTTTAACATTTAACATTTCACTGTAGGAAGCATAAAAATTATTTTTTTGTACTCCAAATAAAGAGCATTGTTAATTTTGATGATGCTATAATTCCACAAATCATTTTTACCTTTCTGCTTCCTGGAGCAGAACAATGGAATTTTAAGTGGGTTAAAACCCAGGGAAAATTGATAATGATTATCACCATTAAAATGATAACTTAAATGTTGTAGCACTAATGGATTTTCATACCCATTTATCCATGTAATTTCTATATTACGTTTGCAAGTTGGATAGACCACATGTTGTTATCCTAATTTTAGAGGAAAAAAACTGATTTCCAAGAAGGTGGTGCAATTTTCCCAAGCTCTCTTAACTAGTGAGTATCAATATTCTGCTTATACTTAGCAAGGTGAGAAGGGAAAAATAATACAAGGTAACAAAATTGAATTATGTGTTATTAGTCTTTCCTGTTCTTTGTAGGGGATAAAATGCTCTGGATTACAGTAGCTGCCATTCCTGAAATAAGCAAATAATAATCAAGATGTTCAATTTGTGCCAAATTTTCATTCTGCTTGAATGTGATCCCCCAAATTATGTGACCTCATGGTCAATTAATATTTCTCTTTTCATGTGTACCCAATACTTCCCATGGAAAATACCCAGCCTGTTCTCATTAAGGTGTGGGATTTTGTGTAGATTGCAGATGTTCTATGCAAGTCGTTCAAATTCAGGAACTCTGATTTATCACAATTATCTTAAATAATAGCTGTTGAATTTAGATTTTTCTTTCTTATATGAAAGAGTATCTAATATCTAAGTTATGACTTTAAAAATGTACATAAAACTTTTGACATACTTCCATATTTACAGAAAAGTTACAAGAATAGTATAAAGAACTCCACATACCCTTTACTCAAATTCTTCAATTGTTAACCTCTTCTCTTCTCTTCTCTCTTCTCTTCTCTTCTCTTCTCTTCTTCTCTTCTTTTCCCTTCTCTTCTCCTCTCTTCTTTTCTTTTTTAAAGTTAGGATCTTGCTATGTCTCCCAGGTGAAAGTGCAGTGGCACAATCATAGCTCACTGCAGGCTTGCACCCCTGGGCTCAAGTGATCCCTTCCGCCTCAGCCTCCAAGTCCTGGCTAACATTTTTTTAAAATTAATTTTTGTAGAGACAAGGCAACCCATGTCACTCAGGTTGGTTTAAAATTCCAGGCCTCAAGTGATCCTCACACCTTGGCCTCCCAAATTGCTGGAATTATAGGCATGAGTCACTGCACCCAGCCAATTGTTAACATTTCACTCCATCAGCTTGATCGTTTGCTCTCTCTCTGTGTCTTGTTCTGTAAGCTTTTATATATTTTTTTATTTAAGTTTAAATAAATATATATTTATAAATATTTATATACTTATTTATATTTAAATAAATATGTATATATAGTTTCTGAATGATACAAGAATAATTCTGCAGATGTAATGCTTCTTTATCCATAAGTCTTACTTTGTATTTCTTAAGACTTTTCCTTATGTAACCACAGTTCAATTATCAAAATTTGAAATTTTAACAATGATATAATACTATTTTCTTTTTTTTGACTTTTAGGTTCAAGGGCACAGGCGCAAGTTTGTTATATAGGTAAATGGCATGTCATGGGGATTTGAGGTACAGATTATTTCATCACTCAAGTAGGTAGTTTTTGATCCTCTCCTTCCTCCTAATCTTCACCCTCAAGTAGGTCCCTGTGTCTGTTCTTCCCTTCTTTGTGTCCATGTGTACCCAATAAAAAGCTCCCACTTATAAGTGGGAACATTCAGTATTTGGTTTACTGTTCCTGCTTTAGTTTAGGATTAAGGCTTTCTGCTCCATCAATGTTGCTGCAAAGGATACGATCTCATTCTGTTTTATGGCTGCATAGTATTTCATCGTGTATATATACCATCTTTTCTTTATTCAGTCTATCACTGATGGCCATTTAGGTTGATTCCGTTACTTTGCTATTATGAATAGTGCTACAATGGACATACACGTGCATGTATCTTTACGGTAGAAATATTTGTATTCCTTTGGCTATATAACCAATAATGGGATTGCTGGGTCTAATGGCAGTTCTGTTTTAAGGTTTTTGAGAAATTGCCATACTGCTTTCCACAATGGCTGAACTAATTTACATTCCCACCAGCAATGTATAAGTATTCCCTTTCCTCCATAACCTTGCCAGCATCTGTTATTTTTTTTAACCTTTCAATAACAGCCATTGTGACTGGTGTGAGATGGTATCTCATTGTAGTTTTGATTTACATTTCTCTAATGATTAGTGATGCTGAGTATTTTTTCACATGTTTATTGGCCACATGTATGTCTTCTTTTGAAAACTGTTCATATCTTTTGCTCACTTTTTTTTTTTTTTTTTTTTTTTTTTTGAGATGGAGTCTTGCTCTGTCACACAGGCTGGAGTGCAGTGGTGTGATCTTGGCTTGCTGCAACCTCCGCCTCCCAGGTTCAAGCAATTCTCCTGCCTCAGCCTCCTGAGTAGCTGGATTACAGGCGCATGCCACCACGCCCAGCTAATTTTTGTATTTTTAGTAGAGATGAGGTTTCACCATGTTGGCCAGGATGGTCTCAATCTCTTCACCTCGTGATCTGCCCACCTGGGCCTCCCAAAGTGCTGGGATTAGATTATAGGCATGAGCCACCATGCCCATCCTTTTTGCTCACTTTTTAATGGGGTTTTTGTTTTTTGCTTGTTAATTTAAGTTCCCTATAGATTCTGGATATTAGACCTTTGTGTGATGGATAGGTTGCAAGTGTTTAATCTTGTTCTGCAGGTTGTCTGTCCACTCTGTTGGTACTTTCTTTCCCTGTACAGAAGCTCTTTAATTAGGTCCCATTTGTCAGTTTTTCTTTCTGTTGAAATTGCTTTTGGCATCTTCGTCATGAAATCTTTGTCAGGTCCTATGTCTAGAATGGTATTTCCTAGGTTATCTCTAGGGTTTTTATAGTTTCAGGTTTTACATTTAAGTCTTTGATCCATCTTGAGTTGACTTTTGTATATGGTGTAAGGAAGGAGTCCAGTCTTAATCTTCTGCATATGGCTAGCCAATTATTGCAGCACCATTTATTAGTACTATTTTCAAATTCACACTCCACATTCAAATGTTGCCAGTTGTTTCAGGAATGTTCTCTGTCATTGTTATTGCTATTTTTTGGTTCAGGCTCCATACCAAGACCGTCTGTCACATTTAGTTTTCATGTCTCTTTAGATGCTTTTTTATTTTTTAATTCTTTGAGACAGAGTCTCGCTCTGTCACCCAGGCTGGAGTACAGTGACTCCATCTTGCCTCACTGCAACCTCTGGTTCCCAGATTCAAGCGATTCTCCTGCCTCGGCCTCTTGAGTAGCTGAGATTACAGGCGTGCACCATTATGTCTGGCTAATTTTTGTATTTTTAGTAGAGACGGGGTTTCACCATGTTGGCCAGGCTGCTCTCGAACTCCTGGCCTCAAGTGATCTGCCTACCTCGGCTTCCCAAAGTGCTGGGATTACGGGCATGAGCCACCGTGCCTGGCCTGTAGTCTCCTAAAGAGACTTTTGACATTTTGGAAGAGCACAGCCAGTTGAAGAATGTCTCTCAACTGGGATTTACCTGATGTTTCTTCATGATTAGATTCCGATTATGCGTTTTTGATAGTAACAACATATAAGTGACATTATACTCTTCTTAGGGTATGAAGAGACATATGGGGTTGGCTTGTCCCATTACTGCTACTCACTTTTATTATGTGGTTAAGATAGTACTGTACTCACTAGATTAATTCACCATAAAGTTGTTCTTTTCTCTTTGTATTCTTCTTTATCAAACTTTTATCCACAAGTTTTAGCATGCATTGATGTTTTTGTCTGGACCAGCAATGACACTAGGATGGATGCAAAGTGGTCATTTTTCTAATTCCATCATTCTTTCACTATATATTAGTTGATATTCTGCCATGAGAAAAAGTTTTCCCTTCTCCCTTATTGTTTGATTGGTAGTTTGTGTACTTAAACAGTGGCACTCAAATGTTCTTATTTATTTCATAAATAACTTGTTCCTATCATTATTTATTTTAATGCTCAAATTGTCCCAGATTTGGCTTATGTCCCCTGGACATGTCCTTATTCTTTCTTTCTTTCTTATTTTTTTTTTTTTTTCAGTACTTCCTTGCCTTCTGGCACATAAAATAATGCCCCAGTCCGGGAACCAGACATTTCTCCAAGGTTCCATTGATCATTTTAGTAGGAGACTGAATTGAGAAACCAAGGCTTACATGCCACATATGCTCATTGACTTGGGATATGTTTGCTTCTAGGCCCTTTTAGTGGACAGGGTTAAGGTCTGCTCATACACATGCACATACACACACACAGGCACCAAATATTAATACTGATAGTGGCGATTCCAATTTCATACTACAAGGTTCATTCCAAACTTCCTTCTTTTCGTATTAGAACTCTGTTCTTTAATAATGAAACCCCTAGTTCTCATTATCTTCAATAAATTTACTCAATTGTTCAATCCTACAATACACTACTCTAACCCCTGCTACTGAGGAAAACAATCTTTCTCATTGAAGTTCGAGATTTGTTTATGTAGTTTTTCTTTAGACCTTGATTATATCATCAAAAGACAGAATTTGATAGTTACTTGAATTTCTTTCTTTTTTTAAAAAAATATGTTATTCATCCCTTCTTTGTGGTTATATTACTCACTTTAATACAGTTAGGTTCATTTGTTCCTGCTTTTATTCCGTCCCCACTTCTCTCTCATTTTTTATTTTATTTTACTTTTTAAAAAATGTAAAACATTAACATTTCTCCAAAAGTTGAAACTCTATAAAAAGTTCTCAGACCAGTGTCACCCATCCATCACTTCTACTCCATTCATATCCATCCCCTGGTAACCAAGTAACCAGGTAACCAAGTTCATTAGTTTTTGGTTTATCCAGTCTGTGTTTATTTTTTAGAATAAATAATCATATACATGTAGACTTTACTCATTTTTTTCTTTCTTACAGAAAAGGTACACACTATATATATTCTTTGCTATTTTCACTTAACGGTATATCCTGAAAATATTCCATGATCGTTCATAGAGCTCTTTCTCAGCTGTATAATGCTCCATTGTGTGAATGTACCATAATTTATTCAGTTTCGTATGTATGGAAATTTATGTGGTTGCTAATATTTTGTAATTATAAATAATGAATAATGTGTAAATATACTCTTATTTTATTGGGGGTGTAAATCATGACTATTAAAGCAGCTCTATTTCTTTTTCTCCTGTTGAACACATGTAGCAGCATCAAAAGGTATGAATTCCTCATGTGTAAAAACAAAGGTTCATGACAATATATCATCCGAAAACCTATATAGGGATTATATAGTCTGGAAAACTCTAACTACATTTTGTGGAAGTAGAAGTTGTACCACGTATTTGTATAACAGCAAGGCAAGTGTGGTCTCTAGGAAGCATAGGTAAAGTTGATTAGATTGCAGTGTATACTTAAAAGTTGAATAATGCACTCTTGTAAAACACTCTTCAAAATTATTTAACTTCCCATGATATCATCACGGCGTGTGCAAAAAAAAAAAAAAAAAAAAAAAAATCTTTAGTGTTATCTTTTCCTGTCACATGACTAGTGCAAACAAAAGAAATCCTTATCTTTTTGTTTCTAGTCTGGTCCTTTATAAAACGGCATTAAGCACCATTCAAAACTTACACATTAAAGGTTTGGTTTGGGAAAAAAAGATTTATTTTGTATTTCAGACCAATTATATTTGTTAAGTTACAAAGCAAAAATTTTCACAACAACTAAAGTTTTCTAGCATATTCTATGCATAGAAAACTATAGTTTTAAAACCATTTTCCTATACGTTTTTACATTTAAGTCTCATAGCAACTCTAGGCACAGTAGCTAGGCTGGAGTTATATTATCCTTATTTTACAAAAGAGAAAATAAAAGCATTTAGAGAATTTAAGGAAATTGGCCTGGGATGTTGGACTCTGGACTAAACTAGAATCTAGGACCATGTTTCTTCTCTGTAAAGCAGGATGTACCTATGTCGTATGGTCATTGTGGTGATCAAATAAGGTAAGACACATATAAATACCAAGGTGTACAAAGAGAAGGTGATTCTATTATGAAAGTATTTAAAGTTTCATGACTCTGAATAAGAAAGCCCCCATATTTTCATATATATATAAGCAATACAAGAGATTTGAACAGTCTAAGACCTATAGCTCACACAGCAGGAGTAAAGTGTTCATGTGGGAAAATAGTTTATAGACTGAACTAGTACCTTTAGAAGCAGGCGATGATAATATATTTCCATTGTGGAATAATTAACAACATTACATGTTGCACAGAACTTGGACCTTGAAACAAACCTCATTAAAAGGCACTTGATCTAAGTTTAAAACTCTTAAGTATCTCCTCTTTAAAAGTGATCAGTGGATGTACTGGCTACTTCAGTTATCCTGCTATGAGATTCACACAACTTTGATCTAACTTTCTTTGATTTAACACTGCAATTAAGAAGATTTGGTTCAAAGTAAAAGCTCATTGGTTGATGTTTTACACTGACGTGATAATGTTTACACAGATGTGCTTTGAAATCTTGATTATGGTGGATTTGGGGTCCTACCACAAGACAGACTGCTGTTATTTGAAAGGCGAAATAATATAACATTTACCTGGTACAACCTTTAAAACAGATTTAGCAATATACGTTTCTAAAGTGATTTATCTGTTTATTGTTTTTAGCCAGTGTTTTTGCTTTATTTCATATCTATCAACGGTAAATCACTTGCTTTAAGAACTCTTTTATAACTTGGTTACACAAGGGTCAATAGTTAGGCCTGTAGTGATGAAAATGTGTAACTATACCCACTTTAAAGCACCTGCCAATTAATTAGAAAAAATCCCTCAGAGCAAATAAAATAAACCAGTCAAATCCAACTGAGCTCCCAGGTTTAGGCTTTTTTTGAACAGACCATGAAACAAGACTGAGAAAGTAATCTTCATCAATTCCCTAAAACTTTTCACTCAGAGGAAGTGTGAATCTGCCCAATGAGTCTCAACTCTTCTACCACTGAAAAATTTTAACAGAAAGATCTTGAATTTAACCAGGGGTGCAAAAGCAGTTACAGCGTTTAAATGGACATGCATCTAATTCCTTCACTTCCATGGTTTTTGATTTTACAAATATGCCCAAGCACTCTTCAATTTTACCAGTAACTTTTGAAGTCTCAAAACACATCAAGCATCAAGACTATTTCCATTTAGTTATTTTCAGATTTTATAATTAAAATGTAAACAAAAAATCTAACTTTTACAAAAATGCAACTAAGAAAAACAGGAACGTGCTCTTAGATTGTATAAGGGCCCAAGAGGCCACTCATCCTTTATGACAATATTCCAGATACTCATTTTCTATTCATGGCAAAATATAGAAGTGTAAACCATTTCTTTCCAGCCTATTTGGATTTACTCTAAATCCTTTGATTCGTGATTATATGATGTTATTATTTTACACTAATTAGAAGTTCATGGCCTCAGCACACAATTAAAAATACACATGTGTATATGTATATATACGGCAATTTTGGTTATATTATGTGCTGAGTAAAGATAAACATTAAAGAGAAATTGTAAAGGGGGGAGGGAGGGTGTTCCTTACCTCACCTTGATTATGTAAAGAAAATCCCCCATCTAAATGATAAAAGAAAGGAGTAATGCTTGTACATTTTATTAGTGTTTTAAAATTAGTGAGTTAAACTGTCAAAGCTTTGATTTTTCTTTCATGTGTGTCTGGGCAGGTCTGTAGGCCTCAGGTAACGCCCTTTTTCCTTCTCCCTCGCTTACCTTTCTTTGCACCTGTCCACTGCAGGCTCCCAAGGAATCCAATTCTCTCCTCTCTTTCCTCCTCCTACCAATGCCCTCCCTCCCTCTCTCTCTCTCTCTCTCTCTCTCTCTCTCTCCCCCCCCCGCCTTCCCTCCCTCCTCCCTTCCTCTTCTTCTATATACCTGCCAAGTTGGGCTCCTTTCAGCGGCGATCTATCACTGCAAAGCTCACATCAAAGGCGGTTGCACGGCTGCAGCTGAGCAGCATCACCGCTGTCCCACAGACAACCCCAAAGAGGGGCCTCGACTGCACCTCCTCGAAGTTGCTGGCTGGCTTTGGCCAAGTGCAGGAATGGTTTTTGCGAGGGCATGGATGGAGAAGTGCCAAGGGCCCCTTTTGGTCACTTCCGAAGAGCAAAAACGTGTTGAGAGGAGACCGGTTTAAGATTTCAAACAGAACCTCCCCAGCGCGCATGAAAGGACTTGATTAGCATATGTCAAGAGGACCCGCTTATATACTCGGTGTGTATGTACACAGGACTCTGATCTGATCAGTTTGCGGAGTTGGAGCCCCAGCCCCCAGCCCTAGTCCTAGTATTGGCAGCGGCAGCTATAGATATTTCTGCAGAGCCAGCAGCCGGCTCCCACCTACCCAAGGAGAGAAGATCGCTCCAAGACAGTGAGAGAGCTTCCCTGCCATTTCAGTGCAAAGTCCCCTCCGGAGCGACCTCAGAGGAGTAACCAGGCCTTAACTTTTTGCGCTCGTTTTGCTATAATTTTTCTCTATCCACCTCCATCTCACCCCCGCAACACTCCTTACTGGGGGGTCTTTTGTGTTCCGGATCTCCCCCTCCATGGCTCCCTTAGCCGAAGTTGGGGGCTTTCTGGGCGGCCTGGAGGGCTTGGGCCAGCAGGTGGGCTCGCATTTCCTGTTGCCTCCTGCCGGGGAGCGGCCGCCCCTGCTGGGCGAGCGCAGGGGCGCGGCGGAGCGGAGCGCCCGCGGCGGGCCGGGGGCTGCAGAGCTGGCGCACCTGCACGGCATCCTGCGCCGCCGGCAGCTCTATTGCCGCACCGGCTTCCACCTGCAGATCCTGCCCGACGGCAGCGTGCAGGGCACCCGGCAGGACCACAGCCTCTTCGGTACGTACTAGCATCCCGACCCCACCCCCACCTGCGCCCCAGCTCGGCTCCTCGTCCCCTGCCGGTGCACCTCCCTCTTTGCCTGCCAAGGGCGTCAGCGCTGCGCGGAACCCGGAGCTCCCCTGGACCCAGCCGGTGCGAGAGGCAGAGTGGGGCTAAAGGGCGGGCCAGAGTAGGCGCGGGGAGAAATTTTCCTGCCAGTTTGTCGCCGCAGCCTCTAGCAGGGCAGCAGCTCCAGACGCTGCGGGCGGAGGAAAAAGGGTGGGCGCTTCGCAAGCTCCTTCCTGCCTTCCCCGTTGCCCTTCCCACTGCCGGGGACACCAAGACCTGGTGCACTCGGCATCACAGTTCTTGCACTGCTTACCTCGCAGGCAGTTAAAAAAAAAAATCTCTATATGTTTTTCTCCGATTTCCTTTCTCATTTTCCCTCATGCCGTCCACTTTACAAAAATTAACAACAGGAAGCACTGGGCTTCTTTAAACATGCCCCACAGTTATGCAGCTGATTATGCACCCGGGGCTGCTCTTGGCACGGATTGCGAGCATTTACGTTTCTACCTAGAGACCTGCAAATGTTCACCTGAAGAGTTAGCAGATTAACTTTCCGTGGACACCTTCGCTGCTGTAGGGCTCACCTGTCTGAGGTTCCCTGAGCTCCTAAGTTCTATTTGGGTGAGAAAAGAAAAGGAAAGGGGGGAGGGGCGGGGGAGGGGGAAGACCACCCGGCTACTGAGCATGCCTAGTTCTTCAGCCAAGCTCCTCTTTAGAAATTCTGCAACCTGAAAGCAAGGATCTTGGTATTGACCTTAGGAAAGAGGAAATGGGAAAGCGAAAGAAGATATGGGTGGGAACACAGAGGGACGTGTTTCAGAATACCTCCAGCAGTGCTTGGGAAGAGAAGGGGTTAAAAGAAACAAGAGAATGATTGTTAAGGCAGTGTCTGTTAAGATACTGGATCGGGAGGGTCTCTCCTGTTAATGACTTCCTAACTAACTGTGTAACTAGAAAGTCACCTCATCAGTCTGAGGCTTAGTTTTCTTTTCTGTACAAAGATGGGGTGCTCTCCGGTTCTAACATCTCAGGATCTTTCCCCATAGCTGAAGTTTCCTATTCTATTAGTTAACCTGCTAGCAATCTCAAAGGATTTTGATCATCAGACTTTTGACATTATTTGAAAAATTCGTTATATTTTTTAAAAAGATGCCGTTAATTTGTCAGCCACAATCTGTAGCGCTATGGAGTTCTTTGAGAATTCACCCCATCTCTGAATGGCCCTCTCTTATCGTGTCCTCACAACCTTGTTCTTATAATTATTCCCTTTTTGACTTGTAGGACTCTTTAAAACTTTGGAGAAGTGTAAATCTCAGTTTGAGGGGGCATTTGTAATTCTAGATGTAGAAATAAGCATGTGGTGGTCATTTGGTAGCACTTAAAGGCTTAGAAAATTAACTTTTTAAAACCCACATGTTTGCAGCTTCCACTGATCTCTTCCAAATTCCCATTGACTATCAGTCAAGAGTGTCATGACCTAGTGGCCAACCTGGGGTCACTTTTAGAAAGTGGTTTTTAAATTGGGGAGGCTTGAGATTTTTCTAACTCCTGGCCTCCGGCAATCTTCCCGCCTTGGCCTCCCAAAGGGCTGGGAATGCAGGAGTGAGCCACTGTGCCTGGCCCTGAGATTTCGATTCTAAAGAACTTTACCGACACCAGGTGGCTCAGTTCTCTTGCCTTTAAGGATGACTTCCCTGCACTCATTGCAGAAAAATATTTCAACTACCAGAAAGATTTAGAAATAAACACAAATGTGGTAATACTTATAGGTAGATAGCAGGTAGAAGTTAAGCTTAGGTAGTAGTCAGAATTTCACCCTGCCATGCACAGTGTAGCCTTGGAAATTCTACTTTTAAGGAACTTGTGGCCGGACGTAGTGGCTCACGCCTGTAATCCTAGCACTTTGGGCGGCCGAGGCGGGTGGATCACGAGGTCAGGAGTTCAAGACCAGCCCGGCCAAGATGGTGAAACTCCGTCTCTACTAAAAATACAAAAAAAAAAAAAAAAAAAAAGTTAACCGGGCATGGTGGCGGGCGCCTGTAATCGCAGCTACTCGGGAGGCTGAGGCAGAGAATTGCTTGAACCCAGGAGGTGCAGACTGTACTGAGCCAAGATCACACCACTGCACTCCAGTCTTGGTGACAGACCAAGACTCTATCTCAAAAAACAAACAAACAGACAAACAAAAAACCTTGTAATTACACTGTAATCTCCCCAGTGACAGGAAAAAAAAAAAAAAAAAAAAAAAAAAAAGGCCTCTTCTGCTTTGTGTCTGTTTATAAGACTGACCCTATGGGGAGAGATTAGTAAATATTTGTAGACTCGATAACATTCATTAATGGCATTTAATGGCATTTCTTTAGGAATGGAAGTTGAATGTCAGAATTATCATCTTGCTAGCACATTTTGTTTTTGCTAAATTTGTGTTAATGATTTAGTAGCTGTAAAAAAAAATGACAGATTGAATTTGCACCAGTGTAAGTCACTCTATGGTGGGAGGCTATGTATAGGAACAAAATACTCACTGTTAAACAAAAGGAAGATAACCCAGATTAGTCTGGGAGTGAATGGCCTCCTTATGATACATTATAATGCATACTAGTGGCCTTCAATAGCTTAGACATCATAATTTACTTTAAGGGAGTGTAGGTAAGAAGAAAGTTTATGTTCAACCTATATAAGATTATGTGTTTCTGTATGTTTGCCTTCTTTTGCTAGTGCTTCAGTTACTAATTATTAAATTATTTTTTATTTTTTTAAACTCTTATCTTTGCTATCAGAGTGACAGTTTTGAAAACTCAAAGATGGCTATTTGAGATGTTAAAGGGAATAACTTTTTTTTTTTCTGCCAATTTTGTACTTATTTGGCCATGAGGTATCTCTGTATTTATAATGGAGTTTTCCTGCACAGTAGTACAGCAGGAACACCTTACCTAATACGTAAACATGGAATCATTTCTGAAAAAAAAAAGTTTAGCCTGAGATCAAACATATTTCTTTAAAGGCTTTTCCTTTATTCTCCCCTATTCTCCATAGATTTGTCTGATGTGGTTGCATTGTGGGTTGACTCACCTGTTTATTATGATTATTAAAAAGGCTGGCTTTGAAAGTGATACCAGAAAGACAAAGTACCTCCAAGTCTTTTTATGGGACACTGGGCATTAGAAAATCTATCTAAAATCTGTGATTACCTCTTAAGGAAAGTTTTTCATGTCTACTCTTTGTAAAGGAATTAGCTTAGTTGCCACCTCATATTATAAATAAGAAAGACTTGTCAAATCTCATTTAGGAATCAAATGATTACAAATTACTATGTGGTATACTATTTCCTCAAGGAGAAAAAGGATCAGAATTTAAAAGTGTGACTAAAATCTTTAAGAGGAACACACACACAAAACATATAACCTCTTTCCCATCAGTCCCATGAGCCATTGCAAAATTATTTATGCCTGGTTATATATAAGGTTTTGGATGTTGTTTACTAAAGTTAAAACTATTGCCTGTAATTATTCTAAGAACATAAGCCATCTTTTGTCTTTCTACAGCTACATATTGTTTTGGCAAGATGACAGCATTAAGATAAGAATTAAAGTATAGGTGGTTTACCTCTGAGTTTTCCGAGAAAAACGAACACTTTATGAGATCTGTTATATAATTAGCTTATATGGAAATTAAAGCCATATTTTATTGTAATTGAAAACTTGTTCTATTCTACATTCTAATCACTTAATCAGTTCCTGTTCTTTGAAAGACAAGAGAATCTTAATGTAAATCAGATACTGAAAGGGAATTAAGTTGCATTTCAGCCACAGTACACTTTTTAATTTGAATGTAACATTCAATACAAAGTAATTATACATTTGTAATTATATTCTGAATGAAATTACATTTATATATATTTTCTACCAATTATGTTTTGGGCCTATGTTTTTGCTCCTGGCAGGACTCTTTCGCTAATGAACTTGGCAGTGAGTTTGATTTTCCTTCACTCCCTACCTCTGCATTTGTCATTATGATGGCTGTCCTATGGAGTCTGAGCCTTCTTGCTATATCTTATCTTCTCTCTGCCTTAGGCTTTCAATGAGGGATCCTGGCTCTTTCAAGCCACTTATAGACTATTTAGCAGTGTATTGTTGCTATAAGATCCTTGATAGCTCTAGTGTTCTACATGATCTCCTAATAGTTTGAAAGAGCTCATTTGTCTGGCTAAGAATCTCTGTTTCTGACAAAGAGTGAATTAGACTTTGGATAGAATAGAGCCCTGCGTATCAGCGAATAGTCAGATTCTGTACTTTCCCTTGGCCTTGGGAGTATCACGTGTCCAAACAGGAACTTGTACAATAAATCAAGAAATGACTTAAGAGCAAGAGTCAGGCTAAATGGTACACATTTATACTGTTTGTAGAGCTCAGGATGGGGTGAAGGGGTGAAGGTAGAATGCTATTGAGGAAGGCAGTTCCAAGCATAGAAAATATAGCTCTGCTTTTTTAGCAGAGTCAAAGAGGGAAGAATGAGACAAAGGCATTAGTCCAAAGTTTAGTCTGTGTAGAAAAAAAAGGGTGATTCAGAGGGAGGCGTTAAGTTTTACTTTTTTAAACTATAGTGTATCGGTGTATTTAGGGAAGAGTTTTTGATCCTAGTTTACTGTTAAATGGAAATAATTCTGGAAAGTTATTGAAAGCAAATCTACTTGCATGCTAAATTTATTATATTTTGCTATCACATTTAATGAATTATAAAGTCCTTTTTCTTCTCTGAACTATACAATTTAATTTTTAAAATTACATAGCAGGAAACATAGCATATTATATAATCTATAAAGTCTTGAAACTACTGTATTGTCCTCAAGAAACAGTGTCCTGAAGTAGAAACAGTGGATTAGGGCTAAGAATGTAAGTTTAAATATCAGTTCTACCGATTGTAAAGATCACGTCCCTTAGGCAAATCAAGTAAACTTTCTGATCTTCAGTTTCTTTATATGTAAAATGGGGTAATAACATCTTCCCTATTTATTTTAAGGGCTTGTTTTTTAGGGCCAGGTGAGAAAATACTAACAGATGGCCTTTATTAACTATAAAACACTGTTATACCCAATAAGGGATGCTGCTGCTCCTAGAAAGAGATTGACTTGATTTATTGTAAATAAAAACAAAACAATGAGTAGAAAATGGTTATAATTAACTGATGGAATCATGGAAAACTGAGAATACCTCTATTATGTACTAATTTATGATAATAATAGCTTCCATTTGTTGAATGCCTAAATGTGTCAGTCTTCACCCATCTCCTTTAGGGAGGTATTTCCTCCATTTTGCATATGAGGAGGTTAAAGTTCAAAGAAGACAAATGACTCGCCTACTCAACCTAGTTAGTAAGTTCCTGAACTGGAGTTCAAACCCAGCTCAGTATGGTGTAAGGTTTCACACCCTTCACATTATACCATTGTTGTAGGACTTTCTCCTTAGTTCAGTTAAAAGCAAAGGTCCTTGTCACATGACCAGGAAAGATTAGGCTCATGGACACATAGAAGGGTGAGAAAAATTGAATTTATTGAGCAAAAAGGAAAAAAACTAAGCAGAGAGAGGTTCCTGTTAACAGGCCCCCATCTCACAGATTGAATCCCAGGTTACCACCCCATTACAGTAGAGGCCAGGCTTCTCCCGGCTGCAAAGGGCGTCAACTTCCCCAGGCGCCATCCTGTTGTTCTGGCACACAGGCCGGTCAGAGTTTCTCCAGGAACCCCTTTATACTTGGTTGTCTCACCATGATGAACGATTTTTTCCTTTTTTGTCTTTTTTTCATCTGTCATAAAACAATTGCATAGCTGTTTTCAATTTACAAAGGACTTTTACACATACATCATTATATTTGGCAATAACGGCCAACTACCGCTACTATCTGGAAGATTTTTGTTAGTCATATGCTCATTCATAAATATAAAACATGATGTTTTTATGAATTGTTTACATATGCAGGTATCTTGGAATTCATCAGTGTGGCAGTGGGACTGGTCAGTATTAGAGGTGTGGATAGTGGTCTCTATCTTGGAATGAATGACAAAGGAGAACTCTATGGATCAGTACGTATTATTTCTATTTTTTATTATTAATGTAATTCTTAAAATAATGACTATCTATTATGCAATTAAAATGTCTACCAATAATGTCTGTTAGAAGTATATAAAACATAGTTATGTAGACATTGAATTCTATATCCTGCTAAATTTCCATGTGTCTGGGCAATAGTATAGTAACTTAGTTATATTTTTAAAACCCCCAACCATTATTGCCTTCAGCTCACTAGTTCTTCCTATTCATTACCTTGAGTCTTTCTAGTTTTCTCTGTATTTTAATAATTCCCTCTAGAGACAGAGATAAATGGGAGAATATTTTTTTCTTGCCATGTTAGACTCTCTCACCTTTATGTTTATTTAAGGTAAACTTTGTTTACCTGTTATCATCTTCCACAGCTAAATATACATCACTCACTTGCTGACCTTTTTATGTAAGAAATAAGTGAATAAAGTTGTGGGATACTGCAAGTAACAAGAGAAGATGGCAAACATGCTGTTCTTTTATGCCTGTAGTCTTGAAAATTGCACCAGCCATGGGCTCACTCATAGTTGTATTGGGCAATTTTTAAGTTGCTCCTAGGGATAAGTGCACATCTGTGGGTCTACTACATGTGTTTAAATATGCCACGTAAGGTATACTTCTCAGGTTAATATTTCATCAGTATAAGTTTTTTGTTGTTGTTGCTTTTTTTTTTTTTTTTTTTAGAACAAACCTGCAATAGCAACACAAGAATGAAAAGAGCAGGGCAATATCACACTCTACCTTACAGCACAATATGGATTTTTCTCTTTCATTGTGAACAGTTTTTCATTTGTTCACAGTTGCTTATATGCTTTTACAAGAATTGGTAAGATAAAAATGTATGCCAGTATCCCACTCCTCTTCTTATGTGAACTCTCTTCTTGAGATTGAAGTCTCTGTAATTATTTCCATCAAGAATTGACTTTGTATGATTAAGCAGATGGCACTATGTGGTAACTTTTTTTTATTAAAATCTCAACTGGAACCACAATATTCAGCTAGCATCTTAATATACACTGAGAAGAATTGGTGATGATACTGAAGTAGATGAATATTTGTCCTTTGTAAGGGTAAAACTTGTTATTTCTAGGCTTCCTGTCAGCTCAGAACAAAGAAAAACAATGCAATGTGTAATAATCATAAGTGTAGAATTACAATAAAATTAATAGAAGTACAATAGGAAAAAACATGCACACGGTCTTCATGTATATGTTGGATTTTTAAAAAAGCAACTGTGGTTTATCCCTTAGGACAATATACAGTCCATTTTGAAAAGACAATAAATCATTGGGCTTTTATCTTAATTGTAAGAGATCCAGATACAAATTAATCGTGGAGACTGTATCATCAAACAATTAGTAAATTCATAAAGAGAAGATATATGATTTGGAGTGATGATCATGAATTTGGAATTTGGTTCTTAGCAAGATCTTGAAATGTTCCAAGATGAGAGTAGAGGCTCGATAGATAGGACTGTGGCATCTAACGATGGAAAAAGATAAACTGCAGGTCTGCTTGGTAGTGATGGGGGTAGTAGGGTGATAATATGGGACATGAGAAAATTCAGGGTATTTATTAGGTATTTGAAAATAAAATTGGGAATTGACATTTGACTTCAAGTTCTTTAAAGGAGGGTTCCCCAACCCCTGGGCCATGGACTGGTACTGGTCTGTGGCCTGTTAGAAACTGGGCTGCACAGCAGGAGGTGAGCGCCAGGCAAGTGAGCAAAGCTTCATCTGAATTTACAGCTGCTCTCCATTGTTCATATTAACACTTAAGCTCTAGCCTCCTGTCAGATCAGTGGTGGCATTCAATTCTCAAGGGAGCATGAGCCCTTTTGTGAACTGTGCATGCGAGGGGTCTAGGTTGCATGCTTCTTACGAGAATCTAATGCCTGATGATCTGTCACTGTGTCCCCTCACCCCTAGATGGGACAGTCTAGTTGCAGGAAAACAAGCTCAGTAGCTCCCACTGATTCTATATTATGATGAGTTATTTCATTATATATTACATATAATTATTTCATTATATATTACAATATAATAATAATAGGAGTGAAGTGCACGATAAATGTAATGCACTTGAATCACCCTGAAACCATCTCCTCTCCCCGTCCTGGTCCATGGAAAAATTGTCTTCCATGAAACTGGTCACTGGTGCCAAAGAGTTGGGGTCTGCTGCTTTAAAGTACACTGCCAGATCAAGTCACTTGCACTAAGAATCAGAGATGACATATTAACTCAAACAAAATAAAGCAAAACCAATTTAACCTTTTTCTTTCTTTGACAAGGCAAAGAAATGAAAATATAGAGTTGAAACTTGTGAGGCAATTATCTCAAAGGTATTTTTAAAAAATAATAGTTATCTTCTCTCTTTCAGGAGAAACTTACTTCCGAATGCATCTTTCGGGAGCAATTTGAAGAGAACTGGTATAATACCTATTCTTCTAATATATATAAACATGGAGACACTGGCCGCAGGTATTTTGTGGCACTTAACAAAGACGGGACTC